>NC_086102.1:182697075-183004259 GCF_963921235.1 Mobula hypostoma | reverse complement strand
AACCAGAGTTTGACTTACAGCTGTAGATCACAGACTCTGACAGGACCCCAGCCACATTGAAAAGAAAAGAGAGATATGAGAAAAAGAAGAATAAGTTGTTTCGTGGACAAACTGGAAGAAGTTGTCTGGGTCTACAAAAACCGCTTTAATCTCTTGTTACTTTAACCAAAACACCCATATAATATTTCAATACTTTATGTAAGTTAAATACTGCCTAGTTGGTGGGACTTTGTCTCTGAACCAGAAAATGGTGAGTTTTCATTCTGTTGTAGAGACTGATACTCAAGTGCAGTGCCAAGGAATTGCTGGAGCGTTGCAGTTGCTACCCTACGACCTGACCTGGTACAGGTGGTCATGCAACTCTTAACTCTGTTTTAAAGAAGAGCATAGGACTTATCTCCAAAGTTCTAGCCAAACTTTCTCTCTCAACTAGTATCACTAGAATGGATATTCACCTACAGCTTATTTGTGGGAGCTTGCTCTGTTAAAATTAATTGTTGCATTTACTGCAACCCAACTTTGACTTAAGTTTGCACACACAAAATGCTGGAGGAACTAAGCAGGTGAGGCAGCATCTATGGAAATGAATAAACAGTTGACATTTCGGGCCAAGACCCTTCTACAGGAGGGCAAAGGAAGGGGGAAGATGCCAGAATAAGAAGATGGGTAGAGGAAGGAGGAGCCAGAAGGTGATAGGTGAAGCCAGGTGGGTAGGAAAGATCAAGGGCTGGAGAAGAAGGAATCGGATAGGAGAGGAGAGTGGACCATAGGAAAATCCGATTCCATTCAATGACAGTGTGCACTTCCTCTGGGTCCTCGGTTATGCCTTGTGGTGAAAGAACATAATCCAGGTAGGAAATGACTGGGGTGTGGAACTGACATTTCTCTAACTTGTAGTAGAGTTAGTTTTTGATGAGACACTGAAGGACTGAATGGATGTAACAGACGTGGTTTTTGGGGTCCTTGGAGAAGATGAGGATGTTGACGAGGTACACAAACGCACACTTGTGTAGCATGTCTCATTGATGAAGGTTTTGAAAATGGCTAGACTGTTGGAAAGTCTGAAAGGCATCAGGAGGTTTGATATTGTGGAGTTCACCAAGCTTAGTAACTAGCTTGTAGATGTTTCATCGGCAGTTGAGGTGACATCCTCAGTGTTCAGTTGTTGGCATTTCTCTCTGGGAGAACTTCCACTTATATTGCCCCCCCCCCACCACCTATATTGCCCCCCCACCCTCATTTGCATTTGCTTGCCTTGGTCCGGGTTGGCCACCCCTTCTGTTGAATTCACTTTGGGAGCAAGAACAGGAAGGCAGGTTATTATCTGGATGGTGTGGAGTTAGGTAAGGGAGAAATACAAAGAGATCTAGGAGTACTTGTTCATCAGTCTCTGAAGGTGAATAAGCAAGTGCAGCAGGCAGTGAAGAAGGCTAATGGAATGTTGGCCTTTATTACAAAGGGAATTGAGTACAAGAGCAAGGAAATCCTTTTGCATTTGTACAGGGCCCTGGTGAGACCACACCTGGAGTATTGTGTGCAGTTTTGGTCTCCAGGGTTAAGGAAGGACATCCTGGCTGTGGAGGAGGTGCAGCGTAGGTTCACTAGGTTAATTCCTGGGATGTCCGGACTGTCCTACGCAGAGAGGTTAGAGAGACTGGGCTTGTACACGCTGGAATTAAGGAGATTGAAGGGGGATCTGATTGAGACATATAAGATTATTAAGGGATTGGACAAGATAGAGGCAGGAAATATGTTCCAGATATTGGGAGAGTCCAGTACCAGAGGGCATGGTTTAAGAATAAGGGGTAGGTCATTTAGGCCAGAGTTGAGGAGGAACTTCTTCTCCCAGAGGGTTGTGGAGGTGTGGAATGCGCTGCCTCAGAAGGCAGTGGAGGCCAATTCTCTGGATGCTTTCAAGAAGGAGCTACATAGGTATCATGGATAAGGGAATCAAGGGTTATGGGGACAAGGCAGGAACTGGGTATTGATAGTAGATGATCAGCCATGATCTGAGAATGGCGGTGCAGGCTCGATGGGCCGAATGGTCTACTTCTGCACCTATTGCCTATTGTCTATTGTCTATTGTGAATTCAATTAGCTTGCATTTCTTTGGCTGTTAGGGGTTCGTAGATGACATCCATTTCAATATGTTTGTTTACAGACTTATCAGAGAGAACCAGGCTTCTAAATATTCTTGTGCCTGCTTCCTGTTTGCCTGCCCCAGAACCTCCAGAGTGTCCCAGTTAAAGTAGTGTTCCTCTCAGTTTTCATGTACCGAGATCAGTGACAGTAGATCATGTCTCCGTACCTCCAGTTTGTGTTCCCAGAAATGAGTTGAGAGTTTACATCCTGTCTGTCCGATGTAGTTTTTGTTGCAGTCTCCATAGATGATCCTGTACTCCGCACGTCTTCTGTCGGTTATCTTTAATGGTACCTTGGTTCTTGAGACAAGTTTCCTTAAAGTCACCGTTGGTTTGTGAGCAATTGAGGGGTTCACGCACTTGAGCTGTCATTTCTGAGATGTTCTTGATATAGGATAAAGTTGTGCATTTCAGTGCATGCTGAGTAAGGTCTGTGCGACTTTCTCTCCTTAGTAAGGATCTCCTGATGAAATTCCATTGCTAACCGTTGTTCTGGAGCACTTTGAATAAGTGCTTCTCTTCCCTAGCCTGATGTTCAGTGGTGCTGCAGCGTGTTAGTACTCTCTCAAATAGGGTGGGAATGCAGCTTTGCTTGTGGCAGGCTGGGTGGTTGCTATGGTAGTTCAATACCCAGTCTCTGTGTGTACCCTTCCAGTAGATAGATGTCGCTAATGTACCGTCTGTCCTTCTCATGACAAGTTCATCCAGGAATGCAAGTCAGTTGTTACTTTCTCTTTCCATTGTAAACTTGATGTCGCACAATATGTTGTCTATTTCATTTTGTTTGAGTATGACAAAGTCTCATTTATGAACCGTACCCAGAGTTTGGGCTTGAGGACTGGAAGTGCTATCTGTTCTAGCCTTTGCATAACAGCCTCGGCAATGAAGCCGGATATCGGTGATCCCATTGACATTCCTTTGGATGTCACCTCGACTGGTGATGAAACTAATATGCAAGCTAATTGCCAAGCTTGGCAAACACTTCAACATCACATGCCTCAACCTGAGCTACCAATATTCACCACCATCCTAAGCATCATGAAATATTCATAGAGACCAGTGAATCTTACAAAAGCATTCTTCCACTTATCCCTCTGGCGGATACGTACTCCGTAGATCTAGTTTGGTGAAGATCTGGGACCTGCAGAGTGCTTTGAATGTTGTATCTGTCAAGAAGAGAGGGTATTGGTCCTTAATGGTGATTTTGTTGAGTACACGGTGGTTGATGCAAGGATGAAGACCCCCATCTTTCTTTTCGAAAAAGAAGAATCCAGCACTGGCTGCAGCCTGGAATCGTCAAATGAAGCTATGCTGTAGTACTTTGGCAATGTGGTGATTCATGTCTTGTGTCTCAAGAGGGGAGAGAGAGAACAGGTGATTTTGGGGAGGGCTGGTGCCTGGGAGGAGGTCGATTGTGCAGTTGTGTGGTCTGTGAGGCATCACGGTGCTGGCTTCCCTTTTACTGAAGTCAACGGCTAAGTTGTGGTCTTCCTGCGGGAGTTTGGTGAGTTTGAAAGTTTCCTCTGTCTCCATGGATTTACAGGGTGATGGTAGCTGAGGTTGCAGGCAGATGGGTCCCCAACTCACTAGTGATCTGTATGACCAAGCAAAGTGAGAGTCATGAGTGGAGAGCTAGGAGTAACCCAGGATGAGAGGAACGTAGGGCGAGTCAATAAGGAGGAATTGGACAGACTCGCAATGCTCTCCAGCGCTCATTTACACAGGTCATGTGCATGCTCTGACTATCCCAGACCACAAGGGACATCAGACCATGGCTGTGATACCAAAGGGGTGAGGGATAGGCTTGGTAGGGAGTCCAAGTTGCACACACAAAATCCGATTCAGATAGTCGCCTGCTACGCTGGAATCCACCAAAGCCTGTGTGTGTGCTGAGCCATCAGGGTGTGGAGAAGGACAGAAACAGTGAGTCGGGCTATGGTGCTGGAACAAGGGGGCCAGGGGGAGCTTACCAGACAGAAGGCATCTCGTCCCTCCTTGGTGGTGCTGTTTTCCTGGATGCAGTGGACATTTCTGTCCTAACAGAACATTATGCAGGTCAGGATGAGTAGGTCCTTCACCTAGATAACACATTCACTAATATTCTTCCATCTCACTTGCTGGAGAAAGTGACATATAATCATGAACTCCAGTGGCAGGTACAAACGTACCTAGCTCACCAATCAATATCAACTGAAGAGTAGGTTATCATGAGATCACCGCCAACAATCTGTTCAGCAGAGGATAAAAGGTATTAAAGGTACTCATGAAATTCAAATCCTAATTTCCCCATATCACTTACAGGTTTCCCCTGCCATCCGAAGGTAGAGCGTTCCTATGAAACAGTTTGTAAGCCGGAATGTCGTAAAGCGAAAAAGCAATTACCATTTATTTATATGGGAAAAATTTGTGAGCGTTCGCAGACCCAAAAATAACTTACCAAATCATGCCAAATAACACATAAAACCTAAAATAACAGTAATATATAGTAAAAGCAGGAATGATATGATAAATACACAGCCTATATAAATTAGAAATACTTCTCTACAACGATTGCCTGCACTGTTCTCCGTAGCAAAAATCTCACGCAAGTGCTCTTGGCAGAAAATCTCATGCAAGCGCTCTCCAGTAACCTTTAAGCTATGAAGCTGCCAAATCATACCAAATAACACATAAAAATACACAGCCTATGTAAAGTAGAAATAATGTATGTACCGTGTAGTTTCACTTACTGGAATTGGGACAGCACCGAGCACACTGATGATGGGGTGTTATGCTGAGTCAGAGGTTGGGACGGTGCAGTGGCCCCCACCCTCCGGGCAGCGACCCGATACCGATCCACGAAACTTGCAGGGGTACCGCGGTGGCCGGGCGCACCCAGCACATCTTTAAGAAAAAAGCCGAAATAAACAAGCTAATTAATTAAGTGCCACCTGGGACGTAAATGTCGGCCCAGATCAGAGGCAATTGCCGATTACATAGAGCAAGTGAAATCGGCAATCGCTTCTAATCTGGGCTGACATTTACGTGCCGGGCGGCACCTAATTAATTAGCTTGTTTATTTCGGCTTTTTTCTTAAAGACGTGCTGGGTGCCTCCTGGCTACCACTGCATTCTCCGTGAATCGGTATCTGTCCATGACCCGGGGTTTGGGGTGGTGGGACACTGAGGTTTCGATTGTTATCCTTTCCTCTTCCAATTGCATCAGCTCTTCATCTATCAGTTCTTGGTCATGGGATGCCAAAACCTCTTCAACATCATCTTCGTCAACTTCCACAAGCCAAACTCACTTCGTTCACCACGATCGAAATGCTTAATTATGTCTAGTTTTACGCTAAATGTAACACCCTTACGAGCTCTTTTAGGCTTTTCCGATACCATGGAACTCATTTTGCTAACGGCTGCTCACAGGCATGTGTTTAAGCAATGCCAGCGAGAATGCCGTTCCGAATCCAGGGGAGAGCGGCTGCTCGGGACATGCGCTGCCTTTTTTCGCACTCTACTTTTTTCGTAACAGTGAAAACACCTTCTGCTAGCGAAAACAGGGAACTAATGTAGGTCTTTCGTAACAGTGAGGTTTCGTAAAGCGAACATTCGAAAAGCGGGGGACACCTGTAGCCCTTTTGATTTGTACGGTTTAGATGGTTTCTACCTGATTCTCTGACTAGGAACCTCCTCTTAGATGACCATGCCTTTTGTATTTTTGAGACCAAAGAATATCGGCATTGGCATATACCTTAACTGATCAACTATTTGTGGTGCTCTTGACACCGCAGTTTAGTTGCACTCTCATTCCCCCAACATGGAACTTTGAACCATTATGTGCCAAACTTACTAAGAGAGTTCTCTGCAATCCTGACCGCAGTTTACGTACCATGAAAATGTCGACTGCCACTGTTAGCAAACAAGAAGCAGCCTACCCCGATGCCTTTCAAATGATTGTCCAGGACTTCAATCAGGCTTTTTTGAAGATATCTCTGCTCACCTATTATCAACATATCACCTGCAGCAGCAGGGATCCCAACACTATCAACCACTGCTATACTACGAGTAGGAATGCTTACTTTTGTAGGCATTTTGGGAAATCTGATCACTTGGCAAATGTCCTATCTGTTGTAGGCAAGGACCATTACACCATAGTTGTCACAGACTTTATCAAAAGAGTCATACACGAGTGTTTCCCTACAAAATCATTCAGAGTTTTCCCCAACCAGAAGCGCTGGATGAACCATGTGATCCACAGTCTGCTGAGGGCCCGATCAGTGGCATTTAGGTCTGGAGATCAAGTAAAATACTGAGGTCCAGGTACAATCTCCAGAAAGCCATCTCTGGACCAAACTTGAATTACTGACTGCCTGACAGCAGTGGCAGGGCTTGAATACTGTTACCTCCTCCAGAAGGAAACCAAGTGACATAAGTAACAACAAAGCTTCATGCCCAGATGAGCTTAATACCTTGTATGCTCACTTTGACCGTCAAAACATGGTGGCACCTTTATGAATTCCCAAAGCCCCTGATTACCATGGACATGACAAGACACTTCACTAGAGGTGCTATCTTACCTTCAAGTATTAAATGGTAATCAATTATTACATTTATTGAAGGTTATTGTGTTCAAGTTAGTTGTCTTTACAACAACCGTGGTGACATTGGAAACACAGTTCATTGGTTGTGCAACTTTGGGGAACCACGGCAACCTAACCTGATGCTACATAAGCACTGTGAGGGTCATGTTTTTTGACTTCTCCAGTGCATTCAACACCATCTGTGCTGCTCTGCGGGGGGAGAAGCTGACAGCGATGCATGTGGATGCTTTCCTGGTGTCATGGATTCTTGATTACCTGACTGGCAGACCACAGTACGTGTGCTTGCAACACTGTGTGTCCAACAGAGTGATCAGCAGCACTGGGGCTCCACAGGGGACTGTCTTATCTCCCTTTCACTTCACCATTTACACCTCAGACTTCAACTACTGCACAGAGTCTTGTCATCTTCAGAAGTTTTCTGATGACTCTGCCATAGTTGGATGCATCAGTAAGGGAGATGAGGCTGAGTACAGGGCTACGGTAGGAAACTTTGTCCCATGGTGTGAGCAGAATTATCTGCAGCTTAATGTGAAAAAGACTAAGGAGCCGGTGGTAGACCTGAGGACAGCTAAGGTACCGGTGACCCCTGTTTCCATCCAGGGGGTCAGTGTGGACATGGTGGAGGATTACAAATACCTGGGGATACGAATTGACAATAAACTGGACTGGTCAAAGAACACTGAGGCTGTCTACAAGAAAGGTCAGAGCCATCTCTATTTCCTGAGGAGACTGAGGTCCTTTAACATCTGCGGGACAATGCTGAGAATGTTCTACGAGTCTGTGGTGGCCAGCGCAGTCATGTTTGCTGTTGTGTGCTGGGGCAGCAGGCTGAGGGTAGCAGACACCAACAGAATTGACAAACTCATTTGTAAGGCCAGTGATGTTGTGGGGATGGAACTGGACTCTCTCATGGTGGTGTCTGAAAAGAGGATGCTGTCTAAGTTGCATGCCATCTTGGTCAATGTCTCCCATCCACTACATATTGTACTGGTTGGGCACAGGAGTACACTAAGCCAGAGACTCATTCCACCGAGATGCAACACAGCGTCATAGGAAGTCATTCCTGCCTGTGGCTATCAAACTTTACAACTCTTCCCTTGAAGGGTCAGACACCCTGAGCCAATAGGCTGGTCCTGGACTTATTTCCTGGCATAATTTACATATTACTAATTAACTATTTATTGTTTTATTACTATTTAATTATTTATTGTGCAACTGTGACGAAAACCAATTTCTCCCAGGATCAATAAAGTATGACTATGACTATGTTTGGTCTAACTGCATGCATTTTGTATTTTGATCATTTTAGATTCGGCTGGTTCTTTCAATGGGTGTAGTCACAACTTTGGAGCATGTGAGCAACTCTGCCTACCCCGACCCAATGGAACATACACTTGTGATTGTACCACGGGCTACCGCAGGAATCCAGACACAAGGACCTGCTCATCAGTTGAATCATTTGTGATTGTATCCCAATTGAATGTTATCCGAGGTTTCAGCTTAAATGAGAATGACCATTCAGAAGCTATGGTACCAGTGGGTGGTGTGGGTAAGAACCCTTTTTCTTTTTATTATAAGCATGAACATCATAGTATGTTCTTACAAGGTAGGAGGTAATTTGGTCTTGTGGATTCATACTGGCCCTCATACATTCCTCTCAGTCTCAATCCCCCACTTATTTCCCTATACTATACTTTATTAAAACCGAAGCATAATGTTACGTAATAAAGTATATTAATGAATAACAGTAGCATTTCATTGATAAACACAAGAAAATCTGCCGATGCAGGAAAGCCAAAGCAACACAAACAAAATGTTGGAGGAACTTAGCAGGTCAGGCAGCATCTATGGACAAGAGTAAACATCAGTACTGGGCCTGAAGAAGGGAGGTGTGAGGTGTTCCTTCCCTCCACTACCCTGTAGCTCACCCTTGGGCAGGTGTAGTACTTGCTTACCCCACCTCCCCTCCTCCCCACCCACCCCACCTCCCCTCCTCACCCCCCTACCCCACCCAATTAGGGTCATGTGAAGCCATGGGAGCAGGTGGTGGATGGTCATATGAGCAGCTGGTGCATATCACAAATCCTGGTTATGCGACCACTGACACCAGGTAGACAATCTCTGAAGAGTATTGATAATGGCTGGGGGTCACCCGTCTTGTAAAGACATTGCCCAGACGAAGGCAATGGAAAACTACTTTTGTAGAAGAATTTGCTAAGAACAATCATGGTCATGGAAAGACCATGATCACCCATGTCATATGACACGGCACATAATGGACAAACTTGGTGACCATGGAAAACAGCAAACCAATTCCAAGTCTACATGTCAGAGAAAGAAAAAAATTTCTGCAAGTCGTGGCAGAAGTTTCAAGTATTTTTCATCATGTCTCAGAGGATATGTTGGATTAATGTTGGCTCTTAAACAATTTCAAATCAGTTTATTAAATTATGCAGTCCTGATCTCCAATGCAAGCTCATGAATCCAGCGCAGCTTACGCTCTGTTTCCTTCTTTCCCCACTTCCCACAACTCCCTCCCTCTGGAAGTTCATAATCGTCTCCTTCCTCTTTTCGCCAACATCATTTATAGTGATGTTTCTTCCCCTCAACCATCAGATTGCTGAACAGTCCATGAACGCTAACTCATAGTCCTTTAATTTGAACTCCTTCTGTTGTAATTTATCGTATCTTTGGCCCTTTGCATCGTACAGCTGCCTACAACAGCATATTTCCTGTCATTTGTCTGTGGCAATAAATTTGAACCTGACAGTCTGGCAAATCCAATTTTACGGTACTATTATATTTAATGATACAGCATGGAACAAACTCTTTCAGCCCACGGAGCGGTGCCGCCCAACAATTCACTGATTTAACCTCTAGCCTGATCACAGGACAATAGATATTTACAATGCATGCAGTACAGCTTATTTTTTAAACAATAAAGTTCTATTCTATTGTATTTACAATGACCAATTAACCTACTAACTGGTATGCCTTTAGATTGTGGGAAGAAGTCGGAGCACCCAGAGGAAACCCCCACACACACAAGAAAATTGTATAGACTTTCTTACAGAAGACAGTGCAATTAAACTCCGAACTCTGATGCCCTGAGCTGTAAAAGCATGCTGCTAATGTTCCCACCCAACTTACTCACTGTCTGTTATGCCGCTGGCATTAGGGGCAACAATGAAGATCCTCCATCTGTGGTGGTGTTCAGGGCTTCCTTCATCATGTCAGTAGCTTCCTCTCAGTTTTCACTACTATTAGGCATGCAAGTCCCAGATGGAGACTCAGGAATATCGTCACACTCAGATGTAGAGGGATTTTTCATTGCTGTTTCTGTAACAATTTTGTTTTACCAATCCGGCTTGTTAGCCCTGAGCGGAACCCCCGAATCAGTGGATCGTCTGTCCGCTACCGTTTGGCATGGACGGCGTGGGTGTTCCGTCCAAGAGCCAAAGCATGAAGCCCTGGCTCCAGCCAGTTCTCCGGGTCATTGAGGCATGCAAGCTTCCAAACCACGACAGGGTTGTGGTCCTCTTGGCAGGTTCCCACCCAAACTTTATCCGTTTTCCAATTTTCAGCTCATGCTAACAGTTCTGTGATTCGACAAGCTTTCTTTCAGAAAATACAACTACAGTTGTAGTTATATCAATTTGTGAGGATGTGTAGTCCACCAACAAAGTTGATGTAATTTTGCTCCATATATTTGCAAAATACTTTTTTAGCTTAAAATCATCCAGCTAAATTTCCATCAAGAATTTTAATTAATTGATATTGACCACAATATTCTTCAAAATAAATAAAAAATACTCATAATTTCTGGTACTTTCAGATGTTATGTATTCTGTATATTTAAAAATTAAGTATATATTTAAATCATAAATAGTTACATAATAGTTCATACCAAAAGTTTTCTTCAATTATTTTAATGTACAGAATAACTTGTCTTTGTTTTCTTGTAGATCGTTTTGCTCTGCATGTGGATGTGCATGTATCTTCAGGATTTATTTACTGGTGTGACTACAGTACCATACCTCAAAGAAATGCTATCCGAAGAATTAAACCTGATGGATCTTCATTCAAAACCATTGTAGCTTCAGGAATTGGTCAGAAAGGTATCAGGGGAATTGCAGTGGACTGGGTGGCAGGTCAGTTTATAACTTCTATGATTATATAAATGTCCAAAATTTCTTTGTTTATAGTTCTAAAAAATGTCTGCTCAGAATCAGAACTGAGTGATTAGTTTCATATGAACATTGGTAAAGAAAGCAACGACACACATAATGAGATTGAGTTCAAAGATTTGTTGTTCTGTGCTAATTGGAACAAAATATAGGTAAGTCATTGATCATGAACAAAGAAAAATCCTCAAAAAAAATTAATTGTTATTCCTGTCCGTGCGTTGTGGCATATCAGGCGACAAGCTTGTGTTTCTTTAGCAGTTTTGTCTGTTTTTCACGAAGTTGAGTTGCTATCTCGATGCTCAGCCCAGCACGGATGGAAAGTGTGGAAGGAGCCGGCCGGGTAACCCTGAACCACCTGCCTCAAAGTCCAGTGCTGATGCCACAACACCACTAACGGGCTACAATTTGTTACTATCTCATGTTTAGTGGCATCCTAATGTTTAATTGCTCATAATAGTCTCATAATTCATATATATTTGTAATCAGCATAAACTAATCTTTCACAGATCAATGAATTCCAGTTAATTGGGACACATCGGGACCAGTACGTTTTGGCCCAATTAAGCAAAAAAAAAGTTCGAAGTTCAAAGTATAATTTATTATCAGAGTGCAAACATGTCACCACATACAACCCTGAGATTCTTTTTCTGCAGGCATACTTAGCAAATCTGGAGGACGATACCTGTAAGCTGTAAACACCAGGAATTGTGCAAATGCAGATGTATATAAATAGCAATAAGTAATGAGAATGAAATAACAATATAATAGGGTCCTTAAATGAGTGTAGTTATCCCCTTTTCAAGAGCCTGATGGTTGAGTGGTAGTAACTGTTTTTGAACCTGGTGGTGTGAGTCCTGAGGCACCTGTCCCTTCTACGTAATGGCAGCAGTGAAAAAAGAGCACAGCTTGGGTAGTGAGGATTTTTGATGATGGATGCTGCTTTTCTACGGCAACGTTACATGTAGATGTGTTCGGTGGTTGAGAGGGTTTAACCCATGATGTTTCAAATAAACAAAGGGATTCTCAGCTATTTTGCTATTTAAGAGTTGTCCCAAGTAAACAGCTGCCTGACTAATGGATGGCCCAATAAACTGGAATCCACTGTAAATATTTTTGTTTGCTTAGGTTGTGGCAGTTCTAGAATTGCACAATATAAATTATGCACTTTCAGCACACTTCAGGTTTTTGATTTATGTTTCGCATTGCAAATTTTATAATAAAATAATTTCTTCTATCACCTTTTGTTTTTAGAAACTGTGATCCAAATAAACTGAATATTTCGAAGATGTTATCAAAGTGAAAGTGACAATATAGCAATATTGAACTGTGGAGATGTGATACCACATCTAGCAGAGAGCCTCATAGTTATGGGCTTCATATTTGGTGTAATATAATTGTTTACTATGAAATAATTTAAGTGCACTATGTTTTTTTAAATATCTAGAGAAAAGCATTTTATTTCTTCCTTATAAGTACTTACTGCAGATGCACAACACCCTCCAGTATAATTTGCAAAATGAGGCAAAAATATATATTCATATTGTGCACAATTACCAAAATGATGATTATACAAAACAACAGATTTGATGCTTTTAAACTTAGCCAGAGAGTGGTGAATCTGTGGAATTTGGTGCACCAGGCGACTGTGGAGGCCAAGTCATTGGGTATATTTAAGGCAGAGTTTGATAGATTCTTGATTAGTCAGAGCATGAAAGGACACTGGGAGAAGGAAGGAGACTGGGACTGAGAGGGAAACGGATCAGCCGTGATGAAAAGGCGGAGCAGACTCAATGGACCAAATGGCCAAATTCTGCTCCTATGTTTTACGATCTTAAATCACAGCATACAAACTGGACCTGAAACTGATTCAGTACTCTGCGTACACTGTAATTTAAGCCTAATTGTATAGATTATCAAATGATTAATCAAAAAAATCAAATGATTATTTGTAATATTTGTTTCTTGTTTTCTATGCTACAGGCAATCTGTATTTCACAAATGCCTTCCTATCTGAAACTTACATTGAAATTATTTGCTTGAACAGTACCTTTCGTAGAGTGCTCATCAAAACCCAAGTAGATTGGCCTCGGGACATTGTGGTGAATCCAAAACTCCGATATATCTTCTGGGCTGACTATGGACAGCATCCCAAAATTGAGCGAGCTTTCCTCGATGGCTCCAACAGGACCATCTTGTTGGATGATGGTATTGTTATGCCGCGAGGTCTGACTGTCGACTACATAAACAACTACGTCTACTGGATTGATGACTCTCTTGACCTGATTGCTAGGATCTCACCCGATGGTGACGAGCAGCAAATAATCCGCTACGGTAGCCGCTACCCAACTCCATTTGGAATCACCATCTTTGAAAACAGCATAATTTGGGTGGACCGAAACTTGAAGAAGGTTTTACGTGCAAGCAAAGATCCTGACAATGCAGATCAGCCTTCTGTCATTCGAGACAATTTAAACTTATTAAGGGATGTAGTTATGTTTGATAAAAAGATTCAACCAACATCACCCCAAGAAATTAACAATAATCCCTGTTTGGAGCACAATGGAGGATGTGTCCAATTTTGTTTTGCCTTACCAGGTTTACAAATGCCAAAATGTGGTTGTGCTCATGGTCGACTGGATGCTGATGGCAAACAGTGCACCATCAGTCTGAATAATTACTTGATCTATGCAACAGAAAGCTCTATTCGTAGTTTGTACCTGGATATCACTGAAAACATGTTACCTTTCGCTGTAGTCAGTGTAGGGCACACGACAATAGCACTTGACTATGATAGTAGTGAGAAAAGAATTTATTTCACGCAAAACATTGGTGAAGGACAAAGCCAAATCAGCTATATCAGTCTTGATGAAAATTCTGCCCCTCCTACGCATGTGGTGACAGGTATGTAAAATAATATCTTTATACACAATACCTGACTATAATTGTATAGCTGAAAATTCTCAAACTCTGTTAGTCACGTGGGTTATGGCCAAAGGGAAAAAGGCTTTAGTGCAAAGGTATTTTTAGGTTCTTCAAAAATCAAACTTGTGAAAATAGTGAAAAGAAAGCAGCCAATATTTACCAAAAGGTATCTACCAGACAACACAATAATAGCTCCCTACTTATTCTTGTCCAGTGTGGACTCCTTGTAACCCCGATATCTATCTATCTATCTATCTATCTATCTATCTATCTATCTATCTATCTATCTATCTATCTATCTCTCTATCTCTCTATCTCTCTATCTCTCTATCTCTCTATCTCTCTCTCTCTCTCTCTCTCTCTCTCTCTCGCTCTCTCTCTCTCTCTCTCTCTCTCTCTCTCGCTCTCTCTCTCTCTCTCTCTCTCTCTCTCTCTCTCTCTCTCTCTCTCAAGAAGGGGCAATGAGCTCCTTTTTATTCAGCACCAGGATATACCATCTTTAATTATCAACAAAGTTAAACTAAAACTACACATGAATTAGAATATGAAGCACCCTACAATGTAATTACTATCATATTACAAAATAAACAGAAGTATCCACCTTAAACACAGTATACAGTCATCCAACCATACATGGATGTCCATGAATACAGCCAAATGAAACAGCGTTACTCCGGGGCCAAGGTGCAAAACACAGCACCAACAGTCACACACAGCACAAAGCATGTTTAAGTTGGTAACCACATGTAAGGTATCAGTAAAATACAGCCACACAAAAAAAAGTCCAGACCCTGAGTCCATGAATGAGGCAGAAACCTGCATTCGACCACAATACAGCTTGTCTTCTGCCGAGTAAACTCTGGGGGGCAGCTCAACTCCAGCTTTTCAACTTCATATTTTCTCCTTTAAGTTATCTTTTCTCCAGTGACTGAGTGATGATTTTGATGTTTGTTTTCCAGTTCATGAAGCAGCATAGGCCATTTATCAGCATTCCTGACTGTAAAAATGCAGCATTATCCTATAAGGATAGATCTAAAGTAGATTTAGATCCACTAAATCCAGATCAATCATTTCTAAATTTTAATGTAATGTAAATAATTACATGTAATTATTTTTTATATTCTAAATGAGCAGACAGCTCAGC
The DNA here is from genome assembly GCF_963921235.1 of Mobula hypostoma. Taxonomy (NCBI): domain Eukaryota; kingdom Metazoa; phylum Chordata; class Chondrichthyes; order Myliobatiformes; family Myliobatidae; genus Mobula; species Mobula hypostoma. The sequence goes on along the minus strand of NC_086102.1, from coordinate 182,989,283 downwards.
AAATCGCTAGTTTTATTTATTTATTGAGATACAGTGTGAAATTGGCTCTTCCAGCCCTTCAAGCTGCACCACTCAGAATTCCCCGATTTAATCCTATCCTAATCGTGTGAAATGTACAATTAACCTATCAACCAGTACGTCTGTGGACTGTGGGAGGAAACTGGAGCACCCAGAGGAAACACATGCAGTCACCACAAAATTTCCAAACTCCTTACAGGCAGCGGTGGAAATTGAACCCTGGGCACCTGTACTGTAAAGCATTGTGCTACCGTGCCGCCCTGATTTTGATCGTTTGTTTTTGCTCGTTTGGTATTAAACAATCGAATGTACTTTTTTCAAATTGAAACCCAGTTATTTGGAATCGAGTCAGACAGTGTCAATTCCCTCGCTCAGTCCCTCGGCATTTTGGTTTGTTTTTCAGGTAACCGCTACATGAGAATCTCATCGTTACCTCTGATTATAATGAAAAATGCCACCAAAGCTGTCAAACTTTGCTGAAATTTTCCTACATAACTGACTCTAGAGTGTTTCACATTTGAGAGGCTGACTTGGTTCCAGTTTTATGTTGAGAATTTTAGGGCGGCTTACTCATTCAGATTTATTATCTGCAAAGGACTTGTAAATATTACTTACTTCAGATTTTTCTACAGAGCTTGTTTAACTATCAGTTTTATTTTAATTAATATTTTAAGATTTCAATAGGTTTGTAGTATTCAAGTGATTTTTGACATTTTGTATGCTTGAAGTGTCCAAGAATATTTAATCTTTGAAAGTTCAGGGTCAAGTGATTTAGTCGACTCTGAAATTTCATTTTTGTGGGAGGGCCTCCTTTGTACCCATCACTGGATCACTTCTTTTAAACTCTCTTTTCCCCTACACTATCTGATGACTCCTCAGATTTGGCGTGAAAAATGTGCTGGCTTCCCCTGCTCGCTTTTTTAAACCCCTCTCTATGCTATCCAGTTGCTCCTTGGGACTGTAGCATGTAAAATGTGCTGACTGCCCCCACTCACTTCTTTTAATATGTATATAATCTCTCTCTGTCTCTCTGTCTCTCTTTTCCCCTTCCCCCGCCTCCCCAATCTGATGACTCCTCGGGACTGTGGCACACAAAATTTTAGCATAATTTTGAAGAATTCATATCTTGAACTGCAGGTTAATGCTAAAGAAAAATGCTTAATTCCAACTGTTTTAAATTATCAGTGGCCGTATATTTCAAGCAATTGCATGATATATATTAACTTCATTTCTAAGGGTTGAGTTCTCCTGATGGAATTGCCTTTGACTGGATTAACAGAAGGATTTATTACAGTGACTATCTGAACCAGACAATCAACTCCATAAGTATTAATGGCGGTAATCGCACAATCATTGCCAATGTCCTGAGACCACGAGCTATTGTGCTGGATCCTTGCAGAGGGTAAATTCATCCAGATTAGAATTAAAATTTTCATGTTTTATCACAAGCTATTTTGATTGCTTTAATCTTTTGACATACAGCACTGTACAAAAGCTATATATATAGCTTGGGTGTCAAAGACTTTTGCACAGTTCTGTAGTAATTTTATGTATTGCACTGTACTGCCGCAAAAAAAAAAAAAAATTCATGATATATGTGAATGATGATAAACCTGATTCTGATATGGGTCTCTACTGGGGACTGTGAGTGGGAAGGGGTCAAGGAGAGGGGATTCATGGTTGAGAAATGGGGAAGGGATAGAGAGGGAGCAGGAAGCACCAGAGGGACATTCTGTAATGATCAATAAACCAATTGTTTGGAATCAAGTGACTATGCCTGGTGTCTCAGGGCTGGGTGCGTCTGCACTTGTGCCAGCCCTCACCCCTAGTGCTCCTTCTCTTCCACCTGTCCCACACCCCTCCCGCAGGGCTCCACCCTCACTAGCCCCAACATTGTTTGCTCCTGTCAGATTTACAAACACAGTCTCCACTCCACTTTGACAAATACAATTACTGTGCAAGCACCCTAGCTATATATATGTGCTTAAGATGGTATTGTATTTACTGAGGAAGAATATTAAAAGCGATTTCAAATAAATACTAAATATATAATGGGTGTACATAAATAAAGGGACTAATGGATATGTGAGACCACCCCATTGATTATGTGATGTAATTGGAGCAGGTTTCACTTCACATTGGCGATTCAACCAACTGATGAATGTAATGTGGCTGGGCCCAAGCCCAAGGAAACTTCTCCCTTTGTATTAAGGAGTAGTGTATCCAATGTACAGTATAATTACAATTGCCTTGATTGAAATATTCTCTTTGCAGGTATATGTTTTGGACCGATTGGGGAAGCCATCCTAAAATAGAACGTGCAACACTTGGAGGAAACTTTCGGTTGGCAGTTATAAATAGCGGCCTAGTATGGCCAAATGGACTGACAATGGACTACGAAGATCAGAAGCTCTACTGGGCTGATGCTTCTCTGTATGTTTATGTTTATGTCTTTCCAGTCTACTGTTTAAGGATTTGTATAAATGTAGAATTTTGTTTATATTACTTTTGGTTTTTACATCCTTATTTACAATTATTCATATTGAATTTTAATTCTTTTTAATGCACGTTTAAACAGCATTGAATTATTACAAACCAGCACACAAAGTGCTGAAGGAACTCAGCAGGTCAGGCAGCATCTATGGAAGTGAATAAACAGTCGAAGTTTTAGGCTCAGACCCTTCATCGGGACTGGAAAGGAAGGGGGTATATGCCAGAATAGAAAGGTGGGGGAAGGGGAAAGAAGATCCGGGTGAGCACATGGTCGAAGAGTCAGAGGGCAGCAGAGATCACAGAAGGAGCAGTGAGAGAGGGTTTCACTGAACTCCCATCGAAGAGAAGATTTAAACTTACTCAGTGTAGGCAAAACTCAAAGAGACTTCACAGTGGAGCAGCAAATTATAAACACGAGATTCTGCTGAAGCTGGAAATGCAGAGTAACACACACAAAATACTGGAGGAACTTAACAGGTCAGGCAGCGTTTATGAAAATGAATGAACAGTCAATATTTCAGGCCAACACCCTTGTTCAGACGCTTTCTCACTGCTTTACCTCTGTGATCTCTGCTACCCTTTGACTCTTCAACTACATACTCACCTGAGACCCTTCTTCAGGGCTGAAAAGGAAGGGGGAAGATGCCAGAATAAAAAGGCGGGGGAAGGGGAAGGAGGATGGCTGGAATTTGATAGGTGAAGCCAGGTGGGTGGGAAAGGTCAAAGGCTGGAGCAGAAGGAATATGATAGGAGAGGAGAGTGGACCATAGGAGAAAGGAAAGGAGGAGGGATACTTGTGTGAGGTGAAAGACCTGTGAGAAGAAGTAAAGGGCCAGAGTAGGGAATAGAAGAAGGGAGGGGAGTGACAAAAAATTTACCCGGAAGGTAAAATTGATATTCATGCCATCAGTTTGGAGGCTACACAGAAGGAATACAAGGTGTCGCTCCTCCACCCTGAGGTTGGCCTCCTCTTGGCACAAGAAGCGACCATGGACTGATACATCGGAACTATTACATCTAGTCTTAATGTTGACTAAGTTTCAGTATTAGAAATTTTTGGTAATCTGCTCCAATGGACTGTTTTCACTACAAACCACAGAAAAGTACTGTTCAGAACATCAGTGTCAAAAATTCCAGTTCATCTTCATGCTCTCTCATTACGATCAACTTAGATCGGTCAAGGATGCCACACATGACTGACAGTTCCTTCATCCGTTCGTATATACGCTGTGTCGTATGATGTGAGCAATCATGGTCTTTCCATGACCATGATTTTTTATGACAAATTTTTCTACAGAAGTGGTTTGCCATTACCTTCTTCTGAGCCGTGCCTCTACAAGACAGGTGACCCCAGCCATTATCAATACTCTTCAGAAACACTCTGCCAGGTGTCAGTGGGGACATAACCAGGACTTGTGATCTGCATCTGCAGCTCATACGACCATCCACTTCCTGCTCTTGTGGCTTCATATGACCCTGATTGGGGGCTAAGCAAGTGCTACACCTTGCCCAAGGGTGACCTGCAGGCTAACGGAGGGAAGGTGCACCTTTCAACTCCTTGGGTAGAGACAGATCTCCACCCAGATTGATAGTAACTTGAGGGAAATAACAGAAAAGAGTTATTTCAAATACATTACCTGTGCTCTAAAAACTCTAAGAATGTGCTAGTCTGTTGCTCCTGGTAAAAATTGGTAAATTTTTTTATTATTGTGACATGTACAGTGACAATATGGATCATTTTATCACAGCAGTGCACAGAGCTAGTGCAAGGGAAAACAATAACAGAATGCAGAATAACTTGTTACAGATTACAGAGGAAGTGCAGTGCAGATAGACAATAAGGTGTAACGATTGCTACAAGGTAGATTGTGAGGACAAAAGTCTATCTTACTGTACTAGGTGACCATTCATTAATCTTACAAAAGTGGGATCAAGTTGTCCTTGAGCCAAGCCTGCTGGTGATTTCCATAAGACCATAAGATATAGAAGCAGAATGAGGCCATTTGTCCCATTGAGTCTGCTCCATCATTCCATCGTAGCTGATCCATTTCCTTCTGAGCCTCAATCTCCTGCCTTCTTCCCGTAACCCTTCACGTTCTGACCGATCAAGTGTTTAACAACCTTTGCCTTAAACATGTGTAAAGGATTGACCTCCACAGCCGCCTGTGGCAGTGACTTCCGCAGATTCACCACTCTCTGGCTGTAGAAACTCCTCTGCATCTCAGACCGTGAAGCACCTTAAATAACTCCAAAAGACTGAGGTTGGGTAAAATACTGAAACGCTTTTATTCGCTGTACAATACGACCTCCACGGTGAGTGTCTGCCCCCGGACTGAGGGGGAGGGGCAAGGTGAAACACCTTTATACAGGACTATGTGGGAGGAGCCACGGGGCAGTCAGCAGAGAGGCGTGTCCAGACAGTTAACCCAGTTACAACATATAAATGGTTTACCACAGACCCCTCAGGCTTTTGGATCTTATGTCTGAAGGGAAGAGGGGAAGAAAGGGTGGGGTCTTTGATTATACTGGCTGCTTTATTGAGGCAATGAGAAGTGTAGAAAGAATCTGTGGAGGGGAGGCAGGTTTCTGTGATCTGCTGAGCTGTAAGAATACTTTCAATGGTGTATTGATTAGAAATCAATAAGCGTGAAAGGGGCCATGCCAGATTTCATTAGCCCATTGAGACAGAAGATGTGCTGCTACACTTTCTTAGCCATGGCTTCTGCAAGGTTGGGCCATGACATATCAGTGAAGTTTGTTTTCGACCCTCTCGAACTCAGTGCTGTTGATGTAAACAGAACCACGTGCACTGCCCCCCTTTCTGAAGTTAATGACCAGGTCTTTCATCGTGCTTTCTGGTAAGATAATTGCAGTGACTTCTACGAGGTCAATCAAAGGTATTATTGTCTATTTTGAACATATTTTTTTATGATCACAGGACCCTGCTTGAGTAGGGTTATAAAGATCATAAAAATCTTATGCTCATAAAGAACATGAAGAATTTAAAGTACTGTAGGTCTGCCCCATTAATGAGTTGCCCATTGGCATAGAAACTTAAGGAACTGGACAGTGCAGGTCGTGCTGCTGCCTGCATCAGAGAGGCGTCAGATGAGACAATGCGTGAAATGGGTGTGTAGTCTGGCAGAGAGTGATCATCTTAGTCACTTTTCTTCTGATCACAAGACCCTATTGGACTTGTTAATGTGGAATTTGCGAGTCTGATTCATTGATTTATTTGCGGACGGCGGGGGAGTTGCCTGACGCCAGTTGTGATGAGGACTAGGCCTCAAGCCATGGTGCTGCTTGTTTTCAGCTGCCCAGGAGAGAGATGTTGAAGTCAGTGCACTCCACCAGAGCCAGTGTGACGTGGTGTCCAAGCTGGAGCCAGTGCTGTCCCCTAGTGTTTGCTGGGCTAAAGGCAAGCTGTATTGTGCCCGACTGCAGACTCCTGCAAATTTCATAGACTCAGGGTCTTAGACTATATTTATTTGTGTGACTGTATTTTACTGATATCATATATGTGCTTGTTATCTTGTATGTGCCTTATGCTGTGTGTGATTGTTGGTACTGTGTTTTATACCTTGGCCCTGGAGTAATGCTGTTTCATTTCGCTGTATTCATGTGTGGTTGAAAGACAATTAAATTTCAATTGAACCGAACTGAATTTGACATTCATGGAAAGATTGTTGTTGTAACACCATTTCCTTAAGCTCTCTGTTTCCTTCCTATATTCTGTCTCATATTATTTGAGATTTGGCCCATTATGGTGGAGTTATCTGCAAAAATGTAGATAGAGGTAGAGAAACTGCAACACAATTGTGAGTGCATAGGGAGTAAAGCGGGGAGAGAGATGAGGATGATGCAAAATAAATTTTATTTTTAATCTCCAACTACTGGGGCGCATGGTAGTGTAGTGGTTAGCACAAAGCTTTACAGTACAGGTGACCCAGATTCAATTCTTGCTGCCTGTAAGGAGTTTGTACGTTCTCCCCATGACTGTGGGTTTTCTCCCACAGTTCAAAGATCCATTGTCCCGTGATTAGGCTAGGATTAAATCAGAGGATTACTGGGCAGCACGACTCGAAGGGCCAGAACAGCTTATTCTGTGCTGTATTGCAATAAATAAAAATAAGTAAATATTATGTGACCACTATCGTACAACCTTGGAAGTGAATCCCAATGGCTGTTGATATGATGTCTTTATCCCTGGATAATAATTTGTAGTACTGCTTTTGAAAGCCTTAAAGAATACTACTGCTGGATTCTCTCATCAGATTCCCTCATCACTCACTGAGAAGATCCCTCCATAACTTACATTCCTATTGGTGAATCTTACCTTGCAACAACTGCTAGTCTACCCCTCTCTCCTTCAGATGAGTTGCTGGCTGCATAGTATCATTGAATGGTTACAACACAGGAGGGCATCCAGCCTCTATTGGAGCAACTCATTTGTTCTCTTCTCACTTGTCCTCTCTCCATATCGTGGCATATTTTTCTCCTGGCTTTCTAAAAAGAAACATCTCTCAGATTCTCTAAAGCAACATACACAAAATGGCTGGAGGAACTCAGTAGGTCAGGTGGCATCTATGGAAATGAATAGAAAGGAAATGTTTTGGGCTGAAACCCTTCATAAGGATTGAAAAATAAGCTGGAAGAAGCCAGAAAAAGAAGGTGGGTGGAAGGGAAGGAGTATGGGGGTTGGGGCGGGGGGAGAGGGAAAGGGAGAGAGAGAATTTATTTCAGGGGGAGAACACGCAGACTGACTGAGAATATCCAGTTTTGGAAGATAGGAGCTCCAAAATTGTGTGCACTTTTAGGCTGGTCTAACTTTAATGGGACCTTTTTATTTTATTTTCTTTCTTTCTCTTAATAACTGTTTGATAAAAGCAGAAATTAGTAAATATACAAGTTATGCAGTGTGCAGTTTGCAGCCGATAATTCTGTATGGGCGGTATTTACACAGAATTTGCTCCAATGGAGGTTTCTTTAATCAGAACACCACAAAGTTCCTGTTTCGTTCAACCCCAAATCATCCCATATAGACATATATTATGTAAGAGAGCTGGCCTTCTCACAACTGAGTCACCTGGCTGTTAGCAGAGCCAGCTAACGAGCCAACTGAGGGGGCTGCATATGTCAGGTCTCACCAATGTAGAGGAGGCCACATTGGGAGCACCTGGTACATTAGACAACCTCAACAGATTTCAGGTCAAGTGTTGGCTCACCTGGAAGGAAGGTGGCCAACCATTTTAATTCCAAACCCTATTCCCATTCTGACATGTCAGTACTTGCTCTGGATTTCCAGCATCTGCAGAATCTCGTGTCCAAGATTCTCTACTCTATCCTTGTTGTTATGGTCCTTGATCCCAGAAACCATTTTTGTGAATCTCCTGTGGACCCTCCCAGTGCCTCCTCATCCTTCCTGTAATTAGATAACCAGAAATGAACATGATATTTCAGCTGAGATTGGACGAGTGAATTATAGATGTTCAGCATTTTCCATTATACATTTTATGCTTCTATTGATAAAGCACAGAATTGTGAATGCCTGTTTACTGCTTTCCAAACCAGCCCTGCCACTTGCATTGACTTGTGTGCCCAAGCCACAAGATCCCTCTATTTCTGTAACTCTTCTACGAGAAGATCTCATGTGATTCGAAAGGACCAGAGGACGAGAAGACATGAGGGTGCAGCCTCAGAATAGAGAGGCGTCAAGTTATAATGGAGATGAGGAAGAATTTCTTCAGCCAGAAAGTGTTGAATCTGTGGAATGTATTGCCAAAGGGTGCCGTGGAGGCCAAGTCATTGGGTATATTAAAGGCAGAGGCTGATAGATTCTTGATTAGTCAGGGCATGAAAGGATATGGGGAGAAGGCAGGAGATTTGGGATGAGACGGAAATGGCGGAGCAGCCTCTGGATAATTCTGCTCCTATGTCTTTTGGTATATTGCCTTTCCATCATCCTACCTCATTCCTCTGTATGGAACCTCATTGGTAGGTGAGCAGTTGCATGGCATTGTTCAAATTTCAAAGTAAATTTATTATCAAAGATACATTTTTCTCAACAATCCTGAGATTCATTTTCTTGCAGGCATGCTCAATGAATCCATAATAATTACCACAAAAGACTGTACCAGCTTGGGCATTCCACCAGTGTGCAAAAGACAACAAACTGTGCAAATAATCACTAAGAAATAATACTAATAACTATTGTGGTTTTCCACCATGTCCAACAATGACAGGAAATCTGGGCGGAGAGTTTTTATAGTCATTGCACTGGGGCAGTTCCACTCTCTCCACCTTGGAAGTCCGTGTCCAGTGGTACAATTAAGCATCTCAGACTGGGGTTGCCGTAGATGACCATTGACATCTTCTATGCCTTGTCATGCCCTTTCCAGCATGGAGCATTGCAGTGCCATCTTCATGGCTGCTGGATCTCATTGTTGATCTCATCCACCCAATCCGCTGGAGCTAACTTTGTATGCTTGGACAGGCATGTCCCACAATTATAAATAAATAAATAAGCAATAAATATCAAGAACTTGAAGAGACCTTGAAAGTGAGTCCATAGGTTGTGGGAACATTTCAATGATGGGGCAAGTGAAATTATCCCCTTTGGCTCAAGAACCTGATGGTAGACGGGTAATAGACGGCTTATTCAGAAAGTTAGAAGGCATGGGATCCAGGGAAGTTTGGCCAGGTGGATTCAGAATGGGCTTTCCTGCAGAAGGCAGAGGGTGGTGGTGGAGGGAGTACATTCAGATTGGAGGATTGTGACTAGTGATGTCCCACAAGGATCTGTTCCGGGACCCCTACTTTTCGTGATTTTTATTAACGACCTGGATGTCGGGTTAGAAGGGTGGGTTGGCAAGTTTGCAGACGACACAAAGGTTGGTGGTGTTGTAGATAGTGTAGAGGATTGTTAAAGATTGAAGAGAGAAGTGGGGTGAGAAGTGGCAGATGGAGTTCAACCCGGAGAAGTGTGAGGTGGTACACTTTGGAAGGACAAACTCCAAAGCAGAGTACAAAGTAAATGGCAGGATGCTTGGTAGTGTGGAGGAGCAGAGGGATCTCGGGGTACATGTCCACAGATCCCTGAAAGTTGCCTCACAGGTGGATAGGGTAGTTAAGAAAGCTTATGGGGTGTTAGCTTTCATAAGTCAAGGGATAGAGTTTAAGAGTCGCGACATAATGATGCAGCTCTATAAAACTCTGGTTAGGCCACACTTGGAGTACTGTGTCCAGTTCTGGTCACCTCACTATAGGAAGGATGTGGAAGCATTGGAAAGGGTATAGAGGAGATTTACCAGGATGCTGCCTGGTTTAGAAAGTATGCAATATGATCAGAGATTAAGGGAGCTAGGGCTTTAGTCTTCGGAGAGAAGGAGGATGAGAGGAGACATGATAGAGGTGTACAAGATAATAAGAGGAATAGATAGAGTGGATAGCCAGTGCCTCTTCCCCAGGGTACCACTGCTCAATACAAGAGGACATGGCTTTAAGGTAAGGGTTGAGAAGTTCAAGGGGGATATTAGAGGAAGGTTCTTTACTCAGAGAGTGGTTGGTGTGTGGAATGCACTGCCTGAGTCAGTGGTGGAGGCAGATACACTAGTGAAATTTAAGAGACTACTAGACAGGTATATGGAGGAATTTAAGGTGGGGGCTTATATGGGAGGCAGGGTTTGAGGGTCGGCACAACATTGTGGGCCGAAGGGCCTGTACTGTGCTGAACTATTCTATGTTCAATGTTCTATAACTGTTCCTGAACCTGGTGGTGAGAGTCCTGAGGCTCCTGTACATTCTTCCTGATGGCAGCAGTGAGAAACGAGCATGTCCTGGGCGGTGAGGGCCCCTGATAATGGGTGCTGCTTTCCTGTGACCACACTTTGTGTAGATCTGCTCAATAGTGGGGAGGGCTTTACCATGATGGACTGGGCCGAATCCTACTTTGTGTAAGATTTTCTGTTCAAGGGCATTGGTGTTTTCACACCAGGCTGTGATGCAGCCAGTCAATATACTGTCCACTACACATCTACAGGAGAGTTAAAAATATCCACGTCCTGAAATGCGTTCATGAACAGAGTTTACATTTGCTCTTTTTCAAAGGTTCAAGGGTTCATTTATTATCAAAGTATGTATGCAGTATACAACTCTGAGATTCTACTTTCCAGACCTGAGTGAAACTTGGGGTTGCAGCAGTGCTAAAATGTACTCATGAATCTTGGCTACCTCCTCCTTCCTGACGGCAGCAGTGAGAAGAGAGCATGGCGTGGCTGTTGGGGAGTCCTGGGCAATGAATGCTGCTTTCCTGCGACAGCTCTCCTTGGAAATGTGTTCGATGATGGGGAGGGCTCTAATTGTGCTGGACTGGGCCGTATCCATAGAAACCATAGAAACTACAGCACCGAAATAGGCCCTTTGGCCCTTCTTGGCTGTGCCAAACGTTTTTCTGCCTAGTCCCACTGACCTGCACACAGACCATATCCCTCCATACACCTCCCATCCATGTATCTGTCCAATTTATTCTTAAATGTTAAAAAAGAACCCGCATTTACCACCTCATCTGGCAGCTCATTCCACACTCCCACCACTCTCTGTGTGAAGAAGCCCCCCCTAATGTTCCCTTTAAACTTTTCACCCCTCAACCTTAACCCATGTCCTCTGGTTTTTTCCTCCCCTTGCCTCCGTGGAAAAAGCCTGCTTGCATTCACTGTATCTATACCCATCATAATTTTATATACCTCTATCAAATCTCCCCTCATACTTCTACTCTCCAGGGAATAAAGTCCTAACCTATTCAACCTTTCTCTGTAACTGAGTTTCTCAAGTCCTGGCAACATCCTTGTAAACCTTCTCTGCACTCTTTCAACCTTATTTATATCCTTCCTGTAATTTGGTGACCAAAACTGAACACGGTACTCCAGATTCGGCCTCACCAATGCCTTATACAACCTCATCATAACATTCCAGCTCTTATACTCAATACTTTGATTAATAAAGGCCAATGTACCAAAAGCTCTCTTTACGACCCTATCTACCTGTGACGCCACTTTTAGGGAATTTTGTATCTGTATTCCCAGATCCCTCTGTTCCATTGCACTCCTCAGTGCCTTACCATTAACCCTGTATGTTCTACCTTGGTTTGTCCTTCCAACGTGCATTACCTCACACTTGTCAGTATTAAACTCCATCTGCCATTTTTCAGCCCATTTTTCCAGCTGGTCCAAGTCCCTCTGCAGGCTCTGAAAACCTTCCTCACTGTCTACTACACCTCCAATCTTTGTATCATCAGCAAATTTGCTGATCCAATTTACCACATTATCATCCAGATCATTGATATAGATGACAAATAACAATGGAGCCAGCACTGATCCCTGTGGCACACCACTAGTCACAGGCCTCCACTCAGAGAAGCAATTCTCTACTACCACTCTTTGGCTTCTTCCATTGAGCCAATGTCTAATCCAATTTACCACCTCTCCATGTATACCTAGCGAATGAATTTTCCTAACTAACCTCCCATGCGGGACCTTGTCAAAGGCCTTACTGAAATCCATGTAGACAATATCCACTGCCTTCCATTCATCCACTTTCCTGGTAACCTCCTCGAAAAACTCCAACAGATTGGTCAAACATGACCTACCACGCACAAAGCCATGTTGACTCTCCTTAATAAGTCCCTGTCTGTCCAAATGCTTGTAGATTCTGTCTCTTAGTACTCCCTCCAATAACTTACCCACTACCGACGTAAACTCACCGGCCTATAATTTCCCGGATTACTTTTCGATCCTTTTTTAAACAACAGAACAACGTGAGCCACTCTCCAATCCTCCGGCACCTCACCCGTAGACAGCGACATTTTAAATATTCCTGCCAGGGCCCCCGCAATTTCAACACTAGTCTCCTTCAAGGTCCGAGGGAACACTCTGTCAGGTCCCGGGGATTTATCCACTTTAATTTTCCTCAAGACAGCAAGCACCTCCTCCTTTTCAATCTGTACAGTTTCCATGATGTCACTGCTTGATTCCCTCAATTCCATAGACTTCGTGCCAGTTTCCTTAGTAAATACAGATGCAAAAAACCTATTCAAGATCTCCCCCATTTCCTTTGGTTCTGCACATAACCGACCACTCTGATCTTCAAGAGGACCAATTTTACCCCTTACATTCCTTTTGCTCTTAATATACCTGTAAAAGCTCTTTGGATTATCCTTCACTTTGACTGCCAAGGCAACCTCATGTCTTCTTTTAGCCCTCCTGATTACTTTCTTAAGTATTTTCTTGCATTTCTTATACTCCTCAAGCACCTGATTTACTCCGTTTCTTATACATTTCATACAACTCCCTCTTCTTCTTTATCAGAGTTGCAATATCCCTTGAGAACCAAGGTTCCTTATTCCTATTCAATTTGCCTTTAATCCTGACAGGAACATACAAACTCTGCACTCTCAATATTTCCCCTTTGAAGGCTTCCCACCTACCAATCACATCTTTGCCAGAGAACAACCTGTCCCAATCCACGCTTTTTAGATCCTTTCTCATTTCTTCAAATTTGGCCTTCTTCCAGTTCAGTTTAGATCCATTACTTCTTGTAATTTTTTTTCCATTCAAGGGCATTGGTGTTCCCATACCAGACTGTGATGCAACCAAATCAGGATACTTTCCACCGTGCTTTAATAGAAGTTTGTCAGAGTTTTCGATGACATACCAAATCTGCCCAAACTTCTAAGGAAGTAGAAGCACAGCTGGGCCTTCTTGGTGATGGCATTTATGTGCTGCAGCTGCTGTGGATGGAATGGAACAATAGAGGGTCTTTAACGTTGTTGACAATTCCTTCCCCCATGGATGCTGCTTGACCCACTGAATTCCACCAGTGCTTTATTACAACAGATTGTTGAGTGCCTGCAGAGGGACGTATATCTCAGTAGTGTTATCGTTGGTTAACATATGGCAGAAAGAGGAACAATTAAGAACCTCCTTGTAACAGTGTGTGTAGAAGAAAATAAGGTAATTTCAAAATAAAATTATGTATTACAAATGTGTCACCATATATAACCCTGAGGTTCATTTTTTTGTGGGCATACTCAATAAATCCGTAGAATAGTAACTAACACAGAATCAGTGAAAGACCACCTAATGAGGGCGTTCAACCAGAAGACAACAAACTGTGCAAATACAATAAGAAGAAGTAATAATAATAATAATAATAAGTAAGCAACAAAAATATTGGGAATATGAGATGAAGTTCCTTGAAAGTGAGCCCATTGGTTTCAATGATTTCAATGATGGGGCAAATGAATTTGAGAGAAATTATCCCCTTTGGTTCAAGAGCCTGGTGGTTGAGGGGTAATAACTGTTCCTGAATCTGGCAGTGTGAGTCCTGAGGCTCCTGTACCTTCTCTTTGCTGATAGCAATGAGAAAAGAGCATGTCCTAGGTGGTGTGGATCCCTGATGATGAATGTTGCTTTCCTGCGACAGTGTTTCATGCGGAAGTATTCAATGGCTTGAAAGGTTTTACTATGATGGTCTGGGTCGTGTACACTACTTTTTGTAGGATTTTCTGTTTGAGGGCATTGGTGTTTCCATACTAGGTCATGATGCAGCCCACATCGAAAGAAGTTTGTCAAAGTTTGAAAAAGCCACTGCCTCAGATATGTTAGCTGTAATTGGCTAGATTATTTTGCAATATTACTTTTCATTGCATCAAATACAGTCAGAGATAAATCACATCTTTAATGTTTTCTGTGAATTACCTGATTTTATTTCAGAAGAAAGATTGAACGCAGTAGTCTTACAGGAACAGACCGCGAGGTGATTGTTAGCACTGCAATTTACCCATTTGCAGTGACTATCTTTGAAGAATATCTCTACTGGACAGACTGGAACACAAGAAGCATCTACCGGGTCAATAAGTACGATGGATCAGATCAAACTGTGATGATTCAGAACCTTCCAGATCGTCCAATGGATGTCCATGTCATGTCAGATACGAAGCAGCAGCAATGCAGTAACCCATGTGATCAGTTTAATGGAGGGTGCAGTCACATCTGTACTCCAGGTACTGGCGGTCTATGTCTAATATATTGGAAGAGATTGTTAAGTAATACATGATCAATCAATGTTATTTTTATGAGTCTTCACTTAATAAAAGATCCATTCAAATAAAATCACAGAAATTAGGAGGAGGTTTTAGCCCCACACACAAAATGCTGGAGGAGCTCAGCAGGTCAGGCACTATCTATGGAGAAGAGTAAACAGGCCGAGACCTTTCTTCATTCTTCAGATTTTGTGTCATGTTGGCTTTCCATCAGTCAGGTCATCCATAACCTGGGGAGCCCTGTAAGAAGGATTAAGTTAAAGATCTATCGGCCCAAAATGTTGACTGTTTACCCTTTTCCCTAGATACTGCCTGGCCTGCTGAGTTCCTCCAGCATTTTGTCTGTGTTACTCTGGATTTCCAGCATCTGCAGATTTTCTCATGTTTATATTTAGCCCCATAAGCTCGTTCCATTATATAAAGAATTCATGATAGATCTGTAACTTGATTCCACTTACAGAGCTCCCGAGGTTGTGGATGACCTGACCAATGGAACGCCAACTTGACTCAAATTCTTCCATATGTATATTTATTGATTGAGATACAACATGGAATAGGCCTTCGAACTACCTCACCCAGCAATGCCCCAACTTTAATCCTAGCCTAATCATAGGTCAATTTTACAAAGACCAATTAACCTACCAACCGGCACATGTTTGGACTGTGGGAGGAAACAATAGCACCCAGAGGAAACCTACGCAGTCACGGGGAGAACATACAAACCCCTTTCAGGACGTGGTGGGAATTGAACTGGGGTTGCTGGTACTGTAAAGCATTGTGTGAATCACTATGCTACTGTACCACTAAGTGTAAAGCGTTTTCAATATAGTAATTACAATTTACAATAATAAAATGTTTGTGGTATGTGTTAATGACTGGATACAATATATGTGCTGTTACTTTAAAAATAGTAGTGCCAGAGCAGGAGGTCATTGAAATGAAAGACGACACAGTGGTAAGATGTGGGTTGCTATAGAAAACAGATATTTCTGACTTGGGAAGAAATTGGCTCGACAGGCCGGGCAGCAGCTATGGAAAAAAGTACAGTCAATGTTTCAGGCCAATTCCCTTGAGCAGGACTGGAGAGAAAGAAGAGAGTGTGCATTCACTCTGTCAATGCCACTCCTGATGTTATGTACCTCAGTCTCTTATGCTCCTTGGAATAAAGTCCAAGATCTCCCTACAACTCAGGTCCTGGCAAGGTTTTCATCTTGTGTATTCAATGCCCTAATGAGCAAAGACCAGCGTTCCTTCTCTTGAATTTGCTCTGGATTTCACTGCAAAAGGTAAATTTTTATTTGCCCATGAAATAGCTGCATATAAATTTAAACAGCACGACTGGTTGACAACTAAAGCAAAGATAAGCTTATTGAATTCTGAAAGGGCAGTTTATTTGAATGTGAGTACAAGGATTGTGCCAACAATTACTAACTTGTGTATTGTAATTGTATTTCAGGGCCCCATGGTGCAGAATGCCAGTGCCCTGCCCATGGCAATTGGCGCTTGGTTAATGACAATAAAGATTGTGTTCCCTCTGATACTGCAACATGTGGAACTGGCTATTTTACTTGCTTAAATGGTCGTTGTATTTTGGAAGGGTGGAAGTGTGACACTGACAATGATTGTGGAGATCAGAGTGATGAAACAGAAAGAGTCTGTGGTCAGTTCCAGTTTACTATTTACAAAATATATTGATGTTGAAAGAGACTACTTTCCCTTTTAACTGAAATGGAGTATGTCAACAGGGAGAGATGGCAATGTAACAGGTGCTTCTGCCTGCAGAGTATATGTCAACCATTACCCAGTTATCCACATTAATCCTACATTATTCCCATTTATTTTTCCCTCATCATTTCCTTTCAGATTTTACCAGTTACCTACACACTAGAGACACTTAACCTAGCAGCCCTCGTGTCTGGGGTGTGGGAGGAAAATAGCACTGGTGTGATAAACCAAGAGAGCAGGGTGGGGTTGGCGTAGAACCACAAGGAAAGTAAGCCAAGGGAAAAATAATAGTGGAATTAATACTTTCATTCTAATTTGCATTTCACAGGGGAAAGAATATTATCTATTCAGCAGTCTCCTCATTAATCTTATAATCAAAAATCTGATTTAAATAAAGTTCTATTAGAGTCACAGAGTCATAGAGAAAGGTACAGCACAGAAACAAGCCATTCGGTCCATCTAGTCTGTGTCAAACCATTTAAGCTGCCTACTCCCATCGACCTGCACCAGGACCATAGCCTGCCATACCCCTACCATCCATATATCTGTCCAAACTTCTCTTAAACATTGAAATTGAGCTCACATGCACTAAATGCACTGGCAGCTCACTCCACACTCTCAGGGACTCTCTGAGTGAAGAGGTTTCTCCTCATGTTCCCCTTAAACTTTCTTCCTTAACCGATGACCTCTAGTTGTAGTCCCACCTAATGTCAGTAGTGTCAAGGCAGATCGACCCAATGCAAGAGCGCAAATACCACGAACACAATAAACCAAGCAATATTTTATCAAACTTTACTCTTTATTCATGGCATGCTATGGGGGAAGTTACAGACTGATCTCCCAAAGAGCCAATCTGGGCACTGCCCTCCCCTGAATCTTAATTCGCCACAATTTATAACATTGATCACGTATGCAGGAAATCCTACGATTAAAAGACAATATTAGAATAATTTCAGTCACATTCTAAGATACTATTAGATATAAAATCATCATCGGTTAGTTATAATTATTTTCTGCCAAAGCTAGCCTGGATACAACATCAGTTCCTTATATTGACACCTTCCCCTTTCTCTCGAAAGTTCTGTCCCCTACGCTATCCTTCCCATATTTAGTTATACCTTGAGATGCCCCTTCAATTATTCTTATACCCATATTTAGTTATGCCTCAAAATGCTTTGGTATAACCAGATAATTCCTTATTTGAACCTTTATCTAGCGTTTTCAGAGAACAATGGATCATGCGTCACCTGTTGCTGGGTAGGGTTTCTTTCTGACTTGTCCAGCGGCAGTACTGATCATTAGCTAATCATTGTTCTTAGTCTATACCCATATTTACCTATCCCTCTACTCTTATCAGTATGTAGCCCCCCCCAGCCAGCCCCAGGGTCGCTCGGCTCCCTGTCGTCTAGGGAAACAGCCCTCGGCCCCTCCAGACTGGGGAATCAGTTTGTGTGGATGCTGTGTGATGTACCCCACCCCGCCCAAATAACAGACCATACACCAGATATGATTAAATGATTTACAGTTTATAGATATTACTGGAACTATATAATTAATAAAGAATAAAATATAAAAGGAAAATAAAAGGCGCCACACTTATCAAAGTTCAATCTCTTTGTACGCAAACAGTTGGAGCTCAGGACCCAACTTCTTCTTCACCCTGCGACCCCTCGGACCACCTCGACTGGCTGCCTGGGTCCACCACCCGGTGGTCGACCAGGTGCTCCACACGAGTCCGTCTCCGTCTCCTCTCCTCGCTGAACGCCCCGCTCGGGGTCCGACCCTGTTAGCAGACTCACAGCGCCTGGTCCATTCTCTGTCTCTCTCTCCCACCTTCTGCCCCAAAACCCCGCGCATACGATATCTTACAGATAGACGAAAAACATAACAACTATTGCAATTGGTTCATAACATCGTCTTATCAGTAACGTGATTCAAACTAACTGCTAGCGGGAGGACTTTCTCAGCATTTAACATAACAAAGAAGCCCTTTCAATTATAACATAACAAAAAAGCCATTTTAATTAGACTACGCAGTGGCATAAAAAAAGAAACCCCTTACACTACCCCCTGCAAGTAGAAAAAGCCTGCTTGCATTTACCCTATTTACACCTCTCATGATTTTGTGTACCTCTATCAAATCTCCCCTCAATCTTCTACATCCCAAGGAATAAAGTCCTAACCTATTCAATCTTTCCTTATAACTCAGGTCCTCCAGTCCTGGCAACATCCTTGTAAGTTTTCTCTGTACTCTTTCGACCTTATTTACATTTTTCCTGCAGCGTGACCAAACTGCACACAATACTTCAAATTAGGCTTCATCAATATCTTATTCAACTTCAACATGACATCCCATCTCCTGAACTCAATACAAGATATAGTAGAGCTTTAGCAACCTTTAATTAAAAAGGACAGCTATAAATAATTACTGGGAGTATATTTTGAAGGTAAACGTCCTACAATGTCCTTTTTAGATTAGTTGATAGTGTGGCATTCCCTGATTGTAGGTTCAAGCTCATCTTAAAGACTTGAGGACATTATCTAAACTAATAGAACATAGAACATCGAATAGTACAGCACAGTACAGTCCCTTCGGCCCACAATGTTGTGCCGACCCTCAAACCCTGCCTCCCATATAAGCCCCCACCTTAAATTCCTCCGTATACCTGTCTTGTAGTCTCTTAAACTTCACCAGTGTATCTGCCTCCAGCACTGACTCAGGCAGTGCATTCCACGCACCAACCACTCTCTGAGTAAAAAACCTTCCTCTGATATCCCCCTTGAACTTCCCACCCCTTACCTTAAAGCCATATCCTCTTGTGTTGAGCAGTGGTGCCCTGGGGAAGAGACGCTGGCTATCCACTCTTATCTATTCCTGTTATTATCTTGTACACCTCTATCATGTCTCCTCTCACCCTGCTTCTCTCCAAAGAGTAAAGCCCTAGCTCCCTTAATCTCTGATCATAATGCATACTTTCTAAACCAGGCAGCATCCTGGTAAATCTCCTCTGCACCCTTTCCAATGCTTCCACATCCTTCCTATAGTGAGGTGACCAGAACTGGATACAATACTCCAAGTGCGGCCTAACCAGAGTTTTATAGAGCTGCATCATTACATCGTGACTCTTAAACTCTATCCCTCGACTTATGAAAGCAAACACCCCATAAGCTTTCTTAACTACCCTATCCACCTGTGAGGCAACTTTCAGGGATCTGTGGACATGTACCCCGAGATCCCTCTGCTCCTCCACACTACCAAGTATCCTGCCATTTACTTTGTACTCTGCCTTGGAGTTTGTCCTTCCAAAGTGTACCACCTCACACTTCTCCGGGTTGAACTCCATCTGCCACTTCTCAGCCCACTCCTGCATCCTATCAATGTCTCTCTGCAATCTTTGACAATCCTCTACACTATCTACAACACCACCAACCTTTGTGTCATCTGCAAACTTGCCAACTCACCCTTCTACCCCCACATCCATGTCGTTAATAAAAATCACGAAAAGTAGAGGTCCCAGAACAGATCCTTGTGGGACACCACTAGTCACAATCCTCCAATCTGAATGTACTCCCTCCACCACCAGCCTCTGCCTTCTGCAGGCAAGCCAATTCTGAATCCACCTGGCCAAACTTCCCTGGATCCCATGCCTTCTAACTTTCTGAATAAGCCTACCGTGTGGAACCTTGTCAAATGCCTTACTAAAATCCATATAGATCACATCTACTACACTGCCCTCATCTATATGCCTGGTCACCACCTCAAAGAACTCTATCAGGCTTGTTAGACACGATCTGCCCTTCACAAAGCCTTGCTGACTGTCCCTGATCAGAACGTGATTCTCTAAATGCCTATAGATCCTACCTCTAAGAATCTTTTCCAACAGCTTTCCCACCACAGACGTAAGGCTCACTGGTCTGTAATTACCCGGACTTACCCTACTGCCTTTTTTGAACAAGGGGACAACATTCGCCTTCCTCCAATCCTCCGGTACCATTCCCGTGGACAACGAGGACATAAAGATCCTAGCCAGAGGCTCAGCAATCTCTTCTCTCGCCTCGTGGAGCAGCCAGGGGAATATTCCGTCAGGCCCCGGGGACTTATCTGTCCTAATGTATTTTAACAACTCCAACACCTCCTCTCCCTTAATATCAACATGCTCCAGAACATCAACCTCACTCATATTGTCCTCACCATCATCAAGTTCCCTCTCATTGGTGAATACCGAAGAGAAGTAGTCGTTGAGGACCTCTCTCACTTCCACAGCCTCCAGGCACATCTTCCCACCTTTATCTCTAATCGGTCCTACCTTCACTCCTGTCATCCTTTTGTTCTTCACATAATTGAAGAATGCCTTGAGGTTTTCCTTTACCCTACTCGCCAAGGCCTTCTCATGCCCCCTTCTTGCTCTTCTCAGCCCCTTCTTAAGCTCCTTTCTTGCTTCCCTATATTCTTCAATAGACCCATCTGATCCTCGCTTCCTGAACCTCATGTATGCTGCCTTCTTCCTCCTGACTAGTTTTTCCACCTCACTTGTCACCCATGGTTCCTTCACCCTACCATTCTGTATCTTCCTCACCGGGACAAATTTATCCCTAACATCCTGCAAGAGATCTCTAAACATTGACCACATGTCCATAGTACATTTCCCTGCAAAAACATCATCCCAATTCACACCCACAAGTTCTAGCCTTATAACCTCATAATTTGCCTTTCCCCAATTAAAAATTTTCCTGTCCTCTCTGATTCTATCCTTTTCCATGATAATGCTAAAGGCCAGGGAGCGGTGGTCACTGTTCCCCAGATGCTCACCCATTGAGAGATCTGTGACCTGACCCGGTTCATTACCTAGTACTAGATCTAGTATGGCAATCCCCCTGGTCGGCCTGTCCACATACTGTGACAGGAATCCATCCTGGACACATTTAACAAATTCTGCCCCATCTAAACCCTTGGAACTAATCAGGTGCCAATCAATATTAGGGAAGTTAAAGTCACCCATGATAACAACCCTGTTATTTTTGCACCTTTCCAAAATCTGCCTCCCAATCTGCTTCTCTGTATCTCTGCTGCTACCAGGGGGCCTATAGAATACCCCCAATCGAGTAACTGCTCCCTTCCTGTTCCTGACTTCCACCCATATTGACTCAAAAGAGGATCCTGCTACATTACCCACCCTTTCTGTAGCTGTAATAGTATCCCTGACCAGTAATGCCACCCCTCCTCCCCTTTTTCCACCCTCTCTATCCCTTTAAAGCACTGAAATCCAGGAATATTGAGAATCTATTCCTGCCCTGGTGCCAGCCAGGTCTCTGTAATGGCCACTACATCATAATTCCATGTATGTATCCAAGCTCTCAGTTCATCACCTTTTGTTCCTGATGCTTCTTGCATTGAGGTATTACCTTACTGTCTTTACACCGTTTATTCTGCTTCTCTTTCCTCAAAGCCTCTCTGTATGTTAGATCTGGCTTTACTCCATGTACTTCTTTCACTGCTCTATCGCTCTGGGTCCCATCCCCCTCGCACATTAGTTTAAACCCTCCCAAACCATGCCAGCAAATCTACCTGCAAGGATATTGCTCCCCCTCGAGTTCAGGTGCAACCCATCCAATCTGTACAGGTCCCACCTTCCCCAGAAGATATCCCAATGATCTAAAAATCTAAAATCCTGCTCCCTGCACCAACTCCTCAGCCACGCATTCAATTGCCATCTCCTCCAATTCTTACCATCACTGTCACGTAGCACTGGCAGCAATCCTGAGAATGCCACCCTTGAGGTCCTGTTCTTCAGCCTTCTGCCTAGTTCCCAAAACTCACACTTCAGGACCTCATCCCTCTTCCTGCCGATGTCGTTGGTCCCAACATGAATCACAACTTCTGGTTGCTTTCCCTCTCTTACCAGGATGTCGTGCACCCGGTCAGAGACATCCCGGACCCTGGCACCCGGGAGGCAACAAACCATGCGGGTGTCCTTCTCACGTCCACAAAATCTCCTGTCTGCTCCCCTGACTATAGAGTCTCCAATGACGACAGCGCTCCTCTTTTCCGTCCCACCCTTCTGCACCACAGGGTCAGACTCAGTGCCGGAGGCCCGGCCACTGTGGCTCACACCTGGTCGGTCGTCCCCGCCAACAGTATCCAGGACGGTTTCAGTCCAGTTCTGATAGAGCACTGCGTTGATCAAAAACTTATGTTGTGAGTGAGTTGGTTATGTCCAAGATCTCATCAGTCTCTGCAGGTGCATGTAATCCCTAAGCAAGGCTCCTCATTTAATAAGCACTAGCAGAAACACAGATTAATTAATCATTCATTTTCTGAGGACAATCTCCTCCTCCATCTCCTGAACATGTAAAAAGGGAAGAGATTTCGAGAAGAAATAAGCAAATTGAGATATGATAAGCCAAATGTAAAAATCATTGAAGTGTATTTGCATTTGTTTCCTTGGAAAATAATACTTGCAGATCTCTATTTCTCAGTCAGTGTCATCTGTAGCTTTGGGCAATAACTTTTCTATGACTCTGTTAAGTTGTTATAGCATAAACTATGTTTTGTATTATATTGTTAACTATTTTTTTCTCTTTCTTTCAACCAGCTTTCCATACCTGCCCAGCCACTGCTTTCACTTGTAGTAATGGCAGGTGCACACAGTACAGGTATCGCTGTGACCATTATAATGATTGTGGAGACAATAGCGACGAGGTTGGCTGCTTGTTCCGTACATGTGAACCTAATTCTGAATTCTCCTGTAATAACGGAAGGTGCATTGCAAACAGCTCAGTTTGCAATGGAATTAACGATTGTCATGATAACGGAACTTCAGATGAGAGAAACTGCCGTAAGTACAATGCAAACCTTCAGCTTCACTGGGGGAACATGTACTGAAATGTTGTTTGAGAATTCATAAAACAATGAGTGAATGTTCATAAAGATGCTAAAATATGGGTTTATTCAGAATCAGAGTCAGGCTTAATATCACCAGTATATGTTGTGAAGTTTGTTAACTCTGAGGCGGCAGCACAGTACAGTGCATGATGAGCCAAGTTTCCACACGAGCCCAGTGAGGAAGCTTCATGAGCAACACCTGAATCTCTTGACATTTTTGCATTGAGTTGCTGGCTCATGATTGGCTAATTACATATTTGTGTTAATGATGTACGGGTGTACTAAAAGTAGTGAGGTAGTGTTCATGAGTTCAATGTTCATTTAGAAATCAGATGGCAAAAGGGAAGAAGCTGTTCTTGAATCACTGAGTTTGTGCCTTCAGGTTTCTATACCTCCCTGCTGATGGTAACAGTGAGAAGAGGGCATGTTCTGGGTGTTGGGGATCCTTGACGATGGAAGCCACTTTTCTGAGGCACAGCTCCTTGAAGATGTTCTGGATACTCTAGAGCCTAGTACCCAAGATGGAGCTGACTAATTTTACAACTCTCTGCAGCTTCTTTTGGCCTTGATCAGTAGCTCCCCCCCCCCCATACCAGACAGTGACGCAGCCAGTCAGAATGCTCTTGGCGGTACATCTATAGAAGTTTTTGAGTGTTTTAGGTGACAAACCTAATCTTCTCAAACTCTAATGAAGTATAGTCGCTGTCTTGCCTTCTTTATAACTGCATCGATATATTGGGACCAGGTTAGGTCCTCAGAGTTATTGACATCCAGGAACCTGAAACTGCTCACTCTCTCCACTTCTGATCCCACTATGAGGATTGGTATGTGTTCCCTCATTTTACCCTTTCAAAAGTCCACCATCACCTCTTTGGTTACTGATGTTGAACACACCACCTAACTAGCTGATTGAGAGATGTGAACTAGCTAGTTTATTGCTTAAACTTGTAAGGTTCACAGATTGTAGAAAGTCACCACCACCATCATCATCATTATGTGCCATGATCGTCCTTGGTAGATTTTTCTACAGAAGTGGTTTCCTATCCCATTGCCTTCTTCTGGGCAGTATCTTTAAAAGATGGGTGACCCCTGCCATTATCAATACTCTTCAGAGATTGCCTGATCTCACTGGTGGCCAGACGTGTGATATGCATCAGCTACTCATACGAGCATCCACCATCTGTTCTCATGGCTTCATGTGACCCTGATCAGGGGGATAAGCAGATGCTACACCTCACCCAAGAGTGACCTGCAGGCTAGCGGAGGGGAGGACCTCCTTTGGTAGAAACATATCTCCACTCACCACCCATTGTAGAAAATAAATGCAATATAAATTATATTGCCTTTCATCAATACTTATATATAATTCAAATTCAGTTTTTGTGCCTATTTACATTGTGGTATATACTTAATTAATATAACAATAATTGGGTCATCTAATATTTGAATTAAGAAACATTGAATATATAATGGAATATAATAAACTCAGGTTTGTAATAAGAAAGTGATTTGGTGCAAACTAGTAAGAAGAGATAAGGAAGGCAGTGAACAGTGCAAGAATATTACTACAGCAAATACTTCAACAAAGTTCTATACATGTGTAGTGGAGAGTGTATTGAGAGTCTGCATCACAGCCTGGTATGGGAACACCAATACCTTCGAACGGAAAATCCCACAAACGGTAGTGGATTCGGGCCAGTACGTCACGGACAAAGCCCTCCCAACCATTGAACACATCTACATGAAATGCTGTCATAAGAAAGCAGCATGAATCATCAAAGATCCTCCCTAACCAGCCTATGCTCTTTTCTCGATGCTGCCATCAGATAGAAGGTACAGGAGCCTCAGGACTTGCACCACAGAACAGACATTACCCCTCAGCCATCAGGCTCTTGAAAAAAAGGGGATAACTACACTCACTTGCCCATCCATTGAGATATTCCAACAATCAATGATCTCACTTTAAGGGCTCTTTATCTCATTATCTCATGTTCTCGTTATGTATTACTATTTATTTATATTTGCATCCCCTCAATTTGTTGTCTTCTGCATTCTGGCTGATCTTTCATTGCTCCTGTTCTCATTGCTATTCTATAAATTTTCTGAGTATGCCCACAGGAAAATGAATCTGAGTTGTATATGGTGACATATATGCACTTTGATAATAAATTTACTTTGAACTTTGCGAAATGGCTGTCAGTTTAAGTTAGGAGCTGGTGTCCATTGTGTGTCATGTGATTATAGGAAGGGCTGATGCAGTGAGGAATGTGAAAGGGCATCTGGAGAAATGGCTGCCCACTGAGGTAAGTGCCTATGAGAGTGAGTAGCAGTCTGTACAGGACAGCTATGTCTGTCTCAGGGCTGCACGGCAAATGTGTTGGATTGTTGCGTGGTCCATAACCATGACACTTCATGGCATTTCACATTGCAGCGTTTCTGATTATGTGCTGAGTCACTCCAAGCTGCAAACTTGACTCCCAATTTGATCCACATTCACTCCAGGCACCACTTTCTCAGAGGGCATACCAGCTCTAACCTCCTACGTCGGAGCTGAAGATGGATTCAATAAAAAGGGCAGGGAAAAGTGCAAGCCCCCTAACCAGAGCAGTTTTCTTTCTTTGTAATTTCAATGAAGAAACTGCAACACATACACATTATCACAAGAAAGTCTGCGGATGCTAGAAATTGAAAGCAATGCACACAAAGTGCTGAAGGAACTCAGCAGCTCAGGAAGCTTCTATGGAAATGAATAAACGGTTGACGTTTCAGG
This sequence comes from Mobula hypostoma, assembly GCF_963921235.1. Classification (NCBI taxonomy): domain Eukaryota; kingdom Metazoa; phylum Chordata; class Chondrichthyes; order Myliobatiformes; family Myliobatidae; genus Mobula; species Mobula hypostoma. The sequence continues at coordinate 182,963,297 of NC_086102.1, read as the reverse complement.
CTGACTCCCTTCTTCAGGACTGAAAAGGAAGGGGGGAAGATGCCAAAATACAAAGGTGGTTGGAGGAAAAAGAGGGTAGTTAGAAGGTGATAGGTGAAGACAAGTTCCCAAGAAGGACACGTGGCTGTGGTGGCGGGTCTGGGTGAGGACATGGTTGAAGAGGCGGAAGTCAGCAGAGATCATAGGGTCTCACTGAACTCCTGTCGAAGAGAAGATTTAAACTTCTTCAGGGTAAGCATCTCTCAAAGAGACTTTGCAGTGGAGCAGCAAATCTTAAACACAAGAGATTCTGCTGAAGCTGGAAATCCAAAGCAACACACACAATATGCTGGAGTAAACAGTCAACGATTCAGGCCGAGACTCTTTTTCAGTCCTGAAGAAGGATCAGTGAGAAACATTGACTGTTTATTCTTTTCTATAGATGCTTCCTGACCTGCTGAGTTCCTCGAGCATTTTGTGTGACATACACATTGTACCTGTTTTGCCATTATCATATTTCGTGTTAATTTCTACAGATATGAACCTCCGTTTTCTGAACTGCATTTTCTTCTATTTGATCATAAAATTAACACCTACCATTCACATTCATTTTTAGCAATATAATAACACATTTGGAAACTTTTAAGGTAATCAATGAATCACTGAATAATAAAGTTATTATGTTAAAAATAAAGTTTTGAGCTGTATCATCTATTGTCATATAGGACTGTGATGCAATTTACTTTTAGCTATTTGGTACATTTTATAGGCGGGTTCATAACCTTTTTATAGAAACATAGAAACATAGAAAATAGGTGCAGGAGTAGGCCATTCGGCCCTTTGAGCCTGCACCGCCATTTATTATGATCATGGCTGATCATCCAACTCAGAACCCCGCCCCAGCCTTCCCTCGATACCCCCTGACCCCTGTAGCCACAAGGGCCATATCTAACTCCCTCTTAAACATAGCCAATGAACTGGCCTCAACAGTTTCTTGTGGCAGAGAATTCCACAGATTCACCACTCTCTGTGTGAAGAAGTTTTTCCTAATCTTGGTCCTAAAAGGCTTCCCCTTTATCCTCAAACTGTGACCCCTCGTTCTGGACTTCCCCAACATCGGGAACAATCTTCTTGCATCTAGCCTGTCCAATCCCTTTAGGATCTTATACGTTTCAATCAGATCCCCCCTCAATCTTCTAAATTCCAACGAGTATAAGCCCAGTTCATCCAGTCTTTCTTCATATGAAAGTCCTGCCATTCCAGGAATCAATCTGGTGAACCTTCTTTGTACTCCCTCTATGGCAAAGATGTCTTTCCTCAGATTAGGGGACCAAAACTGCACACAATACTCCAGGTGTGGTCTCACCAAGGCCTTGTACAACTGCAGTAGTACCTCCCTGCTCCTGTACTCGAATCCTCTCGCTATAAATGCCAGCATACCATTCGCCTTTTTCACCGCCTGCTGTACCTGCATGCCCACTTTCAATGACTGGTGTATAATGACACCCAGGTCTCGTTGCACCTCCCCTTTTCCTAATCGGCCACCATTCAGATAATAATCTGTTTTCCTATTTTTGCCACCAAAGTGGATAACTTCACATTTATCCACATTAAATTGCATCTGCCATGAGTTTGCCCACTCACCCAACCTATCCAAGTCACCCTGCATCCTCTTAGCATCCTCCTCACTGCTAACACTGCCACCCAGCTTCGTGTCATCTGCAAACTTGGAGATGCTGCATTTAATTCCCTCATCCAAGTCATTAATATATATTGTAAACAACTGGGGTCCCAGCACTGAGCCTTGCGGTACCCCACTAGTCACCGCCTGCCATTCTGAAAAGGTCCCGTTTATTCCCACTCTTTGCTTCCTGTCTGCTAACCAATTCTCCACCCACACCAATACCTTACCCCCAATACCGTGTGCTTTAAGTTTGCACACTAATCTCCTGTGTGGGACCTTGTCAAAAGCCTTTTGAAAATCCAAATATACCACATCCACTGGTTCTCCCCTATCCACTCTACTAGTTACATCCTCAAAAAATTCTATGAGATTCGTCAGACATGATTTTCCTTTCACAAATCCATGCTGACTTTGTCCGATCATTTCACCGCTTCCCAAATGTGCTGTTATCACATCCTTGATAACTGACTCCAGCAGTTTCCCCACCACCGACGTTAGGCTAACCGGTCTATAATTCCCCGGTTTCTCTCTCCCTCCTTTTTTAAAAAGTGGGGTTACATTAGCCACCCTCCAATCCTCAGGAACTAGTCCAGAATCTAATGAGTTTTGAAAAATTATCACTAATGCATCCACTATTTCTTGGGCTACTTCCTTAAGCACTCTGGGATGCAGACCATCTGGCCCTGGGGATTTATCTGCCTTCAATCCCTTCAATTTACCTAACACCACTTCCCTACTAACATGTATTTCACTCAGTTCCTCCATCTCAGTGGACCCTCTGTCCCTTACTATTTCTAGAAGATTATTTATGTCCTCCTTAGTGAAGACAGAACCAAAGTAATTATTCAATTAGTCTGCCATGTCCTTGCTCCCCATAATCAATTCACCTGTTTCTGTCTGCAGGGGACCTACATTTGTCTTTACCAGTCTTTTCCTTTTTACATATCTATAAAAGCTTTTACAGTCCGTTTTTATGTTCCCCGCCAGTTTTCTCTCATAATCTTTTTTCCCCTTCCTAATTAAGCCCTTTGTCCTCCTCTGCTAAACTCTGAATTTCTCCCAGTCCTCAGGTGAGCCACTTTCTCTGGCTAATTTGTATGCTACTTCTTTGGAATTGATACTATCCCTAATTTCTCTTGTCAGCCACGGGTACACTACCTTCCTTGATTTATTCTTTTGCCAAACTGGGATGAACAATTGTTGTAGTTCATCCATGCAACCTTTAAATGCTTGCCATTGCATATCCACCGTCAATCCTTTAAGTGTCATTTGCCAGTCTATCTTAGCTAATTCACGTCTCATACCTTCAAAGTTACCCCTCTTTAAGTTCAGAACCTTTGTTTCTGAATTAACTATGTCATTCTCCATATTAATGAAGAATTCCACCATATTATGGTCACTCTTACCCAAGGGGCCTCTCACGACAAGATCGCTAATTAACCCTTCCTCATTGCTCAAAACCCAGTCCAGAATAGCCTGCTGTCTAGCTGGTTCCTCGACATGTTGGTTCAAAAAACCATCCCGCATACATTCCAAGAAATCCTCTTCCTCAGCACCTTTACCAATTTGGTTCACCCAGTCTACATGTAGATTGAAGTCACCCATTATAACTGCTGTTCCTTTATTGCACACATTTCTAATTTCCTATTTAATACCATCTTATGCCATTAAGCAAGGGTTCTGCACACCTTGTTATAAAATCTGCAGAGTAAACAAAAGCTAAACTAATATTTTTGACACAGAATTTTCATATGAAATTAATACCACTCAGGATATACAATATCCTTCAAAATTATCCTGTATCACCCTCCTGTGTGTGTGTGTGTGTGTTGTAATGTTTTAAAAATGTTTTACTAAATATGGTTTATTTCATACTATTGTCTATCTGTAGCTCATCGGACCTGCCAACCTGGTTATGCAAAATGTGAAGCAACAAATCTGTGTATTCCCCACACTTATCTTTGTGACGGTGATAATGATTGTGGAGATATGAGTGACGAGAGCTCTACCTACTGTGGTATGTATTCTGCATTTTATTTATTTATTGAGAAACAGGGTGGAATAGGCCCTTCCAGCCCTTTGAGTCACAGTGTCCAGCCACCCCCCAGTTTAACCCTTGCCTAATCATGGGACACTTCACAATCACCAATTAACCTGCCAATGGGCATGTCTTTGGACTGTGGGAGAAAACCGGAGCGCCCGGCGGAAACCCATGCAGTCACAGAGAGAATGTACAAACTCCTTACAGGCAGCAGTGGGAATTGAATCCAGGTCACTGGTTGTGCTCACCACAATGTTACTGCACCACCCAAACATTCAGATGCATGGATATACATCAGCGGTCCCCAACCACCGGGCCGCAAAGCATGTGCTATCGGCCGCGAGGAAACGATATGAGTCAGCTCCACCTTTCCTCCTTCCCTGTCACGCACTGTTGAACTTGAACATAGGGTTGCCAACTGTCCCGTATTTGCCGGGACATCCTGTATATTGGGATAAATTGGTTTGTCCCATACGGGACTGCCCTTGTCCCGTATTTCCCCCGCTAAGGTAGAGCGTTCCTATGAAACCTTTCATGCCGAAATGGTGTAAAGTGCAGAAGCAATTACCATTATTTTATATGGGAAAAATGTTCACGCGTTCCCAGACCCAAATAATAACCTACCAAATAACACATAAAATCTAAAATAACACTAACATATAGTAAAAGCAGGAATGATATGATAAATACACAGCCTATATAAAGTAGAAATAATGTATGTACAGTATAGTCGGGAAGATTAAGCCAAAACTGATTTGTAGGAAAAAAAAAATCAGCACGTACGCGCATGCGCACGTCACACATGCGCACACAGGTGCCACGCAAGGCTTGGTGGTCATAGTAGTCTTTCCTGGGATAAACACAAGTGTCCCGGGATTTGTTAACAACATCAAAAGATTAAAGGATAAGAAAAAGTTTGTCAAATATTGTAAGAGAAACTGGCAGTTTTGGCACATGTATATTTCTATATGTGAGGACATACTATTGTTTTTGTAGAAAATGGAAAAGATTTCTGGGGAAGAAATAAATATTTAATTCATTTCTTGAGGTACAGCACAGAATAGGCCCTACCTGCCCTTTGAGCCGCGTCACCCAGCAATCCCCCAATTTAATCCTAGCCTAATTACGGGATAATTTGCAATGACCAGTTAATTTGCCAACTGGTACATCTTTGGACTGTGGGAAGAAACCAGAACACCTGGAGGAAACCCATGTGATCGATCACAGGGAGAAAGTCCAACCTCCTTACAGGCAGTGGCTGGAATTGAACCAGGGTTGCCATAACCACTACGCTACCGAGCTGCCCAAGATATGTAGGGGAAGGTGCAAAGAATGAAGCTGTTCTTTCATTGAGCAGACTTGGGTACTAGTATGAACAATATATTTCTATGCAGAGTGAATTCTGTGATTTTCAGGTTGTTATTCTTTGAGGTGTGCTTCTTCATGTTCTACTGATCTGAAGAACTGTAAGCTGCTAAAGCAATGTCCTTATATAATTTCTGTATCCCCATCAAATAGCTTCATGAAGCTAAGACTCCACAATTCTAAATGATGGTGTCAGGGTCACTAGCAAACTCAAGTGCAAAAATCCCAGAGGTACTGGCCATTCAAACAAACCAAAACATTTATTACAGAAATTACCATCAAAACTAACAGGAACTCAGACAAATTATACAGAATCTTAACGAACTGAAATCACTCACGATACGCAGAAGAACTCGGTCAGGGTTTCACCAGATAAGGATCCACAATGACCGAGCAAAGAGGGGTTGGCAAGACCCCCCCTTCCGAAATACACCCCGGAGCACATAGAAATTCAGGACCCATCAGACAGCCCTGATGTCCAGACGAAGCAATAACCCCCAAAGGCAACAACTACAGTGTGAGACATTGAAAATCCCCTGCTAATTCAGTTGCTACAATTGAATAAAAGTGATAAACACAAAGAGTTTATCAATCTGCCTGATCCCAAATGAGGCACCTACAACACAAAGTGAAATCTCAGAGCTAGTCCAAAGTTAATTAGACATAAAAAATAAACAATCCAAGGAACACTGCATACCCATAAGGTGACACGAAGAAAATACAATCCACATACTAACTGAAAAAATATTTTAAAAAGGACCCCTGGTTGTGATAGATAAAAGTTAAGTAAGTTTCTCCATAATGTTGGCTAAATTCCCCTATTTTTCATTAGCAAATGTTGATATAGCACTTACATTGGTCAGTGTTATAGCCATTTCACAAGTCATCACTTTTCACAGTCATTTCTTCTATGGAAAGAATGATATTTATTTCTACACAGACCTGCTGAGTACTTCTGTTTCAGATTTCCAGCGTCCATGGGGCTCTGCTTCCATTTAAGAGTTTCTACTTTGTTGATGTAAGTTTAAACATCTTGGTTTTATTTTAGATGCTGGGATTTGTGTGCAGAATGAGTTTCGCTGTACATCTGGGCGATGCATTCCAGGACATTGGTACTGTGATAGAGTAAGGGATTGTGTTGATGGGTCTGATGAACCAGTTAATTGTGGTAAGTATAACTTAAAACATCTAACTTCCTGCAATTACTTGATTTTGTACTGTTTGTTGTATTTTATCATTCTTTCTGAGGTTCTAAGTAGTTTTTATTAAGTTGTTCTCCGATATACTTGTAAAGTTTTGGCACCACGTGAGGAGATTTCATCAGAGAGTTGTTGATTGTGGTGTGTCCTCCGAATGCTTGGCCTTTATATACTTATCAATCAGTTGATTGGACATAATTTCAGAAACTCAGTTGTGATGCGGGGAGGAATTCTTGTCACTGCAACACTTTCAGTACGCTGGATGAACTCAGCAGGTCGGGCAGCATGTTAGAAACGATGAGTCGACGTTTCGGGCCGGAACCCTTCGTCCGGACTGAAGAATGAAAGATGGGGAAGGATTTGAAGAATGCTTGTAGCTTCAGTTGATAGACCAGTAATTTGAAAGACAAAGGGGTGGGAGAGGGGAAGCATTGACGTCATAGCCCTGAAAACAATGGGTAGCAGAAGAAGGAGGCGGAACCATGAGGGAGCTGGGGGAGGGGGTAGAGTGAAATAGGGATAGAGGCAGGGAGGGGGAGGGAATTACCGGAAGTTGGAGAATTCTATGTTCATACCAAGGGGCTGGAGACTACCTGGACGTTATGAGGTGTTACTCCTCCAACCTGAGTTTAGCCTCATCATGGCAGTAGAGGAGGCCATGTATGGACATATCTGAATGGGAATGGGAAGCAGAGTTGAAGTGGGTGGCTACCGGGAGACCCATTTCCGGAGACCCAATTCTTGTCGCTGATTGTGTGGCGAACTTTGTTCCTTGTCTGGAATTGTGACTGCAACAGCTCATAAATAGGATCCAGGTCTGCACGTCTGCTTACAGAATTGTTTGTGGAAAACCAAGCTCCTTGGATTCTCTTGCATGCCTCGTGTTCGCTTGCAGCATGGATTTCACTGATGCCCAGCGAGGAGATTTCCTCCCTACATCACAATTGAGTTTCTGGAATGACGACCAATCAGCTGATTGAAAAGTTTATAAGGCCAAGCATTCAGAGGACACATCACGATCAACAGCACACTGATGATGTCTCCTCACGTGGTGTCGAAACACTTGTGAGTAAATTGTCAAGATCAGAGAACATCTCAACTCAACCATCAACTACTCGAACTACACATTTTCTGAATTATTTCCGGTTTCTATGATGTTTTTATTTCTATTAGTACATAACTGAGAATGGGTCCAGAGTTAGTGGTATGTTCCTTGTATGAGATGTGCGAACTCTGGGAGATCTCCAGTCTCCCTGATAACTACACCTGCACTTAGAGCATCGAGCTAAAGCTCCTTGTGTTAAAGAACTGGAGCTGCAGCTCGATGACCTTAAATTTATACAAGAGAATGAGGAGCTGATAGACTGGAGCTACAGGGAGGTAGTCACCCCCGAGTTGCAGCAGGAAGCAGGTCCCTGGGTGACTGTCAGGAAAGGGAAAGTGGATAGGAAGACAGTGCAGACTACCCCTGTGGCTGTTCCCTTCTATAATAAGTGTACTGCTTTGGATACTGTTGGGAGGGACGACCTACCAGAGTGAAGTTACAGCAACCTGATCTCTGGCACGGAGTCTGTCTCTGTGGCTCAGAAGGGAAGATGGGAGAAGAGGAGTGCAGTTGTGATTGTGGATTTCACAATTAGAGGAGCAGACAACAGATTTTGTGGACGTGAAAAGGACATCCAGATGGAATGTTGCCTCCCAGGTGCCAGGGCCAGGAATGCCTCGGATCTGGTCCACAGCTTTCTAAAGGGAGAGGGTGAGCTGCCAGAAGTCTTGGTACATATGACATGGATAGACAAGGTGAGCAGGTCCTGAAGGGGGATCTTAGGGGGTTATGAAGAAAGCTAAAAAGTAGGACCTCAAGAGTAGTATCCTCTGGATTTCTGCCTGTGCCACGTTCCAGTGAGGGTAAGGATAGGATGATTTGGCAGATGAATTTATGGCTGAGAATTGGTGCAGGAGGCAGGATCTCAGATTTCTGGATCATTGGGATCTCTTCTGAGGAAGGCATAACCTATACAAGAAGGACCCATAACTCCTGAAGCCGAGGGGGATCACTATCCTTGTAGGCTGGTGTGCTAGAGTTTTTGGGGAGGGTTTAAACTAATATGGCAGGGGGATGGGAACTGGAGTGATAGGACTTAGGATGGGTGAGTTGGTATAAAACTAGATGAGAGAATGTGAGGAAGGACATGCGGATTATAGGGCAAAATTACAGTTAATGGGATGGGTTAAAGTGTAACAGGGGGTCAAAACCAAAAATGATGAATACATGGGTGAAAGTGTTATATCTGAATGTACGCAGTATACAGAATAGGGTAGATGATCTTGTAGTGCAGTTAGAGATTGATGGGTATGATGTTGTGGGCATCACTGAGTTTGGCTGAGTTGGAAGCTTAACATCCAAGGAAAGGGACGGTCAGGTGGGAAGAGGAGCTGGGGTGACTCTGTCAGTATAAAATGAAATAAATTCCTTACAAGGAGTTGACATGGGATCAGAAGATGTAGAATCCTTGTGGGTAGAGTTAAGAAACTGCAAGGATAAAAAGTCCCTGATGGAAATTTTACACAGACCTCTGAAGTGTAGCCAGGATGTGGGCTACAAATTACAATGGGAGATAGGAAAGGCATGTAATAAGGATAATGTTGCATTAGTCATGGGGGATTTCTATATGCAGGTAGATAGGGAAAAACAGGTTGGTGCTGGATCCATGAGAGAGGGAATATGTCGAATGCCGATGAGGTGGCTTTTTAGAGCAGCTTGTGATTGAGCCCACTAGGGGAACAGCATCTCTGGATTGGTTATTATGTAATGACCCAGATTTGATTAGGGATGTTATGGTAAAGGAACCCTTAGGAGGCAGTAATCATAATATGACAGAAGTTTGGCTGACTGACAGGAGACAAAGTGTGGGAATAAAGGGGGAACAACAGGAATTCTGCAGATGCTGGAAATTCAAGCAACACACATCAAAGTTGCTGGTGAACGCAGCAGACCAGGCAGCATCCTGGGATAAAGGGGGCCTTTGTTGGTTGGCTGCCAGTGACTAGTGATGTGCCACAGGGATGGATGCTGGTACCGCTTCTTTCCAAGTTATATGTCAATGATTTGGATGAAGGAATTCATGGCTTTGTGGCCAAGTTTGTAGATGATGCAAAAATACGTGAGGGCCACTTTGTGTTGAGGAAGCATGGTGTCTGCAAAAAGACTAAGAAAGATTGAGAGAATAGACAAAGAAATAGTGCATGGAATGTAGTGTAGGGAGGTGTGTGGTCATGCAGTTTGGTAGAAGGAACAAAGGCATGGACTGTTTTCTAAATAGGGAAAATATTCAAAACTTCCTCATATAGAATTCCCTAAAAATTAACCTGGAGGTTGTTCGGTGGTGAGGAAGGCAAATGCAATATTTACATTCATTTTGAGAGGACTGGAATACAAAAGCTGTGGCTTTATAAGGCATTGGTCAGACCACACTTGGAAAATTGTGGGCAGTTTTGGACCCCTTATCTAAGAAAAGATGTGCTGAAGGGTCTCAGCCTGAAATGTCGACTGTAATATTTTTCCCATAGATACTGCCTGGCCTGCTAAGTTCCACCAGCATTTTGTGTTTGCTGCTGGCATTGAAAAGGTTCAGAGGAGGTTCAGAAGAATGAGCCCAGGAATGAAAGGGTTAACATATGAGTAGTATTTGATGGCTTGTACTTGTTGGACTTTAGAAGAATGTAGGGGGATTTCATTGAAACCTATTGAGTGGGGGAGTTTAGGATCAGAAGGCATCGCATCAGAATAGAAATGAGGAAAAATTTCTTTAACCAGAAAGAATTCTTTGCCACAGACAGCTGTGGAGGCCAAGTCACTGGGTGCAATTAAGGTTGATAGTTTCTTGATTAATCAGCCCATCAACAGTTATGGGGAGAAGGCAGGAGAATGAGGTTGAGAGAGAACATAAACCAGCTGCGATGGAATGTTAAGAGCAGACTCAAGTGGGCCGAATGACCTAATTCTGCTCCCGTGTCTTATTGTCTTATAATTTCAAAAGACACTCAGACATACTTACTTTCCAAATTAAGTATGTTTGAGTGAATTCTGAAATTCTACACATAGAAGTTCTTTATGTTGACATGCAGTGGCATCCAATGTCTTCCCTGAGGAATGTGTTGAAGCTCCACTTTCCACAGTCAATGCCCATTTCAGTTAACTTCAACAGTATTAGAAAATGTACCAATAAACATTGATGTCCAATTTATTCTCATTGTACATTTTGCTTTTTTGCTTGTTATTTTTGCAAAATTGTTTTTATAGTTCCCCCGGAGATAACTTGTTTAAATGAGCAGTTCAAATGTGGCGTTGTCAGATATATCGTTTTCTCCCTGATATGTGATACTGATAATGACTGTGGGGACATGAGTGATGAAGATCGAAAAACATAATTTGTGGTCGATGTTAACAATAAAATAATTTCACTCTATTAATCTACAAACTATAAACAAACTTTTTTCATAGTTCTTTCTCGATGAGAGATCCATAATGTGTCAAATTTGATTAAATAACAAAAAACACTCAGATACTCAAAATCTCTAAACTCTTCAGTTACTCAAAATCACCAATTAATTAAAATTTTCCTGCTAAACATTTTTGTTATTTTGCATTTTTATATCAGATATTCAGCACTTTCCATTTTCTGATTTTCATTTCATTTTTGTGAATATATACTTTTAAGCATAGAGTCATGGAATCATAGAAAACCTCAGCACATAAACGTGCCCTTCAACATATCTAATCCATGCTGAAATGTAATTCTGCCTCGTCCCTTTCACCTATACCTGGACGATAGCCCTCATATCCCTCCCATCAATGTACCTATCCAAACTGCCCCTCAATGTTGAAATAAACCCCACCTCCACCACTTGAGCTAGCAGCTCAGTCCACGCTCTCACTAGCCTGCAAAAAGAAGCCCCCCACCCCCCCATTTAAACATTTCACTTTTCACCCTTAACCTATGACCTGCAGTTCCAGCAGAATAGCTGAGAGGGATATTATATCTTTTTTTAATGTTTTATATCGCTAAGAAATCTCACTCCCATGCGTAAATCTGAGTACTCCAGTTGACCACCCGATAAAACACAAATGGCCAGTGCAAAAGCAATGCTGTACTTCCATGGTATTGCCAAGGGTGTGACTGGAACACCTATATGATATTCAAACAAGAGGAAATCTGCAGATGCTGGAAATTCAAATAACACACACAAAATGCTGGTGGAACACAGCAGGCCAGGCAGCATCTATAGGAAGAAGTACAGTGAACATTTCGGGCCAAAACGTCGACTGTACCTCTTCCTATAGCTGCTGCCTGGCCTGCTGTGTGTGTTGCTACGTATGTGTTACTGATGCTTTGATTATTTACTCCAAGAAATCTGGTGGCTGCTGAGTCCTGATTCAAACAACGTTGCTGAGCCTTAGTATTTGCTGCTAAGACAACTAGCCAGTAGCTAATACTGCAAAATAGTAGATTGAAAGTGTGTGATATTTATTCAGATTTCAATTCCTAGTCATGTGAGAATTCATGACCCAAAAACCCAATTATGGCTTGCTTTTTAGACTGGAATAAATAGAGCCCTGATACAATCTAATGTCTTTAAAACCAGCATCTAAGTGCACAAAGGTGCATGCTGCAGTTTTACAACTGTGGTTGAGGTGACCTTGGTTCTGGTGTGTATTTGTCATCACTCTCTCAAATGTTCTAACAGTTAGCTTTGCTTTAGGAATTTTGCTGAATGTCATACACAGTATTGCAGTCAGAAATACTGAAAAATCTGTGGCAATGTTGCAGCTTTGTTTGGCACAATTCTTCACTGAGAATGGCCCTGTTGCAGATCTGTTGGTGGTTTGCATGCTTCCTGGAGGCAACAGTAATATTGAGGTGCAATTTTGTAGGCAACTAACTTTAAGGAGGGTCCTGACGAAGGGTCTCAGCCCGAAATGTCGACTGTACTTCTTCCTATAGATGCTGCCTGGCCTGCTGCGTTCAGCAGCATTTTGTGTGTGTTGCTTGAATTTCCAGCATCTGCGGATTTCCTCGTGTTAACTTTAAGGAGAGTTTTTAAAAAAAGTTTCTCCCAGTTATGAAATCGAAGGTTAAGTAAAGTCGAGTGCAGTAATCAGGCCTGCTTCCTGCATTTCTCTTGTAAGAGCTGTACAGTCCACCCTGCCTGAAGATAGACAGAATCCACATGGCAGTTTTGGGCTTCCTGTGAGAGATGGCAGGCAGAAGACTCTGTCGATGCCACAGACTGACAGCTCCCTTCTTGAAGATGTTTACATTAATGGCATCACCTAAGTCTCCAGGGTACTTTCCCTTTCCCAATTATGGTTAATTAAATTTCATATTTGTGACTGAGTTTTAGAAATTTAGTGAGGATACAGTGTGCTCCTGAGGCCTGGCATATGGCCTTTAGTTTGTCAGAAGTGATGGCATAACTGGACCTAAAGTCGCTGAGGTATACAGACGAGAGTACCAATGTCAAAATGCTCCAGTAGGTGTTGCATCTTCCACCTTCCTCCTTGCTTGTCAGTGGGGTGGGACCTTGGGTTTTGGGTATAGAAGTCCTTTACTGAAGAACGCACGCATGCCGTGGCTGTCAGTGAGTTTCTGGACAACTGCATTCTTTTCACCTAACACCAGTTCTTATCACAGATTTCCGTCTGGAATTCTGCATTCAACTAGTGGTAGAGCTTTCTTATACCTTCAGGGTTGGTATTATTCCCTATCCAGGAAAGGCTTATGTGTGTGGTTAATTAGTTATTTAATCTTTTTATCATTAATCCAAAAGAATTGAGCTGTGCAACGTATTATGTAGGGCCTCTCTATAGGGTAGATAATCTCCTTTACATTTTAAAACAAAGTCCGAGAGGATGCCCTCTGTCATCAGATGTCTGAAAGGACAATGAACCAACCCATGAACACTGCCTCACTATCTTTGGCTCTCTTTTTGCACTACATATTTAGTTTATTTTCTGATATATATTTCTTATTGCACTGTATAGTTTTTTATTGCCCTGTTACTGCTGCCACAAAGCAACAGATTTCACAACATATAGTATGGGTTGTGGGGTGGGGATATTGTACGTCTCTACCAAAGGAGATGTAGGTGCTCCTTCTCTCCGCTAGCCTGCTGGTTATCTTTGGGCAAAGTGTAGCACCTGCTAAGGCTGACCCCGATCAGGGTGAGGTGAAGTCTTAGGAGCAGGTGGTGGATAGTCATATGAGCTGCTATTGCATATCACCGTCCTGGTTATGTGACGGCTGATGCCAGGCAGAAAAAACTCTGAAGAGTATTGATAATGGCTGGGGTCATTCTCTCCCTCTCCCGGTGTAGAGTGCCCTTCTGCTTCAAATTATCCACCATTGTCCCTGTACCAAAAAAGATCAAGGTAATATGCCTGAATGACTAGCGTCCTGTCGTACTCACCTCAATCCTAAGCAAATGCTTTGAGAGGCTGGTCAAGGATTACATCTGCAGCTTGCTACCACCCAAACTGGATCCCTACAATTTGCCTACCAACACAACCAATCGACAGTTGACACAATAGCCGCTGCTCTACATACCATCCTTACACATCTGGAGAAGAAGGATGTTTATGTGAGAATGCTGTTCTTCGACTACAGTTCAGCATTCAACACCATAGTTCCATCCAGGCTCAACAAGAAGCTCAGAGACCTCGGCCTTGTCCCTGCCTTGTGCAACTGGATCCTGGACTTCCGGTCAGATCGCCAGCGGGTTGTAAGAGTGAGCTCCCTCACCTCCAACCCTCTGACTCTCAATACAGGAGCCCCTCAGGGCTGTGTACTGAGTTCCCTCCTTTACTCCCTGTATACCCATGACTGTATTGCCACCCACAGCTCCAGTCAGCTAAATAAATTTGCCGATGACACTACATTGATTGGCCCTATCTCAAACAATAACGAGGTGGCCTACAGGGAAGAAGTAATTTCTCTGACACAGTGGTGTCAAGAAAACAACCTCTCCCTCAATGTCACAAAAACAAAGGAGCTGGTTGTCGATTACAGAAGGAATGGAGACAGGCTAACCCCTATTGACATCAATGGATCTGGGGTTGAGAGGGTAAATGGCTTAAAGTTCCTCGGCATAAACATCACCAAGGGCCTCACATGGTCCGTACACACCAGCTGTGTGGTGAAAAAGGCACAACAGCACCTCTTTCACCTCAGACGGTTGAGGAAGTTTGGTATGGGCCCCCAGATCCTAAGAACTTTCTACAGGGGCACAATTTAAGAGCATCCTGACTGGCTGCATCATTGCCTGGTATGGGAACCGTACCTCCCTTAATTACAGGACTCTGCAGAGAGTGGTGCGGACAGCCCAGCACATCTGTAGCTGTGAACTCCCCATGATTTAGGACATTTACAAGGACAAGTTTGTAAAAAGGGTCCGTAAGATCATTGGGGACCCAAGTCATCCCAACCACAATCTATTCCAGCTGCTATCATCTGGGAAACAGTACCGCAGCATAAAAGCTAGGACCAACAGGCTCCGGGACAGCTTCTTCCACCAGGCCATCAGACTGATGAACTCATGCTGACTTAGGTGTACTCTATATTATATTGATTCTATTTATTATGAATTATTATAAATTACTATGATTACACATTGCACATTAAGTCATAGATGTAATGTAAAGATTTTTACTCCTCATGTATGTGAAGGATGCAAGAAATAAAGTCAGTTCAATTCAACCCATCTTGTAAAGGCACTGCCCAAAAAAAAGGCAATGGCAAACCTCTTATGCAGAAAAATTTGCCAAGAACAATCATAGTCTGAGACCATGATCGCTCACATCATATGACATGGCATCTCATGACGATCTTCTCAGGTCTCTGTTGGTCAGGGTCGACCATGATGTTGTGTCCTGGCTGCCTAGATAAGTAATCAACATTGAACTCAATGTAGGACTGCCTTAGGGATTCCAGTTTGGGATTTTTCCCTCGGGGTTTACTCCTGGAATCTTTCCCATGAGTGGATATAGACACTAGACAGCAGAGATTTCAGTTTTCCTTCTCCTAGGTGAGCTGTCAGCCATGGCCCCATCTGCCCAAAATGACCGGTTTTAAGGTGCCAGTAACCCAGCTATGCCTTTTCCTATCAGTAGAAGTGGTTCCACTGGGCTTAGTAGCTGAACCACACGTAAAGGCCAGGAGCTGTATTTGGTTGTCAGGCTATTTGAGGTACGCAGTTTTGGAGAATGTAAAAGGTGGTGGGAGCTTATCCCCAGTACGCACCCCCGGCTATGACAGCCTTAAGGAATCTGATGATAAGGACAGTATGTCAGTTACGTTAAACCTGATTCTGACTCTGAGCCTGGTGCAAGCTCTCACCCTCTGCTGGTGCTCTAGCAGCAATGAATCAATGATCTCATTGTGCACTGTGCAGTGTACCATTGAGGGAACGTGCTGCGGCTGCCTCTGAGGGCTGATGTGTGGACAGGGGTGGATGGTGCAGCAGCTCAGTGCCGAGATGTAGGCCATTTCTGGGAATCAACAACAGTTCTCTCCTAAGCTGCCAGACTAGCTGGAGCTCAAATTCCCTCATCATCTCCTCTCAGATGTGATAGAAGCTACACAGCTCGCTGCATCCCAGAAACTTCTCTCTGGTAACCAGTTTATCTGTTACCATATCAGCCCTTACACTGAGTCTCTGCATGGGGTTTCAGCGGCTTCTTCAGCATCATGATCATCATCATGCGCCCTGTCGTATACACTAGCTGTTCCCATGGTTTCACGTGACCCTGATCGGCGGGCGGGGGCGGGGTTGCTAAGCCAGTGCTACACCTTGTCCAAGGGTGACCTGCAGGCTAGCATGCTGTTACTTGGGATCAGTAGGAGCTGCCATGTCCACAGTTTGCATAAGCAATGAGACTGGAAAACTCCTTTGCAAAGGTCTTGTTACCTACAGTACTGTGCAAAAGTCTTAGACACAGTACATATATATAGCTAGAGTGCCTAAGACGTTTACCAAGTACTGTACTTGCCAACGTGGAGCAGAAAACAAGTTTGTAAAACTGTTGGAGGAAGGGATGTTGGGAATGGCGGGGTGGAGCGCCACTGGAGGGGTGTGGAACAGGTAACAAAAGGAAGTCCAGGGTGGGGGGTAGGGGTGGTGGGAGGTGGTGTGGGCGCAGACACACCCAGCCTTGAGACACCAGGCAAGGTCATTTTATTCCAAACAATTGATCTATTGATCATTACAGAATGTATTTCTGGTGCTTCCTGCTCCCTCCCCTCTCCCTTCCCCCTTCCCACTCCCACTCCACAATACAGACCCATATCAGAGCCATATCAGAACCAGGTTTATCATCACTCACGAAATTAGTGTTTTTTGGCAGCAGCAGTGCAGTGCAGCACATATAATTACTGTAGTGCTGTGCAAAAATCTTAGGTACGCTAGCTATATTTATCTGTGCCTGAGAATTTTGCACAGTACAATATTCATGATTGTTGCAAAGGAATCACACCTTACTCCTTTTATTACACTTTCTTAATTCCGCTGCTGGAGTCTGAAAATCTTGCGATGCAACATTGATTGATTATATAGTGAATCAACATTTAACAATCATTAATTACAGTATGTTTTGTTTCAGCAAGCCATAATTGTTCTGACGCGGAATTCACGTGTGTGAACAGCCATCCTCCAGAAAGAAAGTGCATCCCTTGGGCATGGGTCTGTAATGGAGTTTCTGATTGCTCCGATGCTTTGGATGAAGATCAGAATTGTACGAGACGATCCTGCCCCGGGACAAAATTTACATGTGCCAATGGATTGTGTGTGAGGGGCTCATACAGGTTTGTTGCTTCAAAGAACTTTTCGAATGGCGGGGGTGGAACCTAACGAATGTTCAAAGACTGAATGTAGAGAGCACGTTTCCTGTGGTGAGGGACCATCAGGTCAGATGGCACAGCCTCAGAATAGTGGGAAGTCCTTTTAGAATGGAGATAAGGAGGAATTTCTTTCGCCAAAGAGTGATAAATCTGTTGAATTTGTTGCCGCAGGTGGCTGTGGAGCCCAAGTCTTTTGGTATATTTAAGGCAGAGGCTGATGGATTCTTGTTTAGTCAGGGCAAGAAGGGATACGGGGAGAAGTCAGGCGATTGGATCAAATTTGATGAAATGGCAGAGCAGGCCCGATGGGCCAAATGGCCTTGTGCTCCTATATCTTGTGGTCTTGCATGTGAATATGCCTGCACATGTTAGATGTAAAGGGGGTTTGTGTGTGTGTGTGTGTGTGTGTGTGTGTGTGTGTGTGTAGTTTCCTTTTTAATTGAGATTATGCATTAATTAGAATATAATCTGGTTCAATATTTTCACATAAACCAAAGGCTATGGTAATTAGGAAGCATGCATTGCTGTAATTATAATATGATTATACAGTAAATGTAACAAAAATTTCAACAACTGTGATGCTGTATCTTTGAAACATGCATATATAATTGCTGAGCAGAATTGGGGGAGAAAACAAAAGTTTTTCAAAGAGATGGTTGTACTGTCATGAAAACCTTCCTTTAGTTTCTGTATGTTTTTCAAAGTTGGTAATTTGAGGCATAAAGGTTATTCAAATCAAATAGTTAACTGGATTTTATTCTGTGTGTCATTTCTTGTCAATTTATACTTTTGCAACAGTTGGATTAAAGGTAGGGCTTGCCTTTAAAAGAATGTTTTGTAGATTCTGTTGGAGTGATTTGTGGTAATACATGGATTTCCTAATCCTACTTCGTCTGAAGTTTTAATCTGATTAAAAGAATCTTGTGTGCCAACAGAAAAGATTAGTACGAGGATTAGGAGGATAACGTTAAGCTTCGTATTCTCTTTCTTTTTCCGGTCACTTTTGTTTTAAATTCATAATTATTCCATGGTTTCATTATACCAACTCTATCTGTCAGGTATGCAGTGCATGTGACATGTTCATCTTTTCAATAAAGCAGGGAAAAAATTGGTACTCAACACAACAGGTGTCAACATTTTGAACTCCTGAAAAACAGATTTTGGGTTCTAGACATTAATGTTCTTACTTCCAGCCTTTCTTAGTTAGCTCATTTTTTGAAAGGTCCAGCAGATTGGAAAAAAATACAAGCATGTGTGCCAAATAAGTGTGTTTCATAACCAAGTAAGAGTTTTAGAATGAAACTTAGGCGCAGGCAGTCTGGCCCCCTTGAGTCAGTGAGTAAGGTCATACCGATCTGATTCTGGACTCAAGGTCCACTTCTTAATCAAAAGTCTGTTTATCTTAGCTTTGAATATATTCAATCATTAGCTTCCAGATTTCTGCTCAAAAATCAAAAGAATCATGACACAGTGAGAGAAAAAAAGTACCCCTCAACCCTATCTAAAACGGATGATGTTTGTTTATTTATTGATTGAGATATAGTGTGGAATAGGTCCTTTGATGCCCAGCAACCCCTGATTTAATGCTAGTCTGATTATGGGACAGTTTACAATGACCAATTAACCTACCAACTAGTATGTCTTTGGACTGTGGAAGGAAACCGGAGCAACAGATCTCTCTACACGGTCACGCGGAGAATGTACAAACTCCTTACGGACAGCAGCAGGAATTGAACCCGGGACGCTGGTACTGTAATGTAGAAACGTAGAAATCTGCAGCTCATTACAGGCCCTTCAGCCCACAATATTGTGCCAACCATGTATCCTACTCTAGAAACTGCCTAGAATTTCCCTACTGCATAGCCCTCTGTTTTACACCAATCCTCATAGAGGGATCAGAAGTGAAGAGAGTGAGCAGTTTCAAGTTTCTGAGGACCTAACCTGGTCCCAACACATTGATGTAGTCATAAAGAAGGCAAGACAGTGGCTATACGTTTCAGGAATTTGAAGCGATTTGGGTCTGTAGTTATACCGTGGAGAGCATTCTGACAGGCTGCATCACTGTCTGGTATGGAGGGGGTACTACACAGGACCGAAAGAAGCTGCAGAAGGTTGTAAATCTAGTCAGCTCCATCTTGGGCACTAGCCTACAAAGTACCCAGGACATCTTTAGGGAGCAGTGTCTCAGAGAGGCAGCATCCATTATTAAAGACCTCCAGCACCCAGGGCATGTCCTTTTCTCACTGAGAGATACAGAAGCCTGAAGGCACACACTCAGCGATTCAGAAACAGCTTCTTCCCCTCTGCCATCTGATTCCTGAATGGACTTTGAAGCTTTGGACACTACCTCACTTTTTTAATATACAGTATTTCTGTTTTTGCACATTTTAAAATTATCTATTCAATATACATAATTGATTTACTTGCTTATTTATTATTTTTTACTTTATTTATTATTTTTTCTCTCTCTCTGCTAGATTGTGTATTGCATTGAACTGCTGCTGCTGTTTTAACAAATTTCATGTCACATGCCCGTGATAATAATTCTGATTCTGATTTTTCTAAGCTCCATGTACCTATCTAATAAATGACTCTATCGTATCTGCCTCTATCACCTTCACTGGCACCCATCACTCTGTGTAAAAAAAACTTACCTCTGACATCCCCCTTGTACCTACTTCCAAGAACCTTAATGGCTCCCTCGTATTATCCACACAATCAATGCTGTTCATCATCTTATACACCTCTATCAGGTCACCTCTCATCCTCCATCGCTCCAAGGAGAAAAGGCCAAGTTCAATCAACCTGTTCTCATAAGGCATTCTCTCCAATCTAGGCAACATCCTTATAAATCTCCTCTGCACTCTGTTTGTAGTATCCACATCTTCCCTGTAGTGAGGTGAGCAGAACTGAACATAATACTCCAAGTGAGGTCTAACTAACTTATTGAGCTGTAACATTACCTCACGGCTCTTGAACTCAATCCCATGGTTGATGAAGACCAACACACCATACGCCTTCTTAACAACACAGTCAACCTGTGTAGCAGCTTTGAGTGTCCTATGGACACGAACCCCAAGATCTCGCTGATCTTCCACACTGCCTAGAGTCGTACCATTAATATTATATTCTGTCTTCAAATTTGACCGACTGTAATGAACCACTTCACGCTTATTTTGGTTGAACTCCATCTGCCACTTCTCAGCCCAGTTCTGCATCCTATCGATGTCACGCTGTAATCTCTTGACAAACCTCCAGACTATCCACAACACCCCCAACCTTTGTGTCATCAGCAAGTTTACTAACCCACCCTTCTACTTCCTCATCCAGGTCATTTATAAAAATCACGAAGAGGAGGGGTCCCAGAACAGATCCCTGTAGAACACCACTGGTCACCGTCCTCCATGCAGATTATGAACTATCCACAATCACCCTTTGCCTTCTGTGGTCAAGCCAATTCTGGATCCACAAAGCAAGGTCTCCTTGGATCCCATGCCTTATTACTTTCTGAATGAGCCTTGCATGCGAAACCTTATCAAGTGCCTTAGTGAAATCCACTGCTCTACCTTCATCAATGTGTTTTGTTACATCCTCAAAGAATTCAATTAGATTAGATTATGAGGACACGCAGTCCTCTTTTATTGTCATTTAGTAATGCATGCATTAAGAAATGATACAATGTTTCTCCGGAATGATATCACAGAAACACATGACAAACCGACTGAAAAACTGACAAAAACCACATAATTATAACATATAGTTACTACAGTGCAAAGCAATACCATAATTTGATAAAGAACAGACCATGGGCACGGTAAAAAATCTCAAAGTCTCTCGAAAGTCCCATCATCTCACGCAGACGGTGAACCTCCAGCGCTGCAAACTTGCCAATGCAGCATCCTGGAAGCGTCCGACTCCGAGTCCGTCTGAAAACTCTGAGCCTCCGACCAGCGCGCTGACACCGAGCACCATCTCTGCCGAGCGCTTCGACCCTGGCCCTGGCAACAGGCAATAGGCAAAGCTGAGAATTTGGGGCCTTCCCTTCCGGAGATTCTTGATCGCACAGTAGCAGCGGCAGCGACAATTAGGCTTGCAAGGCACGACCTACCCTTGACAAAGCCATGCTGACTATCCCTAATCAGATTATGTCTCTCCAAATACTCATAAATCCTGCCTCTCAGGATCTTTTCCAACAACTTGCCCACCACTGAAGTAAGACTTACTGGTCTATAATTTCCTGGGTTATCTCTACTCCCTTTCTTGAACAAGGGAACAACATTTGCAACCTTCCAATCCTCTGCTACTTCTCCCGTCCCTATTGATGATGCAAAGATCATCTCCAGAGGCTCAGTAATCTCCTTCATCACCTCCCACAGTACCCTGGGGTATATCTTGTCCGGTCCCGCCTTGGGGTATACCTCAATCTACTAAAATGAATCACTTTAAATTTTCTTACAGTATTAAACTTTTCTGCACTCACTTAACTGATGTATATTCCCTACAGACTCTTGTGTCCCAGTAACTTGTTCTTGTACCTATGTTTGTACCATTTGCAAACTTGGCTACAACAGCTTCAGTTCCTCAGAAAGTCATGAATAGTGGGCGCAACTGTAGCATGGCGCTGTTGCAGCTTGAAGTGTTCAAAGTGTTCGGAGTTCAATTCCAGCACTGTCTGTAAGGAATCTCTGTACCTCCTCCCTGTGGAATGTGTAGCTTTTCTCTGGGCGTTCCCGTTTCCTCCTGCAGTCCAAAGCCATACCAAGTAGGTTAATTGGTCATAAATTGTCCTGTGATTAGGTTAGAGTTGATAGGGTTTGTCAGGGATTGTTGAAGTGATGTGGGTCGAAGGGCTGGAAGGGCCTTCTTCATGCTAAAATTGAAATTAAATAAATTTAAAAAATAATAGGGGCACCCTTTGAGTTATGACTTGATAGAATAAAAAGTATCTGTTTCTCTTGACTTTTGTTGTCAGTTAGCCAGTCCTCTATGTATGCTATAGGAATGTCTTACCTTATTGCCAAGAGTTCTTCTTTTTTATGTGGCACCATTTAAAATGCTCTCTGGAAATTTAAATGCACTGCATATATTGATTCCTCTTTGCACTACTCATTTGCTACATTCTTTAAAGACCTGTAGTCAATGTATGAGGCTGAGAACAGAGGCTGCAAATACTAGAATCTGGACCAGATTGAGAGTCTCGAGCAATGTTCCCTCCAAGGTGTATGCGCGTGCACAGCTTTCACTACTCATGCACAAAGGAATCTAAACTGCACACAAAAGGTTGTCACCCTCTACCTCATTGGCATCTTATTGTATGTTTCACGATCGTGCACAATCACATTTCCTTTTCTGGTTTCTGATGCAGATAGTGTTGACAACGTGGAGTTTGCGATGATTTGTCTCTAGATTTTAGAACTGGTTTTTATTTATACTGTTTTTATTGAAGAAATTATTCAGTGCACACATGTTGTTGTCACCAGGCAAAAAAATTGCAGAGCACAAGATTTTTGTGCACACTGGTCACTAAAATTAGAGGGAACGTTGGTCTTGATCCAAAACATCAACTGATCACAGATACTGTCTGACCCACTGAGTTGCTTTGGGCAAAAGATCACTAATAATTTCCCTTTCAAAAGCTGCTTCGGCTCTTCTGTATTGTGTTAAGATGTTCAAAATACCTACAGATGTACCGTGAAGAGCATTCAAACCGGCTGCATCACCTTCTGGCATGGGGTGGTGGGGGAAGGATACAGCACAGGATCAAAATAAGCTGTAGAGAGCACTAATCTTGGCTCCATCGTGAGCACTAGCCTCTGCAGTATCCAGGACATCTTCAAGGAGCGATGCCTCAAAAAGGCGGCGCCCATGATTAAGGACCCCCAATCACCCAGGACATGCCCTCTTCTCAGGATGGAGGTACGAAAGCCTGAAGGCACATACTCAATAATTCAGGTACAGCTTTTTCCCCTCTGCCATCTAAATCCTAAATGGGCATTGAACCCGTCACTACTTTTTAAAATTTTTATTTTGACGTTAATTTAATTTAACTATTTTATGTATGTACTTACTGTAATTCAGTTTTTCCTCTACTATTATGTACTGCATTGTACTGCTGCTGCAAAGACAACATTCATGACATATGCTGATGATATTAAACCCATTTCTGATTCTGATGTCCTGTAACAACTATGTTAATAATAATTTCAGTATTTTCCAAAAACAAGATTGGTTATCCTATATATTCCTGCATCTAATATCTTTCTTGGATAGGGGGTATTGCAGTGAAGATTTCTAATGCATTGAACTTTCTCAGAATGTTGGAAGATTGGAAGGGGGCTTTGGGGTTCTTACGCTTTTTCTGTCATTTATTCTTCAGGATTTTTCTTCTATTTCATGGATGTCTGTGAAGAGTAAGAATTTCAGGTTGTATACTCTATACATTCTGTGATATTAAATGGATCCATTGAACCATTAAAACCTTCTCCCAGCAACTTCATTAATACCATCAAATTCAGACCATAAAATTCAGAGAATTGGCGGCCTTTAGTCCAATTTTAAGTTCCTTCCTATTTTTCCCACTGTTAATGCTTTTTCTTGTGAATGCAGGTACAAATGATTTGTTCAAAGTCTCTGCCAATATCACATTTCCTATTATCAATTCTCTATTCTCTTCCCCATCGACGACATTGTTTAACACATACAGTATATAATTTCAGTTTTTATACAAATATTTGGTTTAACTCTCACATTCTTGATTCTAACAACTATGACTTCAACATTTCACCCTCAAATGAGGAAAAACTTACTTGTTTCCTGTTTCCTCATAACATATATTCCTGATGAGTGAAATCATCTGATTTCCTTAGTTCAAAGTAAATTTGTTATCAAAGTACATATATGCCACCATATACTACCTTGAGATCCATTTTCATGTGGACATTCACTGTAAGTACAAAATAAAACAATAGACTCAATGGAAAGCAATGTACAAACAAAGACAGGCAAACAATCATAAGACCATAAGATTTAGTAGCAAAATTGGGCTTTTTGGCCCATTGAGTTTGCTCTGCCATTTCATCATGGCTGATCTAATTTTCCTTCAGCCCCAATCTCCTGCCTTCTCCCCATATCCCTTCATGTCCTGACCAATCAAGAATATGTCAACCTCTGCCTTAAATATACATAAAAGCTCAGCCTGCACAGCTGCCTGAGGCAAATAATTCCACAGATTCACCACTGTCTGGGTAAAGAAATTCCTCATCATCTCTATTCTAAAAAGACTCCCTTTTATTCTGAGGCTGTGTCCTCTGGTCTTAGATTCTCCCACCATAGGACCTCTCCACATCCACTCTATCAAGGCCTTTCACCATTTGATAGGTTTCAATGAGGTCACCCCTCATTCTTCTGAATTCCAGTGAACAGAGGCTTAGAGCAATCAAACACTCTTCATATCACAAGCCTTTCAATACTGGAATCATTTTTGAATCTCCTTTGAACCCTCTCCAGTTTCAGCACATCCTTTCAAGATAAGGAGCTCAAAACTGCTCACAATGCTCCAACTGAAGCATCAACAGTGCTTTATAAATTCTCAATTATATTTTAGTCTTTTTGAAATGAATGCTCACATTGCAATTGCCTTCCTTCCCACAGACTAAACTTACAAATTAACCTTTAGGGAATCCGGCACAATGACTCCCAAATCCCTTTGTGCCTCAGTTTCTTTTTAATATTTTCTCTCCATTTAGAAAATATACAACTATTTCATTTCTTCTACAAAAGTGCATGACGATATACATCCTAATACTATATTCCATCTGCCACTTCTTTGCCCATTCTCCTAATCTGTCTAAATCCTCTGTAGCCTCTTTACTTCCTCAAATCTACCTGCCCCTCCAGCTATCTTAATATTGTCTGCAAACTTTGCAACAAAGCCATCAACTCCATCATCCAAATCATTGACATAGAATGTAAAAAGAACCAGTCCCAACACAGACCCCTGTGGAACACCACTGGTCACTGGCAGTAAAGGCTCCCTTTATTCCCACTCCCTGCCTCCTGTCAATCAGCCACTGCTTTATCCATGCTAAAATCTTTCCTATAATACTGTGGGCTTATAGCTTGTTAAGCAACTTCATGTGTGGCACCATGACAAAGGCCTTCTGAAAATCCAAGTACACTACAGCAACCAATTCTCCGTTGTCTATCCTGCTTATTACTTCTTCAAAGAATTCCAACAGATTTGTCAGAACTTTCCCTTGAGGAAACCATGCTGACCACGGCATGTTTCATCATGTGCCTCCAACTACCCTGAGTCCTCATCCTTAATAATCGACTCCCTGCAGCCAAGGTCAGACTTACATTCAACGTGCAAAAGGAGAGAATCAGTGTAAATACATAAAAACAAATAATACCAAATAAATAAATAATAAAAATATTGACAATATGAATTGTAAAGTCCTTGAAAGTGCTTCCATAGGTTGTGGAGTTAGTTCAGTGTTGAGGGGAGTGGAGTTATTTATGCTGTCTCAGGAACCTGATGGTTTAGAGGTAATAACTGTTCC
The DNA here is from genome assembly GCF_963921235.1 of Mobula hypostoma. NCBI lineage: Eukaryota > Metazoa > Chordata > Chondrichthyes > Myliobatiformes > Myliobatidae > Mobula > Mobula hypostoma. The sequence continues at coordinate 182,937,573 of NC_086102.1, read as the reverse complement.
TGAACGTGGTGTGGGTCCTAAGGCTGCTGTGCCTCTTTCATAATGACAGCCAGCAACAGAGAGCATAGTCTGGATGATGGAGGTCCCTGATGATGGATGCTGCTTTCCTGCTCCGTGTAGACGTGCTCAGTTTGGGGAGATCTTTTCCCGTGATGGTCTGGGCTATATCCACTACTTTCTGTAGATTTTTCAGTTCATGGATATTGGTGTTTCCATACCAGGCCTTGCTGCAACCAATCAAGATAATCTTCAATGTGCAAGGAGAGGTGCTGTGGTGCCTTATTTGTAATAGCACCTACATGCTGGTCCCAAGACAAATGCTCTCAAATGATAACACCAAGGAATTTAAAGATACTGACCCTCTCTGCCTCTAAATGTCTGATGAGGACTGGCTCATGATCCTCAGGTTTCTTCCTCCTGAAGTCAATAATCAGCTCTTTGGTTTTACTGACGTTGAGTGAGAGGTTGTTATGGCACCACTCAGCCAGATTTTCAATCTCCCTTGTATGTGCTGATTTGTTACCACCTTGTATTCGACCAACGACAGTTGTGTCGTTAGCAAACTTAAATATGGTACTGGAGCCTGGTAGTCAGGTATAAGGCAAGTAGAGCTGGGGGCTAAGCACACAGCCTTGTCGTGCACTTGTTCTTTATTGATTGTGGAGGGAATAGATTGAGTGGATAGCCAGTGCCTCTTCCCCAGGGCACCACTGCTCAATACAAGAGGACGTGGCTTTAAGGTAAGGGGTGGGAAGTTCAAGGGGGATATTAGAGGAAGGTTTTTCACTCAGAGAGTGGTTGGTGCGTGGAATGCACTGCTTGAGTCGGTGGTGGAGGCGGATACACTAGTGAAATTTAAGAGACTGCTAGACAGGTATATGGAGGAATTTAAGGTGGGGGTTTATATAGGAAGCAGGGTTTGAGGGTCGACACAACATTGTGCTGTACTATTCTATGTTCTATGTTATTGCCAATCTGAACTGACAGGGCTCTACAGGTGAGGAAATCAAGGATCCAGTTGCATAAGGAGGTATCACTGCTTAGGTCTTGGAGCTTATAGATTAGTTTTGAGGGGATAATAGTGTTGAATGTAAAGCTGTAGTCAATAAAGAGCAGCATGCGCAAAATGCTGGAGGAACTCAGCAGGCTATGGAAATAAGCACAGTCGACATTTTGAGCTGAAACAGTTCAGCAGGACTGGAGAAAAAAAGCTAAGAAATAGTTTTGAAAGGTGGACGGAGGGGAGAGAGAAACACCAGGCCATAGGTTAAACATAGAGGGGTAGGGTTGAAGCAAAGAGCTCAAAAGTTGATTGGTGAAAGAGGTAGAAAGCCATGGAAGGAAAAAAAGTGGGGGAGGACCACCAGAGAGAGGCGATGGGCGGGCCAGGAGATAACATGAGAGAGGGAAAGGGGATGGGAAATGGTGAAGGGGGGCATTACTGGAAGTTTGAGATATGGATATTCGTGACATCAGATAGGAGGCTACCCAAACGGAATATAAGGTGTTGTTCCCCTAACCTAAGTGTGGCCTTATCACGACAGTGGAGGAGCCATGGATGGATGTATTGAAATGGGAATGGGAAATGGAATTAAAATGGGTGGCCACTGGGAGATCCTGCTTTTCCTGGCGGACAGTGCTTGACCAATCTGTTGGAATTCGTTGAAGAAATAACAAGCAGGATAGACAAAGAATTGGTTGCTGTTGTGTACTTGGATTTTCAGAAGGCCTTTGACAAGGTGCCACTCGTGAGGCTGCTTAACAAGCTACGAGCCCATGGTACTACAGGAAAGTTTCTAGCATGGGTAAAGCAGTGGCTGATTGGCAGGAGGCAAAGAGTGGGAATAAAGAGAGCCTTTTCTGGCTGGCTGCTGGTGACTAGTGGTGTTCTACAGGGGTCTGTGTTGGACTGATTCTTTATACATTCTATGTCAATAATTTGGATGATGGAGTTGATGGCTTTGTTGCAAAGTTTACAAGTGTGGGGGTGCAGGTAGATTTGAGGAAGTAGAGAGGCTACAGAAGAATTTAGACAGATAAGGAGAATGGGCAAAGAAGTGGCAGATGTAATAGTGTCGGGAAGTGTATGGTCATACTTCTCAACTTTTTTCCTCCAGTGCTGCTGAAGGGTTTCGACTGAAATGTCAACTGTGCTCTTTTCCATAGATGCTGCCTGGCCTGCTGAGCCTGTGTGTGTTACTCAGATTTCCAGCATCTGCAGATTTTCTCTTGTTTGTCAATGAAGAGCATTCTTCTGTATCTGTTGTATGCATCTTCACTTTCAGGTGTTCTCGGGCTGAGTGAAGAGCCAATGAAATGGCATCTGCTGTTAACCTGTTGGGGCAGGAGGCAAATTGGAGTGGATCCAAGTTTCTGCTCAGGCAGGAGTTAATATGCTTCATGACCAACCTTTCAAAGCACTTCATCACTGTGGGTGTAAGTGCTACTGTATGATGGACACTGAGGCATGTTACCACATTATTCTGAGGCATTGGGATAATCAAAGCTTGCTTGGAGCAAGTGGGTACTTAGACTGCCGAACTGAAAGGTTAAAGATCTCGGTGAACACTCTAGCCAGTTGATCAACGCGGGTCTTTGATACTCGGCCAGGTATCCTGTCTGGACTGGATCATTTTCATGGGTTCCCCATCCTGAAGGATTCTCTCACATCAGCCCCAGAAATTAAAATCACAGGGACCTCAGGGCTGTGGAAGTTTATGGAAGTTCCTCCATGTTTTGATGGTCAAAGCGACTATAAAAGCCATCGAGCTCATCTGGAAGCAAAACCTTGTTGTCACATATGTCGTTTGGTTTTACTTTGAGGGAGCTGGTAGACTTCAAGCCCTGCCACAGATGTCGGGCATCCTTCTGTGATTCAAGTTTGGCTCAGAATTTCCACTTCGCATGTGATCTGGTTTTCCAAGATCATACTGGACCTCTTGTCTTGATCTTGGTCACCAGACCTGAACATTACTGATTTCTCCCTCAGCAGATTGTGGATCTCTTGGTTCACCCAGGGTTCGGTTTGGAAAAGACTCTGGAAGATTTTATGAGGACACACTCGTCCAACTGTGTCATTATAAAGTCCATGACAACCCTGGTGAATTAATTCAGATCCTGTGATGAGTCCTTGAACATGGCACAATCTACCGACTCAACGCCATCCCAAATCTGTTCCCCTGCCTCTTTGTTGCCATTACCTCTGGTGCCTTGCTCTTAAGCCTCTGCCTGAATGCACGTAGGAGGACAACCAGATGATCAGATTTTCTTTGCACTTTCAATACTTTTTTAGTTAAGATTCATTTCTTTACTCTTCTAACAATTTTAATATCTATTAGATGATTAGATCTGCAGATTTAAGCAATACATTTGAGATTGAACTTTATTAATGTCTTTAACTTGATTTGACTCATTTCAATTGAGAATGTCTGTCCTACTGCAACTAAGGTAAATATTACAGAAGATAATCATATAAGTATAATATACAAATGCACACGTTTAATAATGCAGGCTATATTTTAACAAAAAATAATCTAGTAGCTTTGATTATTGAGGGACATGGATAATAATTTCACAGTTCCTTATTGATTGTGACCACAGGTGTGACCGTAGGAATGACTGTGGTGATGCAAGTGATGAACGAGGATGTACTTACCCGTCTTGCTCCCAGCACCAGTTTACCTGCCAAAATGGCCACTGCATTTCAAAGTTATTGGTCTGTGATGGTAATAATAATTGTGGCGATATGTCTGATGAAGTCAAGCAGCAGTGTCTGACCTCTGAGCCAACATGCGCTCCACAACATTACAAATGTAACAATGGACGTTGTATTGAAAGTGTCAAGCTGTGCAACCAGGAGGATGATTGTTCAGACAATAGTGATGAGAGTACATGCGGTATGTATTTGGGATTTAAGAGTCTTTGCATTCTGAATATGTAGCTGATTCATTCCAGAATTATTCAGTGGTCATAAGTAATTGTACTATAAGTTTGATGGGATCTTCAAAATACAAACAGCTTTCATATTTTAACAAGCTACCTTAAGGCGAACGGGTCAATTATAAGTTCTTTGTTTTTGTGTGGATAAGTTTACATATTAGCTTTAGTTGGTTTCCAGTGCATGATGATATAGAAGTTGCTGGTTGAAGCCATCCAAGAGGAATTGCATGTATTCGATTAAAGTGTAATTTAATGTCACATAAGAATGTTTCATTTTGTGCACTTTTTGATTATTAAATCCATTTTAATGCGGGATGTTCCTCACAGAAGTGATTTTAAATCTTCATCGCAAATTTACGAATCTATAATAAATGTGTGCTTTGATATTTTTTCTCTCAGTACAATAAATAAATATAATACCTAATGCAAGGATTCCCAGCCTCTTTTATCCCAAGGATCCCAGGGTGGGAACCCCTGATCTAATGGAAGCCATCTGGAACATATCTTCACTTCCTCCCTCACTACCTTTGAGTGCCCCAAGCAGTCCTTCCAGGTGAGGTGACACTTCACCTGTGAGTCTGTTGGGGTCATCTGCTGTAACCATTGCTCCTGGTGTGGCCTCCTGTATATCGGTGAGATTCGACGTAGTTTGGGAGACTGCTTCACTGAGCACCTACGCTCCGTCTGCCAGAAAAAGTGGAACCTCCCAGTAGCCACTTATTTCAATTCTTTTTCCCAAGTCCATTCTGACATGTCAGTCCATGATCTCCTCTAATGCTGTGATGAGGCCACACTCAGCTTGGAATACCCACACCTTGTATTTCATCTGGGTTGCCTCCAACCTGATGGTATGACAGAGATTTCTCAAACTTCCAGTAATTGTGCCCCTCCTCTCATTCAATATTCCCCATTCCTGTTTCCATTTCTCACCTTACCTGCCCATCACCTGGTGCTTCTCCCCTTCCCTTTCTTCAATGGTCTTCTATCCTCTCCTATCAGGTCCCCCCTCCTCCAGCCCTTTATCTCTTTCACCAATCCACTTCCCATCTGTTTACTTCACCCCACCCCCCCCCCCCCCCCGTCTCTCCTATCACCTACTGCATGCAATCATGTTTGCTGTTGTGTGCTGGGGCAGCAGACACCAACAGAATCAACAAACTCATTCGTAAGGCCAGTGATGTTGTGGGGATGGAACTGGACTCTCTGACGGTGGTGTCTGAAAAGAAGATGCTGTCCAAGTTGCATGCCATCTTGGACAATGTCTCCCATCCACTACATAATGTACTGGTTGGGCACAGGAGTACATTCAGCCAGAGACTCATTCCACTGAGCTGCAACACAGAGTGTCATAGGAAGTCATTCCTGCCTGTGGCCATCAAACTTTACAACTCCTCTGTTGGAGGGTCAGACACCCTGAGCCGCTAGACTGGTCCTGGACTTATTTCCTGGCATAATTTACATATTACTATTTAATTATTTATGGTTTTATTACTATTTAATTATTTATGGTGCAACTGTAACAAAAACCAATTTCCCCCGGGATCAATAAAGTATGACTATGACTACCTTGTACTTCTTCCTCCCTTCCCTTCACCTTCTTAGTCTACTTCTCCCCTTCCTTTCCAGTCCTGATGAAAGGTCTCAGCCTGAAACGTTGACTGTTTACTCTTTTCCATAGATGCTGCCTGGCCTGCTGAGTTCCTCCAGCATTTTGTGTGTGTTGCTTGGATTTACAGCATCTGCTTATTTTCTTGAGTTTGTGAAACATGCCTTGTTAATTTTCCTTGTTCTTATGCTACAGGTATCGACGAGTGCAATGACCCTGAGTTGAGTCACTGCACACACAACTGCACTAATACATTGATAGATTTTTTCTGCTCTTGTCATCCTGGATACCACCTCATGGATGACAGACAGACTTGTGAAGACACTGATGAATGTAATGAAACACCTAGTGTCTGTAGCCAGATTTGTGAAAACACAGAAGGCTCATACATTTGCAAATGTGCCCCAGGTCATCTTCAAGAACCTGATGGAAAAACTTGTCGCCAAAATAGTGCCATTACCCCTTATATCCTCTTCAGTAATCGCTACTACATTCGCAATATTTCCCTTGATGGGGGATCTTACCCTCTTGTTCAACAAGGGTTGATCTTTGTGGGAGCATTGGACTTTGACAGTGTGGAGCAAAGATTGTACTGGACTGATATGGGACGAGGAGTTCTCGAGCGAATATTCCTGAATGGAACAGAAAAGGAGACTGTCCTCAACTATGGTTATTTTGGAGTAGAAGACCTAGCTGTCGATTGGGTTGGAAGGTAAGATAACCTGTTATCTGACACCTGGGTCTTCTGTGCTGTTACACAACTGTACAATAACATCTCATCTGGTAAAGACAGTCAAATACAATGCCGATCAGCCTGAAGCTACACTTTGATTGTAAATTTGCTTTGTTGGTATAGATTTGGCTCAGCTTTATCTGAGACACACCAGTGAGCAGGTGCAATTTTTACAACACTGACAACATACTGGAGGAACTCAGCAGGTCGGGCAGCATCCGTGGAAAAGATCGGTCGACGTTTCGGGCCAGAACAAGGGTTCTGGCCTGAAACCTCGACCGATCTTTTCCACGGATGCTGCCCGACCTGCTGAGTTCCTCCAGTATGTTGTGAGTGTTGCTTTGACTCCAGCATCTGCAGATTATTTTGTGTTTGCAATTTTTACAATATCAGTCCGAGGGAACTTTTAAATGGTCTTGGAAGATGTGCTATAATTCCATATTATTAAATAGCACATAATTCCATGTGCTATTTCAGTGTACTAAATAAATAAAGAAGTTGAATGTAAGACGGGGTATTTGAATGTACAGTACTGTGCAAAAGTCTTAGGCACATATAAGGTGCAAAGCATGTTGAGAATGGTGAGGATGGAGTGCTGTAGGACAGGTTGGAGAAGAGGATTGCCAGGACAGGGGAACGCATGAGTGCAAACACACTCAGCCTTGAGATACTCGGCACAGTCAATTTATTCCAAACAATTTGTTTACATAAGAACATGAGAAATAGGAGCAGGAGTAGGCCATCCAAGCCATTGAACCTGCCCAGCCATTCAATGAGATCATGGCTGATCTGTCCATAAACTCAACTCCATCTACCTGCCTTTTCCCCATAACCCTTAATTCCCCCACTATGTAAAAATCTATCTAACTGAATCTTAAATATATTTAGTGAAGAAGCCTCAACTGCTTCCCTGGGCAGAGAATTCCACAGAATCACCACTTTCTGGGAAAAGCAGTTTCTCCTCACCTCCGTCCTAAATCTTCTCCCCTGGATCTTGAGGCAATGTCCCCTAGTTCTAGTGTCACCTACCAATGGAAACAACTTTCCGACTTCTATCTTATCTATCCCTTTGCAAAATTTTGTATGTTTCTTTAAGATCCCCTCTCATTCTTCTGAATTCCAGAGAGTAGAGTCCCAGGCAACCCAATCTCTCCTCATAGGTTAACCCCTTCATCTCTGGAATCAACCTGGTGAACCTCCTCTGCACTGCCTCCAAAGCCAGAATATCCTTCCTCAAGTATGGAGACCAGAACTGCACACAGTTCTCCAGGTGCGGCCTCACCAGTACCCTGTATAGTTGCAGCATAACCTCCCTGCTCTTGAATTCAATCCCTCTAGCAATGAAGGCCAACATTCTGTTTGCCTTCTTAATAACCTGTTGTACCTGCAAGTCAAGTTTTTGCGATTCATGCACAAGCACTCCCAAGTCCCTCTGCATAACAGCATGCTGCAATCTTTCACCATTTAATTAATAATCTGCTCTTCTATTATTCCTTCCAAAGTGGATGATCTCGCATTTACCAACATTGTATTCCATTTGCCAGACCTTGGCGCACTCACTTAACGTATCTATATCCCTCTGCAGACTCTCCACATCCTCTGTACAATTTGCTTTTCCACTCAGTTTAGTGTCATCAGCAAATTTTGCTACACTACACTCAGTCCCCTCTTCCAGATCATCAATGTAAATGGTAAACATCTGCGGGCACAGCACCGACCCCTGCGGCACCCCACTCACCACTGACTGCCAACCGGAGAAACACCCATTTATACCAACTCTCTGCCTTCTATTGTTTAACCAATCCACTATCCATGCCAACACACTTCCTCCGACTCCATGCATCCGTATCTTATTTATAAGTCTCTTGTCGGCACCTTATCGAACGCCTTCTGGAAATCCAAGTATACGACATCCACCTGTTCCCCTCAATCCACTGCACTCATTATGTCCTCAAAGAACTCCAGTAAGCTTGTCAAACAGGACATTCCCTTTCTGAATCCATGCTGCGTCTGTCTAATGGAACCACTCCTTTCTAAATGTTTTGCTATTTCTTCCTTAATGACAGCTTCAAGCATTTTCCCGACCACAGATGTTAAGTTAACTGGCCTATAGTTGCTCGTCTTTTGCCTACATCCTTTATTAAAAAGTGGCATGACATTTGCTGTCTTCCAATCCGCTGGGACCTGCCCAGAGTCTAGAGAATTTTGATAAACGATTACCAACGCGTCTGCTATAATCTCCGCCAATTCCCTCAGCACCCTGGGATGCATCCCGTCAGGACCAGGGGACTTACCTACCTTCAGGCCCTCTAGTTTGCCCATCACTGTCTCATTAGTGATCTTCCCTTTCCTTATTTCTCGTTAGTTGTTCTTTGTTGCTTTTTAAAGTTCCCAATCCTCCAGTCTCCCACTACTCTTTGCGACTTTCTACACATGAGCTTTTAATTTGATACTATCTTTTATTTCCTTTGTTATCCAAGGCTGGCTCTCCCAACACTTACTGTCCTTACTCTTGACTGGAATATACTTTGTTGAGCACTGTGAAAATCTCTTTGAAAGTATTCCACTGTTCCTCAACTGTCCTACCAAATAGCCTATGCTCCCAATCCACAGTAGCCAACTCTTCCCTCATCCTGTTGTAGTCTCCCTATTTCAAGCATAATACACTAGTTTGAGATCTAACTATGTCATCCTTCATCTGTATGCAAAATTCAATCATACTATGATCACTCTTTCCAAGGGGATCCCTGACAACAAGATCGTTAATCTTACCTGTCTCATTGCACAGGACTAAATCTAAGATAGCATTTGCTCTTGTATGTTCGCTAACATGCTGCTCAGGAAAGCCATCACGGATGCATTCTATGAAGTCCTCCTCAAGACTTCCTTGACCAACCTGATTCACCCAATCTATGTGGAAGTTAAAATCTCCCATAACAACTGCCGTTCCGTTCTTCTACAAGCCTCAGTTATTTCTTGGTTAATGGCCTCTGCCATTGCAATATTTTTATTAGGTGGCCAATAGACAATACCCACCAGTGATTTTTTTTTCCCTTTACCATTCTTAATCTCTACCCGGATGGACTCAACATTCTGCTCCGTAGATCTTATATTGTCTCTCACAATCGCCCTGATCTCATCCTTAATTAAGAGTGCTACCCCACCTCCTATGCCTTCCTTATTGATCATTACAGACTGTCTCTCTAGTGCTTCCCACTTCTTCCCTTTTTCCCAACCATGATTCCCCTCTGCCTGTCCCTTCCCGCTCTCGGTTCATCATGGAGACCCATATCAGAATCAGGATTATCATTAATCAAATTTGTCACGAAATTAGGATTTTTTGTGGTAGCAGTACAGTATAATACATAAAATTACTACACTACAGTGCAGAGGTGTTTGGCATATATATATGTGAGAATGCCTGAGACTTTTACACAGTACTGTAGATAATTACCTGCTCTTCTAAGTAATCAAGCTCTTCACACTTTTACAGAATTGTTCAGGAAGTACTTTAGCTCCTTGTGACTTGTTATCCTTTGAAGAAGCAGTAAATTAGTTCCATTTATTTATTTTTTTATTGAGATACAGCGTGCAATAGGCCCTTCCGGCCCTTTGAGCCTCGCTGCACAGCAATCCCCTGGTCTTCTTAGCCTAATCATGGGACAATTTATAGTGATCAGTTAACCTACCAGCCAGTAGGTCTTTGGATTGTGGGAGGAAACCAGAGCACCTGGAGGAAACCCACATGGTCACAGGGAGAACGTACAAACTCCTTACAGGCAGTGGTGGGAATTGAACCCAGGTCACCTGTACTGTAGAATGTTGCGCTAACCATTACACTGCTGTGTTGCACTACTTCTTTTTACCCATTCCTTCCCCATAAAGGTGTAACTTATTCTTTTTGTCAGTATACAGTATATATAGAGACAAATTTTCTGTGGATTTCTACTAGAAACTCTTGAATAACTAATTGACAGTTCTTCGATTGATTAGGAAATTGTACTGGGTTGATCTGTATGGAAGTAACCTTAACGTTGCTGAAATGGATGGACGCTTTCGTAAAAAGCTGGCTGAGCACTGTCTGGATACAAATGGCATATACTGCTTTAGGAACCCACGTGCCATTGTGGTTCATCCAAAATATGGGTAAGGGACCAATTAATTAAAAATAAAAAAGTGAAGTTTTTGCCTTGGGAGCAAGTAGTGATTCTATGGAAACTGTGCTTACGTGAGAAGTTATATTGTTAACAGATTCTATGAAAACTGTGCCTATGTAGTGATGGAAACCACTGTTTATTTCAATAATACTTTGTTTAAGATTTGTACTTTTTAACCTGAGCATTTTTCATGCTCATTGGCAGAAAGTGGCATGGCAGCTAAACTAACGGTTTATCACCTTTCTCACTTTTCATTACCCACATGATGTAAGAGTTTTTATTATATGGCCTATTAATTTATTCATATCTAAGACATTTTCTTTATTTTATCTATAAAAGTGACAGATTTTTCAGAAGCACCATCTTTTCTTTCTTGCTTTTCTTTATTTTCTTTTTATTCCTTACACTCCTTAACATTGATTCCCCTCTTAGCAACATTTCTCACCTCTTTATTTAGTTTGTTTTATATTTGTATGTTGGTTTGTACTCTAAAATAAACTGAAATCTTGAAATTAAGGCTACTTGCCATTTTTGACTCCTGGAAGAACCCAAGGATCAGAAATTAAACAGAGTTCCAACAGTGGGAAGCTATATAATTAACGTATTTCTCATATAACCCATCTGCATGCCTTGGAACACAAGACCTATCAGAAACAATAGATTCATAGAGTTGTACAACTTAGAAATAAGCCCTTTGGCCCAACACATCTATACTAACAATTATGCCTATCTATACTAATGCCACTTACCTGAATTAACTCCATATCACTCAATGCGCTGCTCATTCAAGTACCTGTCCAGATGCCTGCTAAGTGTTGCTCTGATCTTACCCCCTTACATCGGTGGCACAGCAGTGGAAACTGCGAGGAGGTTTCACACACCTGGGAGTGCACATCTTGTACAACCTCTCACAGTTCCAGAGCACATTCCATGCAATCAGGAATGCTCACCAACCCATCTGCTTTCTGAGGAGGCTGAAGAGATCTGGTCCAGCCCCTCCTGAAAAAACCCAACTTGGACCCTACCTTACCTAGTAACTACAGACCTATTTCTAAACTTCCATTCCTCTCAAAGGTTGTCAAAAAGGTTATTCTTAGTCAATTGCTGCCCTACCTATACTAAAACAACATCTTAGAGAGATTTCAGTCAGGTTTTAAGACTTGTCATAGCACAGAGTCTGCCCTGCTGAAAGTGTACAATGATCTCCACCTCTCTACTGACTCAGGTGACTCTGCCATCCTAATTCTTCTTGACCTCAGTGCAGCATTCAATACTGTGGATCATGCCATTTTAATAGACCGTCTCCAATATGGGGTTGGTGTTGATGACACTGCCTTGAACTGGTTCACATCTCTACCTCAAAAATAGAAGCTTCGCCGTCAACATAGGCAAATTTTCCTCTTCTCCAGCTAGTTTTTCCTGCCGGGTTCCACAAGGTTCCATCCTAGGTCCCATTCTTTTCTCTATATACAGGCTTCCCCTCGGCCAAATCATTCAAAAACACGACATTTCCTTCCATTGTTATGCTGTCGACACACAACTTTATCTCCCCTTGAAACCAAACGACCAGTCAAACCTAGTCAGCCTCATGAACTGCCATGAGGACATAAAGTGTTGGTTGGCACAAAACTTCCTTCAGCTGAATGAAGGCAAGTCTGAAGTTGCCCTATCTGGCCCCCCTGAATCCATTATAACTCTTACTTTGACTATGCAGATAGGAAAGGAACAAAATAAGAACTGTTTAACTGTTTCAAAAAAGAAAAAAGCGCCATTATTATTAACCAGTATGTGCACACATTGTTGGAGCTCTTACAGAACCGGGTCCCCCTTCCTCCAGTCGATGCCCTCCAAGCTCTACCGACCCACGAATGGGACCACCCTCGGTGATCGACCAAACATTGTACTCGAGTCTGTCCGTGTCTCCTCTCCTCGCCGAAGACCCTGGGCCTCGGACTCCCACTCGGGGTCCATTCCGTCACCCAGCTTACAGCATCTCTCGGGTCGCGTCTCCTCTCTCTGTCCCCATCGCACCTTCTGCCCAAAGCCAGCAAAAAACAATAGCTTTCACACACAAGAAAGAATAACATCTATCCCAATTGGTTAGCAAATAAATACAATTCCCGTTATCAGTAATTATAACCCAAACAAGCTGCTATAGAGAACCACTGTCTCAGCAGTTAACAGTACAGAGAAGCCATTTTATTATAACGTAACAAAGAAGACATTTTTTAGCCTTAGCAGTAACATAAAAGAAGAAACCCCTTACATAAATTTGACTTGACTTGAACTTGGGCTATGAATAGTCAAAACACATCACCGGCACCAGCCTACCCGCCATCAAGGACATATATACAGGAAGGTGCCAGAAAAAAGCCAATGATATCATGCAGGATCCCACCCATTTGTCCCACTCCCATCAGAGAGGAGGCTATGTAGCATCCATGCCAGAACCACTAGACTCAAAAACAGTTATTTTTCCCAGGCAGTAAGGCTGACCAACACCTCCACCCACTAATCCACCCCTCCACACCCCCAACCACCACTACTTTATCATTTCCTGACAGTCACTTTATGTACAGACATTCCTGTGCCTAGCGTTACTTTATGGAAATACAATCAATCTAATTAAGCTATCTTATGTATTTATATTTATTGTGTTTTTTTAATTATTGTGTTCTTTATCTTATTGTGTTGTTTTTGTGCTGCATCAGATTTGGAGTAATAATTATGTCATTCTCCTTTATACTCGTCTACTGGAAATGACGTTACACAATCTTGAATCTTGAATCAATCTCCATCCCCTCCTCTGGCAACTCATTCCAGATATCTGTTACTAGTTGGGTTGCCTTGTCCTCTGACCATGTCAATTTACTTACAAGTGTTTCATTACCATACGAGGAGACATCTTCAGTGCGCTGTTGATTGTGGTGTGTCCTCCAAGTGCTTGGTCTTTATATACTTTTCAGTCTGCTGATTCAACATCATTTTGGAAAGTCACTTGCGATGTGGGGAGGAAATCTCATTGCTGATTGGCCGTGTAGCAAACTTCATGCGTTGTGGTCTGGAATTTTGTTTGGATCGGCTCGTAAATCAACAGTGCACTGAATATGTCACCTCGCGTGGTGATGAAACATTTGCAAGTAAATTGCCAACATCAGAGAACAGCTCAACTCAACCCAACTATCAACCACCCGAGTTACACGTCTTCAGAATTATACCAATGACTCCTTGTGTGAAAAACAAATACATTCAGTGGCAATTTTAAAGAAAGGGTGAAAAATCTCTGGTTAGTAGAGAAGCAATGATATGTGCTGCTGACCTCCAAGAGGGCTTCCCACAAGGATCTTGGCAAAGAGAAGGCCTACTTGCCTTCTACCTGTGACTATCAATTGAATATGACCTTTGGTCTCTCAAAACTGTGGTGTCACATTGCACATTTAGACAGAGACATAAGGTAAAGATTTTATATGTATTTGCATATGAAGGATGTAAGTAATAAAGTCAATTCAATTCAATTCAGAAATAATTGACTTACAGAGATTTATGGCACAGGGGTGATTGAATGGGCTGACGTGAAACAAGGGCAACCTAAATCAATTCAAGTACTTTCCTCTGACAAGAGTAAAGGCCGTAGACAATGCATCTTGCAAAGGACAATCCTCAAATTGCTGTCAGCTTCAGTGTATGACAACAGAGATCCCTCATTTACTTCTCATGACTGAAATATTTGGGGCAATATTTTCTTTTAAAATGTTTCATTTACATTTTCAGGGAAGTAGCTGGGTGACTGTCGGGAGAAGAAATGGGAAGGTGAATAAGAGGTTAATGCAGTGCACCCCTGTGGCCATTCCCCTCAATAATAAGTATACTGTTTTGGATACCGTTGTAGGGGGATGACCTCCCAGGGGAGTGCCATGGAGACCTGGTTACTGGCACTGAGCATGGGTCGTGGTGCAGTAAAGAAAGAGGGGAGCAGTGGTGATAGGGGACTCAATAGTCAGAGGAACAGACAGGAGGTTCCGTGGATGGTATGTTACCTCCTGGTGCCAGGGTCAGGATGTCTCAGATGCAATGACAGCATTTTGGTGCGGGAGATAGAGCAGCCAGATGTCTTGGTAGATATTGGTGCTGATGACTTAAAAAGGAAAAGCAAAGAGGGGCTGAAAAGAGAATTTAGAGAATTAGGCAGAAAGCTGAGAAGCAGGACCTCCGGAGTAGTCATTTCTGGATTGCTGCCTGTGCCATGCACCAGTGAGGGTAGAAACAGGATGATTTGGCGGAAAAATGCTGTTGGGGAGGGTTTAAACTAATTTGGCAGGTTGATGGGAACAAGGGTGAAGGGACTCAGGATAGGACAGATGGTAGAAAAGCAATGATTGCGTGCAGTCAGCCTGTAAGGAAGGGCAAGCAAATGATAGGACAAAATTGCAGCCAGCTGGGTGAGTATCAGTGTACAAGGAATGCAGAATCAAAAAAGGTGGCAAATACAGTACTCAAAGTGTTATAGCTCAGTGCTCAGAGTATAAGAAATAAGGCGGATGATCTTGTTGCACTTTTACAGATTGTCAGGTATGATGTTGTGGCCAACACTGAATCATGGCTGAGGTTGCTTGTAGTTGGGTGCTGAATATCCAAGGTTACACATTGTATCAGAGGGATAGAAAGGTAGAGGGGGAGGCATGGCTCTGCTGGTAAGAAATGGCATCTAATTATTAGGAAGATGTGAGATAGGATCAGAAGCTGTTGAAATCTTGTGGGTTGATTTTAGAAGCTGCAAGGGTAAAAAGACAGACCTACAAACAGTCGCTGGGCTGTGGACCACAGTTTACAGCAGGAAATAGAAAAGGCTAATCAAAAGGGCAATGTTATGATGGTCATGGGAAATTTTAAGGTGCAAATAGATTGGGAAAATCAGGTTGGTAATGGATCTCAAGAGAGTGAGTTTGTTGAATTCCTACAAGATAACTTTTTACAGCAGTTTGACTTTAAGCCTACTTGGGGATCAGCTATGCTGGATTGGGTGTTATGTAATGAACAGGAGGCGATTAGGGAGCTTAACATAAAGGAACCCGTAGGAGGCAGTGATCATAATATGATTGAGTTCAACTTGAAATTTGATAGAGAGAAGGTAAAGTCTGACACAGCAGTATTTCAGTGGCGTATGGAAAATTACGGTGGTATGAGACAGGAGCTGGCCAAAGTAAACTGCAAGGATATGCTGGTAGGGATGACAGCAAAGCAGCAATGGCGTGAGTTTCTGGGAAAAATGAAGAAGGTGAAGGATAGATGTATTGGAACAAACAAAGAAATACTCAAATGGCAAAATAATACAACCGTGGCTGACAAGTGAAGTCAAAACTAATGTGAAAGCAAACGAGAGGACATAGAGCAAAGCAAATATTAGTGGGTAGACAGAGGATTGGGAAGCTTTTAAAATCCTCCAGAAAGCAATTAAAAGAATCATTAGGAGGGAAAAGATGAAATATGAAAGCAAACTAGTAACCAATATCAGGGTGAATAGAAAAAGATTTTTCAAGTATATAAAAAAAAGAGAGATAAGAGTGGATTTAGGACTGTTAGAAAGTGAGGCTGGAGAAATAATAATGGGGAACAAGAAGATAGCAGATGAACTAAATGAATGTTTTGCATCAGTCTTCACTGAGGAAGACACTAGCTATGTGCCAGGTGTTGAAGTGTGTGAGGGAAGAGAAGTAAGTGCAGTTACTATTACAAGGGAGATGGTGCTCAAAAAGCTAAAATACCTGAAGATACATAAGTACTTGAACTACTTGAACTACACCCTAGAGTTCTGAAAGAGGTAGTGGTAGGGATTGTGGAGGCATTAATAACGATCTTTCAAGAATCAGTGGACTCTGGCATGCTTCTGGAGGACTGGAAAACTGCAAATGTCACTTCACCCTTTAAGAAAGGAAGGAGGCAGCAGAAAGGAAATTATAGACCAGTTAGCCTGACCTCAGTGGTTGGGAAGATGCTGGAGTCAATTATTAAGCATGAGATTATGGAGTACTTGGTGACACAAGACCAGATTGGACAAAGTCAGCATAGCTACCTTAAGGGAAAATCTTGCATCACAAACTTGTTGGAAGTCTTTGAGGAGATTACTAGTAGGATAGATAAAGAGGATGCAGTGGATGTTGTATATTTGAATTTTTAGAAGGCCTTTGACATGGTGCCAGACATGAGGCTGCTTACTAATTTAGGAGCCCATGGTATTACAGAAAAGTTACTAGCATGGTTAGAACACTGGCTGATTGGTAAGAGGCAGTGAGTGGGAATAAAAGTGTCCTTTTCTGGTTGGCTGCCAGTGACTAGTAGTGTTCTACAGGGGTCAGTGTTGGGACCACTTATTTTTATGCTATATATCAATAATTTAGATGATGGAATAGATGACTTTGATGCCAAGTTTGCAGATAATACGAAGATTAATGAAATGGCAAGTGGTGTTGAGGAAACGGGAAGGTGCAGAAGGACTTGGACATTAGGAGAATGGGCAAGGAAATGGCAAAAGAAATACAATGTTGGAAAATGTAAGGTCATGCAATTTGGTAGAAGAAATAAATGTGCAAACTAATCTCTAAACAGGGAGAAAATCCAAAAAGCTGAGATGCAAAGGGACTTGGGTGTCCTTGTACAGAACACCCTAAAGGTTAACTTGTAGTTTGAGTTGATGGTGAGGAAGGCAAATGCAATCTTAGCATTCATTTCAAAAGGTCTAGAATATAAGAGCTGGGATATAATGCTGAGGCTTCACCTTGAGTAATTTGAATAGTTTTGGGCTCCTTATCTAAGAAAGGATGTGGAGAGGGTTCAGAGGAGGTTGTTACGTACCCCGTAACTGGGTTGCCAAACCAGCAGAAATGGATCACTCAGTTGGAGTCTGGATTATTAGAACTAAGAAAGTTTTATTAAAGAAACAAGCAACACAGTAATTGAAAGGATAATAAATGCAACAGTTTAGCAATGATAAACACACATGTGCACAGAATTAAGATAACAGCATCAATCAAGCTCTATCGTTGTCTAGGGGTAAATGACCAAATTTCAAAGTGACTCAAAGTTCAGTCCAATTTAGTAGTTCAGTTCGCAGTAATCGTTGCCATGGCGATGGACAATGTGGGGGGGAGAGAGAGAGAGAACGGGAACAACTGATCATTCAGACACGGCTTCACTCACAGACCGGCGATATGGCTCACAAGCAACTTTTGGGCAGGTCCTTGGTGATGTCACCTGAGGTCACCGACTGTGACCCCTCCTTCAGATACGGTCGATCCTCTGCAGTGAACCCAGCACCCAGGCAAGGGCGGACACACACCGGGTTCCCGTTGATCGTACCTTTCCACCCTGTGCGTTGTCCGGTACTTCCCACCTACTCGTGAGAGGCGCACCGTTTCCAGGGTCTCGTTACCTCAGGTGTCGTGTGTATCTTGCCTTAGCGAACCTGTCCCTTTTTATCCCCCTGCTGGGGTATCGCCTGTCCATCACTTCAAACAGTTCAGGGTTCAAAGGGGGAGCCGCTCCAGACAGCTCTCTACACATCTCCAGGTGCTGTTTCATTGTGTCCCTTATCTCTCTCTTGAAGACAGGTGGCAGACCAACTGCTGATCACACAGGACAGCTAACATCTTATCTATGTGTATTCTCCTCACAAGGTTCATAAGGATGATTCTGGGAATGAAAGGGTAATCGTATGAGGAATGATTGGAAGGATGAGGGGGGACATCTCATTGAAACTTTTCAAATGTTGAAAGGCTAAACAGAATAGATGTGGAAAGGATGTTTCCCATTTTGGGGGAGCCTAGGGCAAGAGGGCAAAGTCATAGGATGGAAGGTTGTCCACTTAAATCAGAGATGCTGAATTTCTTTAGCCAGAGGGTGGTGAATTTGTGGAATTTGTTACCACAGGCAGTTGTAGAGGTCAGGTTGCTGAGTATATTTAAGGTGGAGATTGATAGTTTCTTTAAAAACGCAAGCAACAGGAATTCTGCAGATGCTGGAAATTCAAGCAACACACATCAAAGTTGCTGGTGAACACAGCAGGCCAGGCAGCATCTCTAGGAAGAGATGCATTCGACGTTTCAGGCCGAGACCCTTCGTCAGGACTAACTGAAGGAAGAGTGACGTTTCAGGCCGAGACCCTCCCCCTCCCCCTCCAACTTTCAAATCCCTTACTCACTCTTCCTTCAGTTAGTCCTGACGAAGGGTCTCGGCCTGAAACGTCGACTGTACCTCTTCCTAGAGATGCTGCCTGGCCTGCTGCGTTCACCAGCAACTTTGATGTGTGTTGATTGATAGTTTCTTGATTGGGTACAGCATCAAAACTTACAGGGAGAAGACTGGGGAATGGGGCTGAGGAAGGGAAAAAACCATCAGCCATGATTGAATAGGCCAAGTGGCCTAATTCTGCTCCAGTGTCTTCTAGTCTTAATGTCAAATAGTCCATATTTTTAAGGGAGGTAACTCGGATTATAAAAGAGATGACAGTAGTTTCATCTCAAAATACAGGAGTTTTGAAGCACTGCATTGATATACCATTTTAAATCACGGTATCTATCTGCCTGTGGGTACCCTAATTGGTGATCGTTGATAGAATTATCACCAAAGATCAGGAGAAAAAAAGTGTGGATACCACTACACTATCAGCCGGGCTCCAGGATTCAGGTCTATGGACTCAATTTGATTTGAAATGCTGTTGCTTGCTTTTATTGTTTGTATCATTTTTGCTTACTTTCCTCTTGCTGTGCGCATTGGCCTTTTTTTAATTGGGTTATTTCAGATTTCGTGCTTTGTGGCAAGACGAATCCTGTAAGCAGACAAATCTCATGGTTGTGTAATTTATACATATTTTTATAATAAATGCACTTTGAACAAAGTCAACTTGTTTTAAACACTTTGAACTTAAAATTTGATAAACTTTTGTGCCGGTTGCAAAACACAAATTGGGAATAGAAGCAGGGCATTCAGCTCCTCAAGCCTGCTCTGCAATTCTATAAGGCAATAACTGATTGAATTGTAACTTCACCTTTCCATAGCCACCCACCTCTAATTTCCTACCATTTGCTATTCAATAATATATCCACTTAATCAGGCGGTGGGGTGAAGATACATCTCGACCAAAGGAGATGTAAGACACCCCTTCCCTCTGCTAGCCTGCAGGTCACCCTTGGGCAAGGTGTAGTACCTGCTCAGCCCCACGATCAGGGTCACATGAAGCCATGGGATCAGGTGGTGGATGGCCGTGTGAGCGGCTGGTGCATATCACAAGTCCTGGTTATGCAACCACTGACGCCAGGCAGACAGTCTCTGAAGAGTGTTAATAATAGCTGGGGTCACCTGTGTTGTAAAGACACTGCCCAGAAGGGGGCAATAGCAAATTACTTCTGGAGAAAAGTTTGCCAAGAGAAATCATGATCATGGATAGAGTAAAGAATAAGAACAACAGGCCACAATCAGATTAAAGACAGATGGAAGACCGTGCTCGTCCACGCGTATGACGCAGCACATGATGATAATGATAATGATGATGATGATGAATAACTGAATTGTGATCTCAGCTTTACCTACCCAACCACTTCTAATTATTATATATAAGATTATATGTACTTAATATATGTAAATATGATTTGTAACAAATGTTCTTTTTCACTAATATCATTTGCAGATTGGGATTCCTGCTGTATTCATCAATTAGTTAAGGTAAAATTTGTTGTCTTAGAAACTTTAGTAACTTTTACATATTTCAGTTATTGAAACATTTTACAGATACGTTTTTTGGACTGACTGGGGTTATGAAGCCTACATTGGTCGCATGGGTATGGATGGTAGAAGTTTTTCAGCCATCATTACCTCAAAACTGGAATGGCCTACTGGATTGACAATTGACTATACAAACGACAAACTGTATTGGACAGATGCCCATCTGGATTACATTGAGTAAGCACATTTGAAACTTTCACTAAGGAAATCCCTAATTCCACACATTTGATGAAATATTACAGTCAAACTTTGTTCATTTTGCATATTCAGGGTTGGGTATCAGCAGAGTTCCAAACCACTGGATTACAATTAACCCTCCTTATTTGGTTACTCACTGCCCATTACACCGCTATTGTTTAAGGCAGCAATGAGTGGCTTCCAATTCTGGTGGTGTTCAGGGAATCCTTCATCATGTCAGTAGCCTCCTCTCAGTTTTCACTACTATCAGTCACACAGGTTCCGAATGGAGAATCAGGAATACCATTACACTCGGATGTGGAAGGATTCTTCATTGCAGTTTCCGTAACAATTTTTTTTGACCAGTCAGGGTTGTTGCCTGGAGGACTGGTGAACCACTCTACCAGACTCTACCTGTTTGGATTGGTGACCCTACCAAGAGCCAAAGCGCAAAGCCCTGACTCCAGCCAACATATCTCTCTGAGTCATTGAAGCACGCAAGCCTCCAAACCATGACAATGCTGTGGTGCTTTTCGACATTTAATTCATTTCTTCAAGATCATACACTGTAGAGTGGCCAAGAGGGGGTGTGAAAAGTGTGCCCCCAGTGAGCCAGGTGCCAAAGCATCCAATTTCCAAACAATCAGAATCAGGTTTAACATCACTGGCATATGCCAAGAAATATGTTACCTTTGTGGCAGCAGTACATTACAATACATAATAATAGAGAAAAAAATGTGAATTACAATAAGTGTGTGTGTGTGTATGTATGTATATATATACAGTGCCTATAAAAAGCATTCAACCCCCTTTGAAAGTTTTCATAGAAACATAGGAAACCTACAGCACAATGCAGGCACTTCGGCCCACAAAGTTGTGCTGAACATGTCCCTACCTTAGAAATTACTAGGTTTACCTATAGCCCTCTATTTTTCTAAGCTCCATTTACCTATCCAAAAGTCTCTTAAAAGACCCTATCGTATCCGCCTCCACCACCGTTGCCAGCAGCCCATTCCATGCACCCAGCACTCTGAGTAAAAAACTTACCCCTTATATTCCGTCTGGGTAGCCTCCAACCTGATGGCATGAACATTGACTTCTCTAACTTCCGCTAAGGCCCCACCTCCCCCTCGTACCCCATCTGTTACTCATTTTTATGCACACATTCTTTCTCTCACTCTCCTTTTTCTTCCTCTGTCCCTCTGAATATACCTCTTGCCCATCCTCTGGTCACCCCCCCCCTTGTCTTTCTTCCCGGACCTCCTGTAGTGAGGTGACCAGAACTGAGCACAGTACTCCAAGTGGGGTCTGACCAGGGTCCTATATAGCTGCAACATTACCTCTCAGCTCCTAAATACAATTCCACGATTGATGAAGGCCAATATACCATATGCCTTCTTAACCACAGAGTCAACCTGCGCAGCTGCTTTGAGTGTCCTATGGACTTGGACCCCAAGATCACTCTGATCCTCCACACTGCCAAGAGTCTTACCATTAATAGTATATTCTGCCATCATATTTGACCTACCAAAATTAACCACTTCACACTTAACTGGGTTGAACTCCGTCTGCCAATCCTCAGCCCAGTTTTGCATCCTGTCAATGTCTCTCTGTAACCTCTGACAGCCCTCCACACTATCCACAACACCTCCAACCTTTGTGTCATCAGCAAACTTACTAACCCATCCCTCCAATTCCTCATCCAATTTATTTATAAAAATCACGAAGAGTAAGGGTCCCAGAACAGATCCCTGAGGCACTCCACTGATGACCGACCTCCATGCATTATACGACCCGTCTAAAACCACTCTTTGCCTTCTGTGGACAAGCCAGTTCTGGATCCACAAATCAATGTTCAATCACAATACATTTAATTTGGCTTTATTGACATTGATCAACAGAAAAAAAACTGTTGATAGGCCTCTATCAGCTTTGTACATCTGGACACCGCAATTTTTCCCCAGTCGTCTTTGCAAAACTGCTCAAGCTAGGTCAGATTGTATGGGGATCGTGAGTGAACAGCCCTTTTCAAGTCCATGAATATTAAGTATATTAAATAGTTAGATTAAATAAGTAGTGCAAAAAATAGGAATTTTTTAAAAAAGTAGTGAGGTTGTGTTCATGGGTTCAATATCCATTCTGAAATCAGACGGTAGAGCAAAAGAAGCTGTTCTTGAATCATTAAGTGTGTATCTTCAGACTTCTGTAGTAACCAGAAACAATGATCTTGGCTTTTCCTGCATACTTGAAATAGGTAATGAAGACTGTACATTGTGCTTTTTAGTTGTCCATCCTGACTATATTTTCCTACTTAAAAAAAATTAGAATACACTATTGTAACTTAGCTTTGAATTTCACTGCATTGTTACAAAAAATATTTTACATTTCAAAATAAAATGAAATTGTATTAAGATTTAACTGATTTGTCATGGTTAGTCCAAAATATTTTCACATAACCTTTGTACTGAAATATAGTTCCTAAAATCGAGCTGTGGCTGACCGATTTATTTTAGAGCCCTTCCTTGATGACTTTGTTACTTGTCAAAAATTGATAAATTCTCTGTAGAGGTGCACCCACAAACTCTCCATTTAAATGTCAATTAAATCCATGACCCCATGAACGCTACCTCACTCTTTTTATTTCTGGTTTTGCACTATTTATCTAATTTAACTGTTTATTTATTTGGTTGGTTGATTGTTATTGTGATATAGTGCTAAATAGGCCCTTCCAGTCCTTCAAGCCGTGCTGCCCAGCAACCACCGATTTCGCCCTAGCCTAATCACGGGACAATTTACAATGACCAATTAACCTACCAACCAATACATCTTTGGATTGTGGGAGGAAACCTGAGCACCCGGAGGAAACCCACGCGGTCATGGGGAGAACGTACAAACTGCTTACAGGGAGTGGCGGGAATTGAACCCAGATTGCCTGTGCAATAAAATGTTGTGCTAACCACTACACTACCAAACTGCCCTAAGTATATATAGAAATAGGTATATGTGGTGGC
The DNA here is from genome assembly GCF_963921235.1 of Mobula hypostoma. NCBI lineage: Eukaryota > Metazoa > Chordata > Chondrichthyes > Myliobatiformes > Myliobatidae > Mobula > Mobula hypostoma. The sequence goes on along the minus strand of NC_086102.1, from coordinate 182,914,176 downwards.
ATCCGTTAGTCTCGCGAGACCATGGATCTGCGCCTGGAAAGTTTTTCCAGGGCGCAGGCCTGGGCAAGGTTGTATGGAAAACGAGTTGTTGCCCATGCAGGAAGTCTCCCCTCTCCACGACACCAATGTTGTCCAAGGGAAGGGCAAGGGCCGATACAGCTTGGCACCAGTGTCATCGCAGAGGTTGCCAGAATGAGGTTGAAGGCAATGTCGGACTGCCTTAGGGACTCCAGCTCCAGATTTGTCCTCAGGGTTTACTTTGGATTCGATAGACTGCCTTCCCAGGCTAACAAGCTCCACCTAACCAAAGCACTGGTTTTAAGGTGCCGGGACTCTCTTCGCCCCTTCTCCTGTCAGTTGAAACAGTTATGCCGGGCTTAGAGGCTAAGCCACATGAGAAGGCCAGGAGTTGGACTTGGTTGTCAGAGGCTATTTGAGGCCGTGCCATGAGGAGCACTTTTAGGTAGTGGGAGTTTGTCCCCACTACCACTCCTTGGCTTGACAACCTTGGAACCCGAAATAGGTATATATACTTACTGAAATTCACAGTTTTTTCCTGTATTATCATGAATTTTGTTGTATTGCTGCCGCAGTTAACAAAATTCCTCAATAGATGCTGCTGATATTAAACATGGTTCTGAGTCTGATTCCTATGTTATTAAATATGACTCATGGTTTTGGAGCAATGAATCCCAGGAAAATCCATATTTAAATTCAAGCTTTAAATATTTTTATGTTAACATATTTTCTTCACAATACTTTTGCTTCTTGTTTAATTCAAATGAATACTCCAGCCCTCTGGAGTTCAGAGTTCAATTCCAGCACTGCCTGTGAAGAGTCTCTATTCATCCTCCCCATGGAATGAGTGAGATTTTTTTTCAGCTCCTCCGGTTTCCTCCCACAGCCCAAAGACATACTGTGTAGTTTACTTGGTCACTGTAAAGTCTCCTGTGATTAAGTTAGGGATAATCACAGTTGTCAGTGGTTGCTGGGGCTCGAAGGGTCGGAGGGGCCTACTCTGCATTGTATCGCAAAGTAAAAATAAAATAAAATCATCACTAACATGGGGGAAAAGAGTATCAAAACATGGTCTCTATCTACCCTGTCCTTGAAAAGATTTAACTATAATTGTACTGTATGTAAATGGACTCAGAAGCATGGCAAACAAATCACATGTACTTCACTTCAGTCTTGCTTGTCAGAATTGGTGCCACGTCACAAACGAAACTAGGTAGGTCAACTTTATCCAAATGAGACAAGGAAGATACATGGCTCGAAGGGCTGGAAGGGACTACTCTGCACTCTTTCACTAAATAAAAATGAAATAAATAAACTGATTGTATTCAAATTGGGGCAGCACAGTAGCATGATGGCTAGCACAATGTTTTACAGCACCAGCAACCTGCTGACTGTAAGGAGTTAGTATGTTCTCCCTGTGACCGCATCAGTTTCCTCTGGGTGCTCCTGTTTCCTCCCACAGTCCAAAGACATACGGGTTGGTGGGTTAATTGGTCATTGTAAATTGTCCTGTGATTGGGCTAGGATTAAATCGGTGGCTTGAAGGGCAGGAAAAGCCTATTCCACTTTGTATCTCGATGAATAAATAAAGTTCCACTATGCAGAGCCACACAATTGTGATTTGATTGGCATAGTCTGAACCACTAGTTACTCCTCGTGGCCAAAAATCAATTCTGACTTAACATCTTCAAAACTTGCTGAGAAGAATTACATTTCAGTGTCATTTAAGGCAGTTTTTACTTTCTCACAATGGAATTATAAATGGCTTTTTTGTTTTATAGGTTTTCGAATCTGGATGGAAGCTTTCGACATACAGTATTTGAAGGGATACTGAGCCATCCATTTGCAATTAGCCTGTTTGAGGATACAATATATTGGACTGATTGGAACACAAAATCAGTGGAGAAAGCAAACAAGTACACAGGGGAAAACAGAGAGATTTTGGTGAACATCACCCATGTGCCCACTCATATCATCGTATATCACCCATACAGACAACCAAGAGGTAAATGTATAGAGAGCATCCTTTCTTACTTTATATGGAAACAGTGTTGCACTGCAATAAAATATTGGATTAACGTCTGTCCCTAGATTAAATAAATTTTACATACTTTCTGAAAGGAAAACACATAGAATACATGTTATGCCCTTCGAGTGTCACTGTTAAATACCTGGGCTATGACCAAAGGAAAAATAGCTGGAATCGCTTAGCACTTTAGTGCAAGGGCGTTTATTAGGTGTGTAAAAAAAATCAAATTTACAAAATACAGTGAAAAGAAAACTGCAAATATTTACAAATGGCTATCTACCAGAAAACACAATAATAGCTTTGTACTTAATCTTGTCCAGTGTGACCTCCTGGCAGCCCCGATCTCTCCTTCAGCCCCTAATTCTCTCCCTTTCTGAGGACGATGGGTTCCTTTTTATTCAGCACTAGGACATACCATCTTTAATTACCAACAAGGTTAACTCAGGACTATGCATGAATTAGAGTATGATGCTCCCCACAATGTAGTTACATTACAAAATGAACTGAAGTATCCACCTTAAATACAGTATACAAACAGCATATACACATTTACGTATCTCATTACGAAAGTGATGAAATCTTCCTCTGTGCATGGTGGAAAACTAGCCCGAGTGCATCAGGCAATACACACAAAAAATGATGGTGAATGCGCAGGCCAGGCAGCATCGATTGGAAGAGGTACAGTCGATGTTTCGGGCCAAGACCCTTCATCAGGACTAACTGAAGAAAGAGATAGTAAGAGATTTGAAACTGGGACGGGGAGGGGGAGATCAGAAATGATAGGAGAAGACAGGAGGGGGAGGGATGGAGCCAAGAGCTGGAAAGTTGATTGGCAAAAGGGATATGAGGCTGGAGAAGGAAGACCATCATGGGACAGGAGGCCTAGGGAGAAAGAAAGGAGGAGGGGAGCCCAGAGGATGGGCAAGGGGTTATAGTGAGTGGGACAGAGGGAGAAAAAAGAGAGAGAAAAAAATTAATAATAAATAAATAAATAAATAAATAAATAAATAAGGGATGGGGTATGAAGGGGAGGTGGGGCATTAACGGAAGTTAGAGAAGTCAATGTTCATGCCATCAGGTTGGAGGCTACCCAGTCAGAATATAAGGTACTGTTCCTCCAACCTGAGTGTGGCTTCATCTTGACAGTAGAGGAGGCTGTGGATAGACATATCTGAATGGGAATGAGACGTGGAATTAAAATGTGTGGCCACTGGGAGATCCTGCTTTCTCTGGCGGACAGAGCATAGGTGTTCAGCGAAACGGTCTCCCAGCCTGCGTTGTGTCTTGCCAATATATAGAAGGCCACATCGGGAGAACCGGACGCAATATATCACCCCAGCCGACTCACAGGTGAAGTGTCGCCTCACCTAGAAGGACTGTCTGGGGCTCTGAATGGTGGTAAGGGAGGAAGTGTAAGGGAAAGTGTAGCACTTGTTCCACTTACAAGGATAAGTGCCAGGAGGAAGATCTGTGGGAAGGGATGGGGGGGACGAATGGACAAGGGAGTCCCTCTGTCCCTCTCACTATACTTTTTGCCCATCCTCTGGGCTCCCCTCCCCCTTTCTTTCTCCCTAGGCCTCCCGTCCCATGATACTCTTCCTTCTCCAGCCTCGTATCCCTTTTGCCAATCAACTTTCCAGCTCTTAGCTCCATCCCTCCCCCTCCTGTCTTCTCCTATCATTTCGGATCTCCCCCTTCCCCTCCCACTTTCCAATCTCTTACTATCTCTTCTTTCAGTTAGTCCTGATGAAGGGTCTCGGCTCGAAATGTCGACTGTACCTCTTCCTAGAGATGCTGCCTGGCCTGCTGTGTTCCACCAGCATTTTGTGTGTTGCCTGAATTTCCAGCATCTGCAGAATTCCTCATGTCCGAGTGCATTAGCTCACTTTTGGACCCCTTATGGGAATAACTGGGGAAGAACTTGAAGTGTGTACACTCAGCGCAGCAACAGCAGAATGACAAGGCCATATTTGTGTGAAAGGAGTGCGTTCGTTATTCATCTTTTAATATTAGGAGATTATTGAATATTGTTTATACTCCTTCACTTAGGACTCCAGAATATGTCATTTCATTAGATGCTGAGAAAGCCTTTGATAGAGTTGAATGGCCATATTTGTTCAGTACACTTGATATGTTTAACTTCAGTCCGATATTTATATCTTGGATTAAATCGATATATCATTCCCTTCTAGCTTCAGTTTTTACTAATAATCAAAGATCTCCCTTTTTTCGATTATTTTGTGGTACTAGACAGGGTTGTCCTTTAAGTCCTTTATTATTTGATATCGCTTTAGAACTTCTAGCAATTGCTATCCAAGATTCACCAAATATTTTAAGTATTACTCATGGGAATGAGATACATAAGCTATCATTATATGCTGATGATTTATTACTATATATTTCTGACCCAGAGAAATCCATTCCTGTAATCTTATCTTTGTTGGCCAAGTTTAGCAAATTTTCTGGCTATAAACTGAATCTTAATAAGAGTAAATTTTTTCCGTTGAACATGCAGGTTCCAAATTATAAATCCTTACCATTTAGATTGGTTACTGATTATTTTACTTATTTAAGAGTAAAAATCATCAAGAAGCATAAGGATTTATTTAAGGCTAATTTTTTCCCTTTATTTGATCAGATTAAATGTTTGTTTACCAAATGGTCACCAATGACATTGTCTTTAATTGGTCGGATCAATGCTGCCTCTTACCTAAGTTTCTATAGTTATTTCAAGCATTGCCCATCTTTATTCTGAAATCCTTTTTTGATAATGTTGATTCAAAAATTTCTTCATATATATGGCAGAATAAAAATCCTAGACTAGGTAAAAGATAGTTACAGAAGCCCAAAAAGGAGGGCGGTTTAGCATTGCCGAACTTTAGATTTTATTATTGGGCAATTAATATTCGTTACTTAAAATTTTGGACATGGAATTGGGATACAATTTTAAGTCCATAATGGGTTAATAGAATGTAAATCCATTTCAGGGTTTTCATTAGGTTCCATTTTAGGGTCTCCGCTTCCTTTTGATTTTTCTAAAGTGAACGAACATATGGATAACCCAATAGTTAAATATACTCTTCGAATATAGTTTCAGTTCAAAAATTTTTTGGTTTGAATCAATTTATTTTAGCAAGCCCTATTCTACTTAATTTTCTTTTTCAACCCTCTTTTTTTGGATCAAGCCTATCTAGTCTGGAAATCTAAAGTTATAATATGTTTTTCTGATTTATTTTTAGATAATTGTTTCATGTCTTTTGAACAATTATCTAATATAATTTGCCTAGATCCCATTTCTTTAGATACTTACAGATTAGAAACTTTTTAAATACTGTTCTTACTACCTTTCCGATTTCATACTCATCGGATATAATGGAAAGAATTTTAGATTTAAATCCTTTTCAGAAAGGTTCAATAGCAATTATTTATAATATGATTATGAAAATAAATCCAGATGTATTGAATTCAATCAAGAATAACTGGGAAAGGGAAATTAAGCTTACTTTACCTATTGAGAAATGGCAAAAAGTTCTTCAATTAGTGAATTCTTCTTCTATATGTGCTAAACACACATTGATACAGTTTAAGGTAGTACACAGAGCTCATATGTCCAAGGATAAATTAACTCACTATTACTCTCATATAAATCCTGTATGTGATACATGTCATTCTGAGACAGCTTCGTTAACTCACATGTTTTGGTCATGCCCTTTGCTGAAGAAATACTGGGACGATATCTTTGATATTATTTTAACTGTTTTGAATATTGATTTACAACCCCATCCTTTTACTGCAATCTTTGGTTTACCAATGATAGAACAACATCATCTGACTCCCACAGCTTGTCAGATGATTGCTTTTGTTACACTAATGACTAGAAGATCCATACTATTGAATTGGAAAGAGACTAATCCTCCTACTACATTTTAATGGTTTTCGCAAACTATGTCTTGTTTAAATTTAGAAAAAATTAGAAGCGTCATTTACGACCCTTCTATTAAATTTGAAGCGATTTGGAGACCATTTATTCAATACTTTCATATGACGTAATTTGACCCTTTCCAATTCTACCTTGTTATTCTATATACAGGGAGAGGAGCTGAGTTAATGACACTAATGGTCTTATCTGAGGTATCATAATAGCCCATAATTTTTCTTTTTGTTAGTTTAGTTTTTCTTTAGTTGGTTTAGATTTTTTTTCTTATTTGGGGGAAATTTTTTCCTTTTTTTTCATGATATTTTTTCCATTTTTATCTTATATTTCCCTATATTAGAGCTGTACTTTCTGAGATTTTGGGAGGTTCATGAATTATGTGTCAATTGAGGTTATATTTGTATAAACTATTTTTTCAATAATGTAATCCCAATTTCTCTGTATCTATTTTTCTGTAATGTATATGATGCTGAAACTAATAAAAAGATTGAAAAAGAAAAAAAAGAAAGCAGTGTGTTTTTAACTCACTGCTCTCCATCATGGTTACTTTTCCTAGCATATACTGTTTTGCTCAAGAACATATGTTTGACCGGCTTATATGGCATATGCTTGTGTAACACAACTGATATACTTCATAATAAAACCGAGGACTACAAAATATAAAAAAAAGGACATAAGAAAGAAATCGATGACCTGATAGCGTTTTGGAAATGTTCCTTTTTTTTCATTAGCATTGTACTAAATCTGCTTGAGCAGGGAGTGAAAATGTTCTGTAGTTTTTTCGTAGATTTCTCTAGATGGTTAATTGTATATTTCAGGATAATTGTATATTGAATTGTATAACAAAATAATTCTTCTCTAGATCTATTTCTCGGTAGAGTCACTGAGTCATAGAAATGTACAGCACCTTCGGGCCATCTACTCTGTGCCGAAACTGTGTGCTCCCATCGACCTGCACCTGGACCAGAACCCTCCATAGCCCTACCATCCATGTACCTATTTAAACTTCTCTTAAACATTGAAATGGAACTCACATGCACCACTTGCACTGGCAGCTCATTCCACAATCCCATAACCCTCTGAGTAAAGAAGTTTCCCCTCATGTTCCCCTTAAACTGTTCACCTTTCACCCTTACCCCGTGAGCTCTGGTTGTAGTAATAGCCCCTCTGACAACAGCCTCAATATCCCTAGTCAAGCATCACATATTGTTATGCCCATTCCTCCTTCCTTTGCCGCTGTTAAACAGAATGATAGTTCACAGCAGACATAATCAGAATTCAGAATCAGGTTTAATATCACTGGCATATGTCGTGAAATGTGTTAACTTTGTAGCAGCAGTACAATGCAATTCATGATTATATAGAAAATAATCTCTGAATTATGGTAACACTATATATGTATATATATAATAGTTAAATTAAATAAGTAGTTGCAAAAACAGAACTTTAAAGAAAGTAGTGAGGTAGTGTTCATGGGTTCAATTTCCATTTAGAAATTGGATGGCAGAGGGGAAGAGGCTGTTCATGAATCACTGTGTGTGTGCTTTCAGGCTCCTGTACATAAGGAATAAACCTTGGAAGGAAGAAAACTTGTTATCAAGCTAACAAGTTGTGTCTATTTTGTCTTTTTAGTCCTATAACCTTGCAGTGCAGCCTCATTGTACAGCTCTGCTATCCAGAAAAAAAAGATTAAAACATATTCAAGTTCTCAATTACTTTTATACCGATTCTCATTTCAGCAATCAATCCTTGTGGTACAAATAATGGTGGCTGCTCCCATCTGTGTCTGATAGCAGCAGGTGGTCTAAACTATACTTGTGAATGTCCGGATAGCTTCATAAAGCAGCCGGACAACACCGCTCACTGTTTCCTGATGTGCACAAGTACACAGTACAGATGTACAAACAATGAAAGGTAACTAATGCTGTTTGTTTAATTAATTCTTTGATTATCGTACGTTCACATTTAATGTGAATATTGTTTCAGCAATTCATCAACCATAGAACAGTGCATAGCTCATGGACAGGCTTGAAAGCCCATGATGACTCTGCCAACTGTGATGCCAATTTAAAGTCCTTCTGTCTATTTATTTATTTTATTATTTATTTATTTATTGCGTGCAGGATAGGCCCTTCTGGCCCTTCGAGCTGCACCACCCAGCAATTCCCCGATTTGACCCCAGCCTAATCATGGGACAATTTACAGAGACCAGTTAACCAGTCAACAGGTATGCCTTTGGACTGCAGGAGGAAACTGAAACATGTGGAGGAAACCCACTTGGCCACAGGGAGAATATGCAAACTCCTTACAGTTAGCAGAGGAATTGAACCTGGGTCATCGGTACTGTAAAGTGGTGAGCTAACCATTACGCTACCATGTCATCCCAGTGTCCAGGGACTCACATTGCTTGACTATTCATGTGCCCGTCTAACTACCTTTCACATGTTACTGTCATATCTACTTCCACCAACTCCCCAGCAGTGCACGTCAGGCACCTACCATGCTCTCTGTGTGTTTAAAAAATAACTTGCCTCATAAATCTCCTTTCTCCTCTCACCTTAAAGCTGTACCTTCCAGTATTTCACATTTCCACTCTGAGGGAAAAAGGCTGACCATGTATCCTATCTACGCATCGCGTAGTTGTACAAACTTCTTTCAAAGTTCAAAGAAAATTTGTTATCAAAGTACCTATATGTCACCACATACAACCGCGAGATTCATTTTCTGTGGGCATGCTCAGTAAATCCATAGAATAAGAACTGTAACAGAATTAGTGAAAGACCGAACCAACTGGTGTATAAAAGAAAACAAGCTTTGCAAATACAGAAAAAATAAGCAATAAATATCAAGAAGATGAGATGAAGAGACCTTGAATGTGAGTTCATGGGTTGTGGGAACATCTCAATGATGGAGCAAGAGATGTTATCCTCTTTAGTTCAAGAGCCTGATGGTTGAGGAGTGATAACTATTCCTGAACCTGGTGGTTAGAGTCCTAAGGCTCCTGTACCTTCTTCCCGATGGCAGAAGTGAGAAGAGAGCATGTCCTGGGTGGTGGAGTCCCTGATGATGGATGCTTCTTTCCTGGGAAGGCATTTCATGTAGATGTGCTCATTGGTGATGAGGACATTACCCGTGATGGACTGGGCTGAATTCACTACTTTTTGCAGGACTTTCTGTTCAAGGGCATTGGTGTTTGCATACCAGGCTGTGATGCAACCAGTCAATATACTCTCTACTACACATCTATATTGAAGTTCGTCAAAGTTCTAGATGTCTTGCCAAGTCTTTGCAAACTCCCAAGGAAGTAGAGGCACTGCCGTGCATTTTTTGTAATTGCACAGTCTGCTGTGCTATAGTACAGCCGTCTGGGACCTCACCTGTGGCAAAAGAGGATACAACATGCATAATTTCCCCCACATTTATATTGATCTGATGAATGTATTCAATAGACAATAGGTGCAGGAGTAGGCCATTCAGCCCTTCGAGTCAGCACTGCCATTCACTGTGATCATGGCTGATCATCCATAATCAGTACCCCGTTCCTGCCTTCTCCCCATATCCCTTGACTCCACTATCTTTAAGAGCTCTATCTAACTCTTTTTTGAAAGCATCCAGAGAATTAGCCTCCACTGCCTTCTGAGGCAGAGCATTCCACAGATCCACAACTCTCTGGGTGAAAAAATTTTTCCTCAACTCCGTTCTAAATGGCCTACCCCTTATTCTTAAACTGTGGCCTTTGGTTCTGGACTCCCCCAACATCGGGAACATGTTTCCTGCCTCTAGCGTGTCCAATCCATTAATAATCTTATATGTTTCAATCAGATCCCCTCTCATCCTTCTAAGTTCCAGTGTATATAAGCCCAGTCGCTCCAATCTTTCAACATATGACAGTCCCGCCATCCCAGGAATTAACCTCGTGAACCTTCGCTGCACTCCCTCAATAGCAAGAATGTCCTTCCTCAAATTTGGAGACCAAAACTGCACACAATACTCCAGGTGTGGTCTCACCAGGGCCCTGTACAGCTGCAGAAGGACCTCTTTGCTCCTATATTCGACTCACCTTGTTATGAAGGCCAACATGCCATTAACTTTCTTCACTCCCTGCTGTACCTGTGTACTTACTTTCAGTGACTGATGAACAAGGACACCTAGATCTCATTGTATTTCCCCTTTTCCTAACTTGACACCATTCAGATAGTAATCTGCCTGCCTGTTTTTACCACCGAAGTGGATAACCTCACATTTATCCACATTAAGCTGCCACTGCTATGCATCTGCCCACTCACCCAAACTATCCAAGTCACCCTGCATTCTCATAACATCCTCCTGACATTTAACACTGCCACCTAGCTTTGTGTCATATGCAAATTTGCTTATGTTACTTTTAAATCCTTCATCTAAATCATTAATTTATATTGTAAATCATTAATGTATATTGCGGTACACCACTAGTCACTGCCTGCCATTCTGAAAGGGACCCGTTAATCACTACTCTTTGTTTCCTGTCTGCTAACCAATTTTCTATCCATGTCAGTACCCTACCCCCAATACCATGTATTGAATACATCAACCTTAACTTTAAAATAGTAAGTTGTTGCTTTGCCTCTCCAAGGTGTATTCCAATCTGGTGGAAATGTGATGGAGAAAAAGATTGCACAGATGGTTCTGATGAGCCCAGCACCTGCCCACCTCACCATTGTGGTCTTGGACAATTTCAGTGCGATGATGGTAACTGTACCAGTTCCTACTCCTTGTGCAATGTCTTTCTGAATTGCCCGGATGGATCTGATGAAGACGCTGCACTTTGTGGTAAGCATTTCTTTTGTTAATTGAGCACAGCTCTGACCACTAGTGTGCATCTTTGACTGCTTCTTGTCTCTTTTTCTGCAAATTCTTATCTTGTAATGCTTATTTCAAACAAGAAACTCAAATCAAAATTGTGAAACTATGCAAAGGAGTCATAGAAAAGCTGAACAAAGAAGCAGACCCTTTGGTCTATCTAGTCCATGCTGGATCATTTAACCTACCTACTCCCATTGACCTGCACCAGGACCATAGCCTTCCATCCATGTACCTATCCATACCTCTGTTAAATGTCGAATTCAAACTTGTATTCAGTGCTTGTACTGGCAGGTGGTTCCACACTCTCACGACCCTCTGAGTGAAAACTTTCCCCTCATGTTCCCCTTAATCTTTTCACCTTTAAACCATGACCTTCAGTTGTAGTCCCACCCAACCTCAGTCATTCATTGTCTGCTTTCTGCCCCATCACTCTGTATTTAACTTCCTCTACTGGTGTACACGTGTGATGAAGAAAACTGAGAGTATTCAATACTCTCCCTCACCAATGAGAGAGATTTATTTATTGATTGATTTTGATTTGCCAAGTAGAGACCTCCAGCAGCTGATCAGCTGTTCCCAATATTCCATTTTCTCCTGCGATGCTTCAGTCTGTGGCGCTGGCATAGAATTAGCTCTTCCCCGGTACTGAAAAGCCTTGGAACCCAAAGGTTGTGCTTAACTTCTAGACCGCATCATTAGGATATCAAAAAAACGGCCAATCAGTGAGCCCTGGGAGCAGGTCTCATCACCACAAAGAACCGAGGTTTGAGTGTAGCTCTAGGTTAGGGACTTTGACAGAACCTCATCCACCTTGGAAAAAAAAAGAGAGATGTTAAAGGTAGAAATTAAGTTGTTTCCGCAGATGAGCTTGAAGGAGTCGCTGTCTAGTGCCATCGTAGCTGCGCCTGCCCAATAGTGCACAGACTCCTAGATTACCTTCGGGATCAAGTTCGGCTCTCAATACCATTTTTCAGTGAAGATTTCCAGCCATGATATTTTGATACTTAAACAACTTTTAGTATCTCTCCCCTTCCAAATCTCTCCGAAACTGTCCATCGTTGATCAACAAATCCATAAGATATAGGAGCAGAATTCGGCCATTTGGCCCATTTCCTATTGGTGTACAGTATTCTTTTAAACTGATTAAAACTTCAGAGGAAGTTGGATTAGGAAACACATGTATTACAATAAATCATTGTAACAGAATCTATAGAACATTCTTTTAAAGGCAAGCCCTACCTTTAATCCACCTGTAGCAAAGCTTTTGCTTTTTTTCCCCAACACTGCTCAGATAAATTACTCCGCATTATTAGACCATAAGATATAGGAGCAGAATTAGGCTATTTGGCCTATCGAGTCTGCTCCGCCATTTATCATAGTTAATTCATTTTCCCTCTCAGCCCTAATCTCCTGCCTTCTCCCTGCGTCGCTTCATGCCTTGACCAGTCAAGAATCTTTCAGCCGCCGCCTTAAATATACCCAATGATTTGGCCTCCACGACCAACTGTGCAATAAATTCCACAGATTCAGCACTCCCTGGCTAAAGAAATTCCTCCTCATCTCTGTTCTAAAAAGACATCCCTCTATCTGAGGCTGTGTCCTCTGCTCAAGCTTATCACTGCAAGATCTCATGATTTAACTTTTGTCTCTACTCTACTACCTCCATTTATAAGCAAAGGATCCATTAAAATCAGTCTTCTAATGTGACCTGAGTTGCTACATCCTTGTTTGGACATCTGAAAAAATTTACATTTGTTGCATGTTCTAGATTTAAGTCATTTTAAATGTTGCGGTGTTTTCTGAGCTTGGCAATTAGCTTGCAGACATTTCATCAGCAGTCAGGGTGACATTCTCAGTGCGTGGTTGTTGCTGTTTCTCTCTGGGAGTGTTTGCAGTTTTGTAGGCCCCCACTCGCTTGCCTTGGTCTGATTGACTACCCCTTCAGTTGACCTTTGAATTCTCGGTACCACTAAAGACAACCGACAAAAGCAATGTGGTGTACAGGATCACCTGTGGAGACTGCAACAAGAACTATGTCAGGCAAACGTAAACTCTCAACTCATTTAAGAGAACACAAACTGGCAGTACGGAGACATACAGGTTTCCCCCGCCATCCGAAGGTAGGGCGTTCCTATGAAACGGTTTGTAAGCCAGAAGGTCGTAAAGCGAAGAAGCAATTACCACTAATTTATACGGGAAAAATTTGTGAGCGTTCGCAGACCCAAAAATATCCTACCAAATCATGCCAAATAACACATAAAACCTAAAATAACAGTAACATATAGTAAAAGCAGGAATGATATGATAAATACACAGCCTATATAAAGTAGAAATACTTCTCTACAATCATTGCCTGCACTGCTCTCCGTAGTGAAAATCTCACGCAAGCGCTCTCAGCAAAAACACAGCGCAAGTGCTCTCCAGTCACCCTTAAGCTATGAAGCTGCCAAATCATACCAAATAATGCAAAAAAATACGCAGCCTATATAAAGTAGAAATAATGTATGTACAGTATATCACTTACCGGAATTGGGAAGACAGCACAGAGCACACTGATGATGGTGTGTTAGGCTGAGTCATCAGAGGTTGGGGTGGTGCAGTGGCCCCCACCCTCCGGGCTGCAAACCGATACCGATCCGCGAAGCATGCAGGGGTACTGTGGTAGCCGGGACACACCCAGCACATCTTTAAGAAAAAAGCCAAAATAAACAAGCTAATTAATTAGGTGCTGCCTGGCACGTAAATGTCGGCCCAGATCACAGGCGACGCAATTGGCAATTGCCTCTGATCTGGGACAACATTTACATGCCGGGCGGCACCTAATTAATTAGATTGTTTATTTCGGCTTTTTCTTAAAGATGTGCTGGGTGCCTCCTGGCTACCACTGCATTCTCCGTGAATCGGTGTCTGTCCACAGCCCGGGGGTTGGGGTGGTGGACACTGAGGTGTCATCTCGTCGTCTATTTCCATCAGGGCAGACAGCTCATCTTCTCCTATGACTGCCTGTCTCGATGTTGAAGGTCAAGGTTCGTTGTCTGCTGAAGGCTTGCTTGACTGCTAGCCTCGCGCATTTTTCTTTCATACAGTTCTTTGTAAACCATCTTGCAAATATGCCCTAAACCGACGTACCCTTTCAAGATTAAAGTCGTTCTTTTCTGCAGTCATTGCAGTGAAAATTTCATGCAGTTGCATCACGTTCAGTTCCTGGATGACTTCACTTTCAGTCCGTTGGCTACTGCATTCGGTTTTGATTGTTATCCTTTCCTCTTCCAATGGCATCAGCTCTTCATCTATCAGTTCGTGGTCATGGGATGCCAAAACCTCTTCAACATCATCTTCATCAGCTTTCACAAGCCAAACTCACTCTGTCCTTGCTTCGTTCACCACGATCGAAACGCTTAATTATGTCTAGTTTTACGCTAAGTGTAACACCCTTACGAGCTCTTTCAGGCTTTTCCTATACCTTAGAACCCATCTTGCTAACGGCTGCTCACAGGCCTGTGTTTAAGCAATGCCGGCGAGAATGCCGTTCCAAATCCAGGGGAGAGCGGCTGCTCGGAGCGCGTGCTGCCTTTTTTTCGCACGCTGCTTTTTTTCCACATGCTGCCTTTTTTCGTAACAATGAAAACACCTTCTGTTAGCGAAAACAGGGAAGTAATGTAGGTCTTTCATAACAGTGAGGTTTCGTAAAGCGAATGTTTGAAAAGCGGGGGACACCTGTAACCCGCTGCCGCTGATCTCGGTACATGAAGACTGAGAAGAACAACAATTTAACTGGGACACCATGGTAGTTCTGACGCAGGCAAACCTGAAGCAGGCATGAGAATTTTTAGAAGCATGGCTCTCTTCTGATAACTCTGTAAACAAACATATTGAAATAGACATCATCATTGAACCCCGAAGAGCCAAAGAATTGTGAGCCAATAGAATTCAAAGGTCAGCTGAAGGGGTAGCCAATTAGGGCCAAGGCAAGTGAACGGGGGGCCTATATAAACATGAGCATTCCCAGAGAGAAACAGCAACAACTGCGCAATTTGATGTCACCTCAACTGGTGCTGAAATGTCTGCAAGCTAATTGCCAAGCTTGGTGAACATCACAACATCAAAAGCCTCAACCCGAGCTATGGGTATTCACCAGCATCCTAATCAATTACCTGTTTATTTTCATCTTTGACTGTTCCTTTTCTCACGTATTCTCTTTCCTGTCATCCAGTCTTGTGAATATTCATTTCGCTCCCCAATACTTATACTAACCCAGGGGTTCCCAACCTGGGATACACAGACCCATTGCTTAATGACATAAAATGCTTAATCTAACCCCTCACTGATGTTATACTTTTGAGCACAGTTTCATAGATGATTTTTGTTAAATAAAAAAAATACAGAAAATACTGGAAATACTCTATAAGCTTTGGAAAGGGAAATGGGGATAAAGATTCAAATTAAACACCTTTCACCAAAACTACTTTTCAAGCATCTTTCAAATAAATGCCCTCCTGGAACAGGGGGTTCCCAACCATTTCTATGTCATGGACCCCTACCATTAGTCAAGGGGTCTGTGGATCCCCAGTTGGGAACCCCTGCCTAGAACCAGCTCCAATTGCCATATTCATCACCATCACTGAAATTCCTGAACTGCAGGCTTAATGTCCCAGCTCACTGATTGGATTTGACCTTTCGTCATCAATGTTGAGCGTCAACTCTCTTTCTCTGTTAGTACTGCTTGATCAACTGGGATATTTCCAGTACCTTCCACATTCATTCCCATGGCAGAGCAGACGCAATAGGTCGAGTGGCCTATTTCTGTTCTTTATTGGGTACACCTGTACACCTGCTTGTTAATGCAGATATCTAATCAACCAAACATGTGGCAGCAACTCAGTGCATAAAAGCATGTAGACATGGTTAAGAGGTTCAAACAAGAAAAAAACCTGCAGACGTTGGAAATCCAGGCAACACAAACAAAATGCTGGAGGATCTCAGCAGGCCAGGCAGCATTGATGAAGATGCTCCCTGGCATGGTTAAGAGGTTCATTTGTGGTTCAGACCAAACATCAGAACGGGGAAGAAATGTGATCAAAATGACTTGGACCGTGGAATGATTGTTGGTGCCAGATGGAGTGGTGAGTATCTGACAAATCACTGATCTCCTGGGATTTTTATGCACAATAGTCTCTAGACTTTGCAGAGAATGGTGCGAAGAACAAGAAAAAAAATCCAGAGGAGAAAGATCAGACTGGTTCAAGGTGACAGTAACTCAAATAACCACGTGCTACAACAATGGTGTGCAGAAGAACATCACTGAATGCATCAAACCTTGAACTGGATGAGCTGCAGCCACAGAAGACTATGAATACGTACTTAGTGGCCACTTTATTGGTAGAGCAGGTACCCAATGAAGTTGCATTGACTGTATATCTTATGGTCTTACACAGCACAGCTCCTCGGGACTTCTTTCTTTCTTTCTTTCTTCTTTTATGGCTCTGTGACATGGCTCCAATAGCTCCTCTGTTTCTCACCACCCTGAGGATTGGCTAATCCTTTTCATCATTACCATGATAGGGCCCATTTTTGTGGACTGCTGTCTGTCAATTGAGGCATCATTCTCATTTGCTTCCAATAGAAATGGATAGAATGAAGAAGGATCTTTTATTAGTAGGCGAGTCTATGATCCAAGCACACAGCCACACAATAAAGGGACAACTCTTTAGAACTGCGATGAAAATCCATCTGCGATCACCTACCTACAGGAAAGATGTAAACAAAGTTGAAAGAGTGCAGAGAAGATTTGCAAGGATGTTACTGGATCGGAAGGATCACCTGAGTTATAAGGAAAGGTTGAATAGGTTAGGATTGTATTCTTTAGAACATAAAAGATTGAGAGGAGATTTGATAGAGGTATACAAAATTATTAGGGGTATAGGTAGGGTAAATATAGGCAGGCTTCCTCCACTGAGGTTGGGTGGGACTACAACCAGAGGTCATGGCTTAAGGGTGAAAGGTGAGAAGTTTAAGAGGAACATGAGGGGAAACTTCTTCATTCAGAGGGTGGCGAGAGTGTAGAATGGAGGGCTATGGTGCTGGTGCAGGTCATTGGGAGCAGGCAGCTTAAATGGCTCAGTGTGGACTATGTGGGCTGATGGGCTGGTTCTGTGCTGTATTTCTCTATGACGATGACTCTAAAATTTGTCTCTGACAACGAATTCCACATTGCTGTCTGTGGCAATGTAGAATTCATTCTACGGACAGCAGTGGAGGCCAAGTCATCAAGTATATTTAAGGCAAAAATTTATATGTTCCTGATTGGTAAGGATTATCAGAATTAGAATCATGTTTAATATCACTGGCATATGTCGTGAAATTTGTTGTCTTTGTGGCAGCAGTATGATGCAGTGCGGAGCAACAGAGGAAAAAGCTGAATTATACAGTAAGTGTGTGTGTGTGTGTGTGTACGTACACACACAGTATATATTAAACAGAATCCTGAACCGTTGAATGTGTGTCTTCAGGCCTTTGTACCTCCTTCCTGATGGTAGCAATGAGAACAAGGCATGACCTGGGGGATGGGGGTCTTAAATGATGGACACAGCCTTTTTGAGGCATCGCTCCTTGAAAATGTCCTGAGTACTAGGGAGGCTGGAACTCATGATGGAGTTGACTGTGTTTACAACTCTCTGCAGCTTATTTTGATCCTGTGCAGTAGCCTCACCACCAACACCCCCTCCATACCAAACAGTAATGCAGCCAGTTAGAATGCTCTCCGTGGTACAAATGTAGAAGTTTGCAAGTGTCTTTGGTGACATGCCAAACCTCCTCAAAGTCCTAATGAAATATGGCTGCTGTCGTGTCTGCTTTGTAACTATGTTGGGTAAAGGGAGAAGGTGGTAGAATGGGGTTGAGAAAAAAGTCAGCAGTGCATGGCAGTGCAGACTCGATGGGCTGAATGGCCTAATCATGGTCCTCTTATTGTCTTATGGAATCAAAGTCCAAATGTAGAAATAGGTCTGAGATTTAAAATCAACAGATTTTTGTTTTCTGGGATTTCTGATGGGCTCACGTTGGTTGCCAAGTCCCCAGTTCCCTCCATAATTTAAAATGAGTTCTCCGGTATCAAGTGCATACCTGAACTGAAAGAAACTAGAGCCTATTTATCTAATGTGACTTAATATTTGTTTTATAGAGAATCACCAGTGTGAGAGCTACCAGTGGCAGTGTGCTGACAAGCGCTGTATTCCTAGAAGCTGGCAGTGTGACGGGGAGGATGACTGCCCAGATAGCTCTGATGAAGATCCTGCTACCTGTGCTTCAAGAACCTGTAATCCTGACCAGTTTAAATGCAATAATGGCCATTGTATTCCTCAATCCTGGAAATGTGACGTAGATAATGACTGTGGAGATTACTCGGATGAGCCTTACGAGGAGTGCCGTGAGTATATTTTAATGAAAAATGTCTTAGCAAGTAGATTATGTTTAATATTTATCTGCTTTTATGACTCATAAACCACACATTAGATGCATTTCTTCAGCATTTCCTAAAGAGAAAAAGATGAAGAAATGTAATGGGAAGCCAGGGAAATGGTATGGAGTTTTATCAGAAACAAAGAACGTTGGTTTATGTAAATATTATCCAAGACTGTCCAGTTTCATTCCAATCAATTTTGCTGGCTGCATTTACTTTGTTATATATATGTTCACTTGTTCATTATGTGTCATGTCTTATGACATGGGCAATCAAGGTCTTTCTACAGAATTTTTTCTACAGAAGTGGTCGCCTTCTTCTGGGTTTTGTCTTTACAAGACGGGTGATCCCAGCCATAATCAATACTCTTCAGAGATTGTCTGCCTGGTGTCAGTGGTCGCATAACCAGGACTTGTGATATGCACCAGTTGCTCATATGGCCATCCTTCACCTGCTCCCAGGGCCTCGCATGAGCCTCACTGGGAGGCTGAGCAAAGCTACACCTTGCCCAGTGATGACTTGCAGGCTAGTGGAGGGAAGGAGTGCCTTATACATTCTCTGGTAGAGATGTACCGCATCTCCTCCCTGCCGCCCTTGTGAAGGGGTAGGAGGTCAAAAACATGGTAGTAACAAGAAGAAGGCATGTCCCAGATGGTGACGGTTTCAAGATTCAATGTACATTTATTATGGAAGTATGTATACAGATACAAATCTGAGATTCGTCCTCCCACGGGCAGCCACGACAAAATGGATGCTGCCTTCTGGAGGCACTATCTATTAGAGTCAGAGTCATAGAAAAATACAGCACAGATTCAGGCCTTTTGGCTTTCTAGACCAATGCAAGATCATTTAAACTAGGGGTCCCCAACCTTTTTTGCCGTGCGGACCAGTTTCATGTTGACAATATTCTTGCGGACCGGCGGACCGGCCGAGACCGGGGTGGGGGGGGCGCGCGGGATGGTTGCCAACGGACAACAGTAGCAGTCAAATATGTTGCGTTTACCCAGAAAAAGACTACAATGACCATGAAGAGCCTTGCGCGGGCACCAGTGCACATGCATTATCTGTGCATGCGCCCTCCTGTCGATTATTTTTCTACAAATCGTTTTTGGCGATTCTGTTCAGGGGGGAGTGTGTTAATCACGACCGGAATATCGGTGATAAGTGGCTAATACACTCAATTTTGTTTCTAAAAGACTTTATCTAACGGATTTAATATTAAACACACAGCACATTTTCCTCGCATGAATATAGCAATAAGTCAATTATCAGGGGAGGACAGGGGAGCTTGAAGTAAGTGTTGAACAAACTTCCAGTAGAAGTGTCAGAAGCAGGTTCGATATTATCATTTAAAGTTAAATTGAATAGGTATATGGACAGGAAAGTAATGGAGGGTTATGGGCTGAGTGCAGGTCGGTGGGATGAGGTGAGAGTAGCGTTCGGCACGGACTAAAAGGGCAGAGATGGCCTGTTTCCGTGCTGTAATTGTTATATGGTTATATAAGTCAATAGCATCATAACATTTTAAGTAACGTTTGGATATTAAACACACGGCACATATTTTCCCCGTATGAACTTATAAAATCATTGCAATGCACCAATATCGCTGAATCAGTGGGAGCCCTGGGCTTGCTTTCCTGCAACAAGACAGTCCTATCGAGGGGTGATGGGGGACAGCGATACTCGAACGGGATTCTTTATGTCCAGTCTACTCCGCAATTTAGTTTTTGTTACATTCATCACAGAGATACGTTGGAAATGGAAGCAACGTTATCGGTGCTTCCATGGCTATCTCAGGATATTGAGCCTTGACTTTGATCCAGAATGCTGGCAGAGATGTTATGTCAAACAGACTTTTCAGCCCGCCATCACTTGCAAGCTCGAGGAGTTGATCTCCTTCCCGTGCTGAAATGGATGACGTGCGGGTAATGACCTCGCGTGTGTAATGGCTCAACAGTGCATGACAGGGAATGAGGAAAGGTGCAGCTGACTCATATTGCCAAATCATATCGTTTCCTCGCGGCCCGGTAGCGCATGCTCTGCGGCCCGGTGGTTGGGGACCGCTGATTTAAACTGCCTACTCCCATCGACCTGCATCAGGACCGTAGCCCTCTGTACCCCTACCATCCTCGATGGTGGGAAGAGTTATGCCCCTGATGGAGCTGGATAAATCTATATCCTTCTGCATCCTCTTGCAATCCTCTGCATTGGAGCCTCCAAACCAGCCTGTGACACAACCAGTCATAATGCTTTCTACCACACATCTATAGAAATTTCCAAGTTGTTAGCATCATACCAAATCTCCTCAAACTCCCAACGAACTAGAGCCGCTGGCATACCTTCTTCAGAACTGCATCAATATTTTGGTTGCAGGATTGATCTTCAGAGATGTTTGCATCCAGGAACTTGAAGCTGTTCATCTTTTGATCCATCTGATCCTTCACTGAGAATTGGAGCATGTTCTGCTTCCATAATAATTTTACTTTGAGACTTGATTGTCAGCAGTGATACTTCCATAAAGTTGCCTGCAAGGAAATGAACCACAGGGTTGATTATAAATTTACTTCAAACTTTGATGTTAATGCAAATATTTTTAGCTGGTGGGGAGAGCTGTCAAATGCTTAAAAACTGATATTAATGGCCATTGATTCAGTACGCATGCCATCCATTTGCATTTATAAGTAAAACACATGTATATCTGCAAGTCCAAATTAATATACTCGAATTAATAACTCCAGAATAGGGGCGGCATGGTAGCATTGTGGTTAGCACAACACTTTACTGTAACAGTAACCCCAGTTCAAATCCCTCCACTGTCTGTAAGGAGTTTGTACGTTCTCCCTTTTGTGAATGTATGGGTTTCCTCCCCCTACAAGTTAATGGTCATTGTAAATTGTTCCATCATTAGGCTAGGATTAAACCTGGGGATTGCATGATGGTGTGACTTGAAGGGTCGGAAGGATACATTCCACGCTGTATCCCCATAAATTAAAAAAAATTGTCCCTCACCAAAAACTAACACCAAAGGTTAAAAAGTGATAGATTTTGCTCGTATCTATATATTCTTTATGTGCTTGAATGTGCGAGCACTGGGCATCACACTGCAGTGTTGGGGGCTGGTTGACAGATGATATCGGTGGGCTGGGTGGGCTGGACTATATATATGCATATTCTGTGCCCTTGTATTTTTACTGATATTGAATATAGATTTGTTGACTTGTATGTGCGAGGACTGGGCATCACACTGCGGCGTTGTGGGGTAGGTGGTGGGCATTGGACTCTTATTACGTGATTTGTGATCTTGTGTGTGCTTACTGTGTGTGACTGTTTGTGATGTGCCTTTGTATCTTGACCCCTGTAGTAATGCTGTCTCGTTTGGTTGTATTCATGAGTATTCATATCTGGTTAAATGACAATTAAACTGGAATTAAATTGAATTGAAATGAATATCTGTGGAGGGAAATGGACAGTGAACATTTTAGTTGATACCTTTCAATCTAGACCTGGGGGTTCCCAACCTTTTTTGTGCTGTGGTCCAATTGATTTGAGACTGAAAGACAGAGGGCAGATTACCAATAGCAGCAGAAATCCAAAAGGGAAGTAGTGAGAGAGGGTGTCACAGAAGGAGGAAAGCTTCCTCAACAAGAGCATACCTTGAAGAACATACCAGTGAAGTAGCAAATTGGGGACAACAAGAGGTGTTCATACAGGAGTCTCCAGAAAAATGGCAGCAAGCCCTGAAGTAACGTTACCACGAGGAAATCTGCAGATGCTGGAAATTCAAGCAACACACACAAATGCTGGTGGAACGCAGGCGAGGCAGCATCTATAGGAAGAGGTACAGTCGACGTTACGGGCTGAGACCCTTCATCAGGACTAACTGAAAGTCAACATTTTATTAGCATACTCCAACTACTGGGTAGCCAGCCGATGGTGTAGTGGCATCGGCACCGGCCCTTGAGATGAATGGTCCCAAGTTCGAATCTAGCTGGGTCCTTGCACGCTATCCATCCATGCTGCATTGAGCATCGTGCTAGCAATTCGACCTTGTAAAAATAATCCAAATGTCTGGAAATAGCAAAAATGCCACGCGATGCGCTACAAGGTGCGAAAAGGAGCAAGAGCAACTACTGGGTGGCAGGAGTAAGGCACTCCTTCCACCTGCAAGCCTGCAGGTCCCTCTTGAGCAAGGTGTAGTACCTATTTAACACCCTCACTCCATCCCCCTCCCATCCCCGATCAGGGTCAGGTGAAGCCACGAAGCCATGGGAGCAGCTAGTGGATGGTCACATGAGCAGCTGGTTGTGCGACCACTGATGCCAGGCAGACAATCTCTAATGGCTGAGGTCACTTCTGTAGAAAAATTTGCCAAGGACAATTATGGTCATAGATCATGATTGCCCACATCATACGACATGCATGGCACATGACGAGCTAACTCTAACTACAGTAATAGGCAGTTAAAATAAATGTTTAAATAGCTATATGATTGAATGTGATAACGTGTGATCAGTAAGTTGTAATGACTTTCTCTTTCTTAAGTGATCATTACTTATTTCAGATGGACCTGACCATACCTGTGACATTCATACTGAGTTTTCCTGTAGAACAAACTACCGTTGTATTCCTAATTGGGCTATATGCAACGGCTACAATGACTGCCGAGACAACAGTGATGAGCAGAACTGTGGTATGTATGGAAAAATCAACCATATTCATAATAAATCACATTGCAGCCTTCCAATCAATATGGAACCCAATAACTATTGATGTATTCATTCCAATTCCCTTCCCCTTCCTCTTGTGCCAAGATGAGGCCATTCACAGGGTGAAAGAGCAGCACCTTATATTCTGTGTGGGTAGCCTCCAACCTTATATTCCGTGTGGGTAGCATGAATGTCACCTCCACATGGGTCCTCACTTCCTTCCCCTTCTCACCTGCCTCTTACCTCTGCATTGGTCCCCTCTTCTCACCTGCCTCTCACCTCCGCATGGGTCCCCTCTTCTCACCTGCCTCTCACCTCCACATGGGTCCTCACTTCCTTCCCCTTCTCACCTGCCTCTTACCTCTGCATTGGTTCCCTCTTCTCACCTGCCTCTCACCTCCGCATGGGTCCCCTCTTCTCACCTGCCTCTCACCTCCGCATGGGTCCCCGCTTCCTTCCCCTTCTCACCTGCCTTTCACCTCTGCATGGGTCCCCTCTTCTCACCTCCCAATACCTCCACATGGGTCCCCTCTTCCTTCCATAAGAAATAGGAGCAGGAGTAGGCCATGTGGCCCATCGAGCCTGCTTCACCATTCAATAAGATCGTGGCTGATATGGCCATGGACTCGTCTCCACCTACCTGCTTTTCTCCATAACCCTTAATTCCCCTACTATGCACAAATCTATCCAACCTTGTCTTAAATATATTTACTGAGTGGCCTCCACTGCTTCATTGGGCAGAGAATTACACAAATTTTCCACTCTCTGGGAAAAGCAGTTCTTCCTCATCTCCACCCTAAATCTACTCCCCTGAAACTTGAGGTTATGTCCCCTATTTCTAGTCTCAACTACCAGTGGAAACAACTTTGCTGCGTCTATCTTATCTATCCCTTTCATAATTTTATATGTTTCTAAAAGGTCTCCTCTCATCCTTCTGAATTCCAGCGAGTACAGTCCCAGGTGACTCAATCTCTCCCCATAGTCTAACCCCCTTATCTCTGGAATCAACTTGGTGAACCTCCTCTGTACCGCCTCCAAAGCCAGAATATCCTTCCTCAAGTAAGGAGACCAGAACTGCACGCATTACTCCAGGTGTGGCCTCACCAGTACCCTGTACATTTGCAGCATAACCTCCCTGCTTTTAAACTCAACCCTCCAGCAATGAAGGCCAACTTCCCATTTACGTTCTTGATAGCCTACTGCACCTGCAAACCAACCTTTTGTGATTCATGCACAAGCACTCCCAAGTCCCTCTGCACTGCAGCATGCTGCAATTTTGTACCATTTAAATAATAATCTGCTTTCATTCTTCCTTCCAAAGTGGATGTCCTCACATTTACCAACATTGTACTCCATCTGCTAGACCCATACCCAAACACTTAACCTATCTATATCGCTCTGCAGACTCTCCGTATCTTCTGCTCAATTTGCTTTTCCACTCAATTTAGCTGAATTTTAATTTCATGCCTTCTTTTATTTCCTTAGTTATAAATGGCTGGCTCCCCCCACCCTTACTGTCCTTGCTTGTAACTGAAATATACTTTTGTTGAGCACCGTGAAAAACACTAGTTAACTCCTTCCTCATCCCATTGTAGTCTGCCTTGTTTAGGCATAATACTCTGATTTTAGATTGAACTATTGCACCCTCCGTTTGTATGAGAATTTCAATCATACTGTGATCACTCTTTCCAAGAGGATCCCTAATTATAAGATCACTAATTTTACCTGTCTCATTGTACAGGACCAGTTCTAAAATAGCACGTTTCTTTGTAGGTTCAGTAGCATTCTGTTCTAAAAAGCCATCAAGGATGCATTCTATGAAGTCCTCCACAAGATTCCCCGACCAGCTTGACCCAATCTCTGTGCAAGTTAAAGTCCCCCATGATAACTGCTGTTCCATTCTTACATGCCTCAGATACTTCTTTGTTTATTGCCTGTGCCACTTTAATGTTATTATTCGCTGGCCAATAGACAGCCCCTACCAGTGATTTTTGCCCTTTACTCTTCATAGTCTCTATCTAGGTAGATTAAACATTCTGCTTCTTAGATCTTATATCGTCATTCACCATCACCCTGATCTCATCCTTAATTAAGAGTGCTACTCCACCTCCCTTACCTTCCTGCCTATCCTTCTGTATTACCTGATATCCTTGGACATATAATTTCCAATCCTCTCCACCTTGCAACCACATTTCTGTAATGGCCACTAAATCATACTTCTTTGTACTGATTTGAGCCACAAGTTCACTGACCTTGTTTTGAATACTAACAGCAGTCAAATAAGTGTCCTTGCACTCATTGTGCTTTTAAAACCTTGTAATATTTTTACTCTTTTGCACTTGACTTGTCTTCACTCCACTCTTACTTTTCTCTCTTTTATCTTTTGCTTTTACTTTATCTCTTTATCCACATTTTTCTTTTTTACTTTACCCATACTTCTCCATTCTGTTGAACCCACCCCCTACTGTTTAGTTTAAAGCCCTATTCACAGCCCAAGTAATGTGATTCACTAGGATGCAGGTCCCATCACGGTTCGGATGGAGCCCGTCACATTGGTACAGCTCCCTCCTTCCCCAATACTGGTGCCAGTTTCCCAGGAATTCAAACCGACTTCTCCCACACCAATCCTTGAGCCATGCAGTTAACTCTCTAATCTTCTTGACCCTATGCCAATTTGCACATGGTAGTAATCCAGAGATTACTACCTTTTTGGTTCTGCTTTTTAATTTAGTCCCGAGCTGCTCAAACTCCCTCAGCAGAACCTCTTTCCTCATTCTACCTACATCGTGGATACCCACATATACCACTACAACTGGATCTTTCCCCTCCCACTGCAAATTCTTCTGCAGGTCAGATAAGATGTCCCGAACCCAGGTACCGGGCAAGCAACACAGCCTTCAGGACACTCTATCCTCGCGACAGAGAACTCTGTCTATTCCCCTGACTGTACTATCCCCAATTACCACTACAATTCTCTTTCTTCCCCCCCCCCCATGGCTCCCTGAACTATAGTGCCACAGTTAGTTTGCCCATCTTTCCTACAGCCCCCACTCTCATTCACACTGGGAGCAAGAATCTCAGACCTGTTGGACAAACTCAATGGCTGAGGCTCCTACAGCACTGTCTCTTGGCTCCCACTACCCGTCTCATTCACAGTCACACCCTCTTGTTCCTGGCCACTGACCAAATTTGAGGTAGCTAATCTAATGGGTGTGACTACCTCCTGAAACAGAAAATCCAGGTAACTCTCCCCCTCCTGATGTGCCACAATGTTTGAAGCTCAGATTCCAAGTCATCAACTTTGAGTCTGAGTTCCTTGAGCAGCCAACACTTGTTGCAGATGTGGTCACCAGGAACCACAGTGGGGTCCACCAGCTCCCACATCATGCAGCTACAGCTCATCACCTGATCCTGCATCATCCCTTTATTTAATTAGCTGTAATTTAGTGATTTTTTTTATTCAATCACTACAAAATCCTCACCTGCTACTTACATGTGCCAACTCGCCAAAACCTCAAGTTCCCACTCCTACACTGGTCCACTCACACAATGGCCACTCTGCTTTGACCCTTTTACTTTTATTTGTTCCTGCTAATGAATTGCCAATCGATTGGTCCACTTCTAATGCGCCGATCCCTGTGAAACACTCCTTTTTTTAAACTCTTTTCTTCGACCTGTGTTAAGCTCTCTGCCTCTTCGAATCGATAGGTCTGCTGCTAATGCACCGAGCCCTGTGAAATGCTCGTTTTTAAACTCTTCTCCCCGACCTGTGTAAAGTTCTCTCTCGCTCTCTCTCAGTCTCTCTCGCTCTCACTCTCTCTCTCTCTCTCAATCTCTCTCACTCTCTCACTCTCACTCTGAATTGATCAGTCCACTGCTAATGCCTTCCCTTTCTCCTATAGTCCATTCCCTCTCCAATAAGATGCCTTCCTCTCCAGCCCTTGACTTTTCCCACCCACCTGGCATCACCTAGCACCTTCCAGCTAACCTCCTTCCCCTCCCCACATTTTTTTCTATTCTGGCATCTTCCCCCTTCCTTCTCAGTCCTGCAAAAGGATCTCGGCCTGAAGTGTCAAATATCTATTCATTTCAATAGATGCTGCCTAACCTGCTCAGTTCCTCCAGCATTTTGTGTTTATTATTATTGTTTTTTATGAAGATGATTCCTAACCTGTTGCATCTTGCAAGTGACTATATATCATTTCCTAGAAGGATTGATTTTAGAGGAATGTTCAAGGAATAATTTTTTATTAGAATAACCTGAATTGTTCATTGCCCCAAAATTTGTAGTCAGCAATAAAGCAGTGCTGCTTTCTTCTGATATCAGATCAATGTCCTCAAAGTAATCCAGCAATTTTTGCAGCAAGATACGTGCACTTCACAACACTGTTTGCTTGCTCTCAAGTATCCATTCAACAGCAACTCTTGTGTCCAGTGAATATGATGTCATCAGCTAATCACATTAAACAGGAAACTTTTTTTTAATTTTTGGAGCAGTAAATATGTTCTTATCAATGTAGAGTCATAAGTAAACATTAAAGTCCCTATTACCAATCACCAATATTTATGTTGATGAAATTACTAATATTTCCAATGTTTGTGTTGGACATTACAATAAACATCCTTTAGACTGGTTATGGGATGTAATATAAAGGAGTCCAGTGCAGAAACAGGCCCATTGGCCCATCTAGTTAATGCTGAAACCATTTAAACTGTCTACTCCCATCCATAACCCTACTTTCCATGTACTATTCAACTTCTCTTAATAGAATCATGAAGAGTAAAGTACTTGTTTACAAATGTGTTCTTCGATAATAAGTTTACTTTAAACTTTGAAATTAATGCAAATATTTTTAGTTGATGTTGAGAGATGTCAAGTGGTCAAAAACTAATATTAATGGCCATGGATTCTGTATGTATGCCATCCATTTTTATACTTTATTAAGAAGTCAATTAAGCATAAGGATATTTTATAGTCTGCTAGTGTTTACGTTCAAGCATATTATGAATTTTTAGACCTTCCCAGAAAGACAGTTACTCAGTCATTTGATTTGAGAGTGGAAATAGATTTGCCTCAGTTTTGAGATTTGGGTTTACCTCAGTTTCATGACAAATGCTGACGGGAGATCTAACAGAGGTTTATAAGATTATGAGAGTCATAAATAGAGTGGACAGAGGGTATCTGTTTCCCAAGGTTGAAATGCCTATTACCAGAGGGCATTCATTGAAGGTGAGAGGAGTAAGTTCAAGGAGCATGTGAGGGTAAGTATTTCATTCAGAGTGGTGGATGCCTGGAATGCACTGCCTGGTATGGTGGTAGAGGCAATTTCATTAGAAGTTTTTAACAGACATTTAGATAGGCACATGGATGGAAGATGGAGGGATATGAACATGGTGCATGTAGGAGGGATTCGTGTTTGGGTGTTTTTGATTTGTTTTTTAGCTGGTTTGGCACAACACTGTGGCCCGAATGGCCTGGTCTTGTGCTGGGCTCTTCTATGTTCTATAAGAGTTTTGCTTAAATAAAAACTCAAAAAGATGCAAATATTCTTGTTTTGGTTGCAGCTTATATTTGAAATTACTCAATCATTTACATTGCTGGCCAATTTATGGAGAAAGACACTGTGAAAAATAAACTAGCCTAATAGGATCATTAGTATGTGATATTACACACTCCTGTGTAATTGAATTCCTAAAATTGTACTTTCTGGATTTACTTTTGCAGAAGATCATACTTGTAATCCAAGTGGGGATTTCCGTTGTGACAATCATCGCTGTATCCCTCTACGCTGGAAGTGCGATGACACAAATGACTGTGGAGACAATTCTGATGAACACAACTGCAGTAAGTAATAGCAACTCCACAGAGTAAAAATTAGTTCAGAGTCAGAATCAGGTTTAATATCACCAGCATGTGCCCTGAAATTTGTTAACTTTGCAGCAGCAGTACAATGCAAATATAAAAAAAACTGAATTACTGTAAATGTGTGTGTGTATATATAAAATAAAGTTAAAATAACTAGTGCAAAAATAGAAATAAATTTTAAAAACATGGTGAGGTAGTGTCATGGGTTCAATGTCCATTTAGAAATCCAATGGCAAAGGGGAAGAAGCTGTTCCTGAATCACTGAGTGTGTGTACTCAGGCTTGTGTACCTCCTCCCTGATGGTAACAATGAAAAGAGGGCATGTCCAGTGTGGCGGGGGTCCTTAATGATGGACATCACCTTCTGGAGGCATCGCGCTTTGAGATGTCTTGGATACTACAGAGGCTAGTGCCCATGATGCAGCTGGTTAATTTTGCAACTTTGATCCTGTGCAGAAGCCCCCACCCCACCCCCCCACCATATCAGCACGGTGATGCAGCCAGTCAGAGCGCTCTCCACGGCACACCTGTAGAAGTTAGTTTCATGTGATGACATTGTTTTTAATATTTTTAGTATGTTTCCTTTGGCAAGTCGTAATTCTCTAGAAACAGAAAAACAGAAGTAGAGAATTTTACAAATTGAGTGTGCTCTTTTAATTCAGTTTAATACTGGTTAATTGTTACTTTCAGTACCATTTTCTACTCTCTCACCATTCCTCTTTGGAGCATGCAGCAAATGTTTCCTATGCTTTGTTTGTCAATGGTGATATATGCTGACAAATGTGGCCAAGTGTCCTTAACTAAATTTGTCACAAGTCATGAATATGTGTCATAGATTAACAGAGTCTCCTTTCTCCCTGAGTTGATCTTGAATACGCCTAATATTTGCTGGCCGCTCGTCCATGGTTTTCAGTCGGGCGCTGGACGCTCAGAGAGATTCAGCGGGGGGCGGGCGCCCGGCGCTCAGCCGGGGGCCATGGTCGAGTGGTCGGCAACTTGGGCTGGCTCCCCCACCGGACATGGTCTAGTGAGGAGGGTGGAAAACAAGACCTGACAAAGGACTGATGAGCTCCTTGTGAGCCAACGGCCATCTTCCGTGGAAGAGATTAAAGCCTCACCACGTATCTATGGATCGTATGCTGTGCACTTAGTTAGAAGAGACATGATGAACTTGGGCGCTGTACCGTGTGCCTGGACCTGCCCAAGGCCTCTGCCTAAGGAAGGGCCGAGCTCGAAGAAGCGGCCGCGGCTGGAGGCCGACACGGCCTCAGGCTCGAGTTCGGCGGGGGCGGCGGTGGGTGGTGCCAAGGCGGCCAGCGAGAACAAACTGGAGGAGAGTCGTACTCGGTGCTGTCGCAAGATCAAAGAAGATGGAGGTGCATAGCCGCCAACCCCGCGTTCGGGACGGCACCCACTGACTGGCTGACTGACTGACACCTAATATTATGCCCTCAGTCAGGAGCTTTCCCTTTTTCCTTAGGCTAGTCAGATAGGTAAACTCCAGTTCCGACGTAGTTGTAGTTTGAAGACTGTTTTATTCTTCACCAAGTACACAAGAAGCTGAAGAAACAGACAGTACTTCTTGGCATACTCATGAAAGAAAATTTCTTCAATTTGTAACAGAGTGCTTCTGATGAATGAATGAATATACAAATGATTATATAATAGCCAATCTGCTGTCAAAGGTCAATTGCTTAACAATGCATTAATAAGTAATGCACAACAGCTGTCAAGTAAGCAATGAGATCTAGTAGCTAGAAATAAAATACCAAACCAAATCAGAGGGGACATATTACTTTAAAAAACTGGAGGAAAATAATTGTTTCCTCGCACAAGGTAATGAAATTCTGTCATGAGATGAGCTGGGTAGTCGAAGTATTCAAAATTCAAAGTAATACACTCTATCCTTGTTATATGCGAGGGATACGTTCCTCGAAGTTGACGCATAATGTAAATAATTATTTAAATAGAGAAAATAGGGATGCATTCCAGAGGGCTTCCTAAATATGTTTTATCTGTAACTTGTTCACATTTTTATACCAATACAACGCAAAAGCAGAACTACAAGACAACATTTGTATTATATTTAATCAATTTAAGGTAATATTCAATGTAATAAATCATAGAAAGTTAACATCCTCTGGTGTACAGTACTCACCAACAGTGGCAGGTGTGTTTGCTCCGGGAGACGAGTGGTTGTTGCAGTGTCGGACAGCTTTACATGGATAAGGTGGATGGTTGTGGTCGTCAGGATAATATCAAGCACAGCAAGGGGTGAAAGAAGACTCACAGAACTCTTAGAACTGCTGGCAGCAGAAAGGTTACAGTGATTTGCATAAAGTGGTGACAGTTGTTTGCTTAGCAGCATTTTGTTTTTCAGCATAAATTTGCTTGTAGGGAAGAAGGGTTGACAGCAGGGAATGACTGAAATGCTGACTCCTCTAAACCTGGGTCCATGTCCATCGCCATTTGTGTTCCAACTTCCACCATTCCCTCACCGTTGGTAAACTCCCGGGATTTTTCAAAATCATCTGTTGCTTGCAGCATCTGAGAGATAGTTCACCGTAAAAAAATACGTACTCCTTGAATGTGGATTACACCGGTCGAGTGGTTGAATCAGCGATGTTGTGTTAGGTGGCAGGAAACGCACTGTTATGTAAGGATGAATGCTGTCCAAATGTTGAGAATGGGCTGGTGCATTGTCAAGCAACAAAAGAACTTTAAAGGCAAGATTCTGTTCCTGGCAGTAGATGCCACGCTGTTTATAATTTCCAACTTTTTTTCAAGTGTTAAAGCGGTTCTCTGCTGCTCGGCTGACAGCCCAAGACATGACATCGGACGCTTAGGAGGCATAATTAAATATTTCAAGCACAAAATCACTGCACCGTAGATAAAACCAACAAAAGTTGAAGATCGCGCATCCACACCTTGCCAATGCCAATGCGAGAGTGGCGGGAGAAAGATTGTGAGGCGCGCGCACCTGACTTGTATTGGCGGGAAAGCAGTGCTTCTTGTCCCAACAGTGAGACTGTGAGGTGTGCGCACGTGATTTGTATTGGCGGGAAGGCAGTTCTCCTCGCATAACTGAATTAACGGGACCGTGGTAGAAATAGGTTCCTTGCATAACTGTGAATCTGCATAGTCTGAAGATGCATATTATGAGGATAGGGTGTATTATTATGAAAGTACATATTTGTCACTGTATGCATCCAGAGATTCATTTCCATGCGAGCATACTCAATGAATTTGTAGAATAATAACCATATCAGAATCAATGAAAGAGCACACCAACTAGGGCATTCAACCAGTGTGCAAAAGACAAAAAGAAAGAAAGAATAATAATGAGTAACCAATAAATATCGAGAATATGACATGACGAGTGCTTGAAAGTATTCTTTAATTTTCTTCTTGTATCAGTGGAATGGGGCTGCTTGGATTGATTTTATACCAAGAGAATTGGACGGCAGGGTGGAGATGTGTCCCTACCAAAGGAGGTGTAAGACATTCCTTCCCTCCACGAGCATACTGATCACCCTTGGGCAAGCCGTAGCATCTGCTTAGCACCCTCCCCCTCCCAAAATTAGAATCATGTGATGCCACGGGGGCAGGTGGTGGATGGGGTATGAGCATCTGGCACATATCCCAAGTCCTATTTATGCGATCATTGATGTCAGCCAGACAATCTCTGAAGAGTATTGATAATGGTTGGGGTCACCCATCTTGTAAAGATACTGCCCAGAAGAAGGCACTGGCAGCCACTTCTGCAGAAAAATTTGCCAAGGACAATCATGGTCAAAGATTGTGATCATCTATGTCATGTGACACGGCACATGATGATGATGATGATGACCTCGAGAATAATGTGCAATAGTAATGCTATATCAAAGCAAAAAAAAAGTGAAGTAATTAAGCAGCACACACAAAATGCTGCAGGTGCTCAGCAGGTTAGGCAGCATCTATGGAAAACGGTAAGCTGTCAACATTTTGGACCGAGGTCCTTCATCAAGGCATTAGATTTCCAGCATCTGCAAATGTTCTCATGCTTGATAAAGTAATGTTATTTCTGCTTGATATTGATTGATATTGAAACCAAACTGATCTTTCATCTCCATCAGGATGTGTGTGTGAATCTTCCATCATTTATGCTGATGACTAATTTATAAAGAAAGTAGCTGAATTATCTAAAAAGTGAATATTTATTAACTCTTGAAACACTTAGTTTCTTTTTGACCAACTAGATGATTTGTTGATGTTTTAACATACTGGGGACAAATTCTTAGGCTTGCTTGTGACTTTACTGTTCAGTCTAATAAGGCTTGTCTTATTTCAGGTCCTCGTGAATGCACGGAAAGTGAATTTCGCTGTGATAACCTCAAATGTATCCCTGGCCGCTGGGTGTGTGACCATTATAGTGACTGTGAAGATGATTCAGATGAGCAAAACTGCGGTATGACCAGTATTAGTGAATTAGAGAAACAAGCGCATATTCTTGTAATTTGGCAAGAGATTGGCGCAATGTTGAAGGAAAGTGGATGTCATTTACTTGGATTTTCAGAAGGAATATGATAAGGTGCCACACGTGAGACTGATTAACAAGATAAAAAGGATGGGCTGCACCTGAACTGGAAAGGGACCAATATCCTGGCGGACAGGTTTGCTAGAGCTGTTGGAGAGGGTTTAAACTTCTTTGGCGGGGGG
Organism: Mobula hypostoma; assembly: GCF_963921235.1. Classification (NCBI taxonomy): domain Eukaryota; kingdom Metazoa; phylum Chordata; class Chondrichthyes; order Myliobatiformes; family Myliobatidae; genus Mobula; species Mobula hypostoma. The sequence continues at coordinate 182,880,625 of NC_086102.1, read as the reverse complement.
TGGGAATCAGAATGTGAGTGCAGAGATTAGGGTAGAAGGACAAGGGCATGATGCTCTGTGTTCTGAGTTGGTGAGGAAGGACAGGCAGGGGACAAAACATAAATGTAGCCAGTTAGAGGGGTTGAAGTGTGTCTATTGCAACGCTAGGAGTATTAGGACTAAGGGGATGATCTTAAAGCATGGATCAGTACATGGAACTATGATGTTGTGGCTGTTACTGAAACTTGGCTGGAGGAAGGGCAGGATTGGCTGATGCAGGTACCGGGGTTCAGGTGTTTTAAAAGGAATAGGATGAGAGGTAGAAAAGGGTGAGGGGGGGGAGTAGCATTGCTGGTCAGGGATAGTATCATGGCTATAGAAAGGGAGGACGCTGCAGAGGGAGTGTCTACTGAGTCAGTGTGGGTGGAAGTCAGAAATAGGAAGGGATCCACCACTGTGCCTATAGTAGTCTATAGGCTCTCAAATAGCCCTTGGGACGCTGAGGAGCAGATAAGCAGGCAGATTTTAGAATGTTGCAGGAAATACAGAGTTGTAGTTATGGGTGATTTCAACTTCCCTCATATTGACTGGCAGCTCCTGACTGCAAGGGATGCAAGATGGAGCTGAATTTGTCAGGTGTATTCAAGAAGGATTCCTGACACAGTGTGTGGACCGACCAACGAGAGGAGAGGCCATACTGGATCTAGTTCTGGGTAATGAACCTGGTCAGGTGGCAGACCTCTTGGTGGGGGAGCATTTTGGTGAGAGTGACCACAACTCCCTTAGCTTCAGCATTCCGGATAAAAACAGACAAAATGGGAAAGTGCTTAACTGGGGAAGGGCTAACTATGAAGGGATGAGGCAGGAACTAGCGAGAGTAAATTGGAAACAGATGTTCACAGGTGAAAGCACAGAAGTAATGTGGAGAAAGTTTAGGGACCACTTGTGCTGGGTTCAGGACAGGTTTGTCCCACTGAGATGAGGAAAAAATGGTAGGAAAAGGGAACCGTGGCTGATGAAACACGCAAGGCAACTCGTCAAGAGGAAGAAGGAAGCATATGTTAGATATAAGAAGCAGGAAACAGGAGGGGCTCATTAGAAATATAGGGTAGCCAGGAAGGAGCTTAAGAAAGGACTTAGGAGAGCTCAAAGGGGGCATGAGAAGGCCTTGGCATGTAGGATTAAAGAGAACCCCAAGGCGTTCTTTGCGTATGTGAAGAACAGAAGGATGACAAGAATGAAGGTGGGGCCGCTAAAGGATAAAGAAGGCAACATGTACCTGGAGGCGGAGGAGGTTGGGGAGGTCCTAAATGAATACTTTGCTTCAGTATTCAGAAGTGAAAAGGACCTTGATCAGGGTGAGGTCGAAATAGAACAGGCCTGTGTGCTGGATAACGTGGAGATTAAGGAAGAAGAAGTGTTGGATCTTCTTAAAAATATCAAGATTGAGAAGTCCCCAGGGCTGGACGTGATATACCCCAGGTTACTGTGGGAAGTGACAGAAGAGATCGCTGGAGCAGTAGCTATGATCTTTGAATCCTCTTTGGCTGCAGAGGAGGTGCTGGAGGATTGGAAAATGGCAAATGTAGTTCCCTTGTTTAAAAAAGGTAATAGGGAGAATCCTGGGAACTATAGACCGGTGAGTCTTACGTCAGTGGTCTGCAAACTATTGGAAAGGATTCTTAAGAATAGGATCTAAGAGCATTTGGAGAAGTATAGTCTACTCAAGGATAGTCAACATGGCTTTGTGAAGGGAAGGTGCCTCACGAGCTTAATTGAGTTTTTTGAAGAGGTAACAAAAGAAATTGATGAGGGTAGGGCGATAGATGTGGTCTACATGGATTTCAGCAAGGCATTTGACAAGATCCCCCACGAGAGACTCATCCAGAAAGTCATGAGGCATGGGATCAGTGGAACCTTGGCTGTTTGGATAAAAAATTGGCTTAAAGGAAGAAGGCAGAGGGTAGTAGTGGAAGGAAAGTATTCTGCCTGGAGGTCAGTGTCTAGTGGAGTGCCGCAAGGATCTGTCCTGGGACCCCTGCTCTTTGTGATTTTTATAAGTGACCTGGATGAAGAGGCGGAAGGATGGATGAGTAAGTTTGTGGATGACACGAAGATTGGAGGAGTTGTGGATGGAGCTGTAGGTTGTCGAAGGTTACAAGAGGATATAGACAGGATGCAGAGTTGGGCAGAAAAGTGGCAGATGTAGTTCAATCCGGATAAGTGTCAGGTGATGCACTTTGGAAGGACAAACCAGAAGGCTGAGTACAGGGTTAATGGTCGGTTACTTAACAGTGTGGATGAACAGAGGGACCTTGGGGTTCAAATCCATACATCCCTCAAGGTCGCTGCACAGGTTGATAGGATAGTTAAGAAGGCCTATGAGATGCTAGGCTTCATTAGTAGGGGGATTGAGTTCAAGAGTAGAGAGGTCATGTCACAACTCTATAAATCTCTGGTGAGACTACAAAGTATTGTGTTCAGTTCTGGTCACCTCATTATAGGAAGCTATGAAGAGGGTGCAGAGGAGATTTACCAGGATGTTGCCTGGATTGGAAAACAAGTCTTTTGAGGCAAGGTTAGCAGAGCTGGGACTTTTCTCTTTGGAGTGTAGAAGGATGAGCGGGGACTTGATAGAGGTCTACAAGATTATGAGAGGCAGAGATAGGGTGGATAGCCAGTACCTGTTTCCCAGGGCATGAATAGCAAACACCAGAGGGCATATGTACAAAGTTAAGAGAGGGAAGTCTAGGGGAGACATCGGGGGTAAGTTTTTTACACAGAGGGTTGTGGGTGCCTGGAATGACTTGCCAGGGATGGTGGTGGAGGCTAAAACATTCGGGGTATTTAAGAGCCTCTTGGACAGGCACATGGATGAAAGAAAAATAGAGGGTTACGAGGTAGTGTGGGTTTAGTACTATTTTTAAGGAATATATGGATTAGCACAACATCGAGGGCCGAAGGACCTGTACTGTGCTGTAGTATTCTAGTGTCTAGTGTCTAAAATCCTATACACAAAATAATCTGCAGATGCTGGGGTCAAAGCAACACTCACAACACGCTGGAGGAACTCAGCAGATCGGGCAGCATCTGTGGAAAAGATTGGTCGACGTATCGGGCCGGAACCCTCCGTCAGGACCGACCAATCTTTTCCACGGATGCTGCCCGACCTGCTGAGTTCCTCCAGCATGTTGTGAGTGTTGTCTAAAATCCTATGGTTTTACAATAAGTATACTGGCATGGATAGAGGAATGGCTGACAGGCAGAAGCAGTGAGTGGGAATAAAAGGGCCTTTTCTGGTTGGCTGCCGTTGACTAGTGGTGTTCCTCAGGGATCAGTATTGGATCCACTACTTTCTACATTGTTTGTCATTGATTTAGATAAGAGAATTGATGGTTTTGTGACAAAGTTTGAGGATGATACAAAGATAGGTGGAGGGGTAGGTAGTGCTGAGGAAGCAATGCAATTGCAGCAGGACTTGGGCAAACTGGAACAATGGGCAAAAAACTGGCAGATGGAATACAGTGTTGGGAAATGTATGATAAAGCATTTTGGTAAAAGGAACAATAGTGTGGACTATATTGTAAGTGGGGAGAAGGTTCAAACATCAGAGGTGCAGAGGGACTTGGGAGTCCTCATGAAGACTCCCAGAAGGTTAGTTCACAGGTTGAGTCTATGGTAAAGAAGATAAATGCAATGTTGGCATTTATTTCAAGGGGAATAAAATATAAAAGCAAGGAGATAATGCTGCGGCTTTATAAGACACTAGTCAGGCTGCACTTGGAGTATTGTCAACCAGTTTTCAGAGCTAAATATCGATTGTCGTTTGAATTTAAAATGCAGCTCGGTATAGTGCTCTTCCTGGAACTACATTTTAAAGTAAATTGTAGACCAGGAAACATTCAGTTGACTTGAACTATCTGGATATGCATGAATGCAATCAACACCCCTTGCATGAATACGACTCAGAGACCACAGTAATTAACACTCATTTTGGGTGTGTTGGCGGGAAGATCCCGGCATTTGAAAAATTACATGTTACACAAAAGAAGCATTATGAAGGCATTGCAACTTTAGAAATTGTCCTGTTACCTTTGTTCTTTAACATAGAAAAATGTGCTGTAATGTTGAGTTGAGGAGTCTCTCTTTCTCGAGTGGCTGTCTGTGTGTCCTGAATAAAGGCTTTTATATCTACTAGCTGTGTCTCTCCCGTGACTTCATTCACAATCATGACAAAAATATCCTTAATTAGCTGTGGAAATATACAAATGAGATTATTTAGTCTACAAGTTTATCACATCTTCTGTTACTTTGCCTCAGATCATCTAATTCTGAAGTATACGGATCATTGTTGTATATTCCATTCCTTTTTAACAGAGTTGCTAACATGCCTTCCTGGATATTTTGAATGTGCAAGTGGTCACTGTATTCCAGAAAGTTTCGTGTGTGATGGAAGTGCTGAGTGTGAAGATTTCTCAGATGAAATCACTTGCCGTAAGTTTTCTTTCTAAAAGCATATATATAATAACATAAAAGCATATATCTAATCTATATCAGAGTGTTGATATAGTCACCTGGTGAATAATGAAGTCAAACAATTAGCTGGAATTATGCAGCATAAAACTTAACCACTAAAAGAGAAGTTAACATTCCAGCTAAGACTACCCAGTCTTATTGATATAGATAAGTTATTAATGGGTGATGGGGTGGAGATACGTGTCTATCAAAGAAGGTGTAGGGTTCTCCTTCACTCCGCTAGCCTCAGGTCACCCTTAGGCAAGGACTAGCTGTGTTTAGCCCCCTTGATCAGGGTCACATGAAGCCATGGGAGCAGGTAATGCATGTCACAAATCCTGGTAATGCTACCAATGATGCCAGGCAGACGATCTCTGAAAAGTAGTGATAATGGTTGGGGACAGTCACCGCCCAGAGGAAGGCAGTGGCAAAGCACTTCCATAGAAAAATTTGCCAAGAACAATTGTCATGGAAAGACCACGATCACCCATGTCATACGGCACAGCACATTACTGACAAATGAAGTTATTTAGATAATTAACAATGGCATTAAAGAGGGTAGAATGGCAAGAGAGCAGAGTTTAAATCATTCTCTAAGGAGTTTTAGAGAATTCTGTGTTTACGGTATGTGATAAATCACTTCAAAGACAGGATTAGCCTTCCCTGACTATGCAGGCTCTAACTTATTTACCCAGTTTTGGTGATCACTATAGATTGTACAAGCAGAAGAACAGTCACTTACACAGTTAATGGTTGGGCACGATGGAGTGTGGTAGAACAAAGGCCTCAGAAATGACCAGGTTGCAGGTTGTAGCGGTGGCTTTCCTTAAAGGTTCAGAGTTAGTGATATTGAACCAAGCGTAAAAGCGATTGAGCTCATCTGGGAGAGAGGCTGTGATGTTGGCGCCACCACAACGTTTGGCTTTGAAGTCTGTGATGGTATGCAACCGTCAACACAAGTCAGGGTGCTATTCATTGTGAATCTTGACTCGGTCTTCTCCCTGTATTTCTGTTTGGCAGCCTTGATAGCGTTGCGCAGATCGTAGCTGTTTTTCTTGAGCTAGCTGATTGCCGGCAATGTAAGCTCTATGTCATGTGGTAAATACTGCTCGCAAGGAACTATTGATCCAGGGTTTCTGGTTCAGGAAGATCCTGTCTGACTTCTAGGGGACAATATCTTTGATACACTTCTGGATGTCGGTCATGAATCCATCCGTGAACTCGGAGACATCCTCGTCATGGGAGACATTCCAGTCAATGTCATTGGAAGCAGTTCTGCAGCATGGAGGCCCATTGGTCAGACCAACACTGGACGGTTTTAACTATGGCCGCCTCTTGTTTCAGCTTCTGCCTGTACATTGGCAAAAGCAGAATCGAAGAGTGATCAGATTTTCCAAAAGCTGGGCAAGGGAGAGCTTTGTAAGCGTTGTGGAAGGGAGTGTAACAGTGATTGTGTTATCTCCACGAGTGCTCACCTAGATGTGCTCACAAAACTTCAGAGAGATTTTCATCAGCAACACTCGATTAAAGTCACCGGTGACGATGAAGGCAGCCTCTGGGTGTGTAGTCTCCAGCGTGTTGATGGTCTTGTATAGTTCCTTGAGAGCCAGGTCAGTATCAGCCTGCAGTGGAACGTACACCGCTGTGACGATAACAGCCGTGAACTCCCAAGGCAGCCAGTAGGGTCTGCACCGCTGAACCAGGTATTCCAGGTCTGGGGAGCAAAAGGATTTGAGGGCTTGTACATTCTGGGGGGTTGCACCACGCATGGTTGAACATGAAGCACACCCCTCCTCCTTTACTCTTCCCAGAGAGGTTATTTGACTTGTCCACTCAGAACAGGGAGAACCCAGATGGCTTGATAGCATGGTCTGGTGTCTCCTCCATCAGCTAGGTCTCCACGAAGCACAAAACATTACATTCCTTTGTTTCCCAATGGTAGGAGATTTCTGGCTCTCAGTTTGCACAGCCCGTTGTCCAGGGACTCAACGTTAGCCAGGAGTGTGCTAGGGAGTGGCGGCCTATTTGCACACTGTCTCAGCCTCACCAGGACACCGGCCGACCCCCTCGCCTCTGGTGCTTCTTCTGAAGTAGTGGCGGTGTAAGAGATGAGTCTCCCATGGATCACGCAAGCAGGGAATCCCAGTGTTGGAAAGGTGGCACATAGTGGGTAAATGCTCTCTTTCTGATGTTCAGAAGGGTCAGTCTATTGTATCTGATGTGACTATCAGATACTTGAACAGAAAATGCTAAGAAAATTGTAGAAATTAGTAGTCTACTTTAGATTTGGAACAGAGCTCACAACACAGCTGCCGTACGCGGCACCATCTTGAGATTTTTGTATGTGAAGGATGTAAGAAATAAAGTCAATTCAATTCAGTTTAGTTAAGAAACTGTAAGTGTAGAAGGACCCTGATGGCAGTCATATACAGGTCTCCCAACAGTCACTGGGATGTGGATCACAGATTACAATGCAAAATAGAAAAGGCGTGTCAAAAGGGCAATGTTCTGATAGTCAATGGGAAAATCAGGTTGGTAATGGATCTCAAGAGAATGAGTTTGTTGAAAGCCTACAGGATGACTTTTCAGTGCAGTTTGTCATTGAGCCTACTAGGGGATCAACTATAGTGGATTGGTGTCATGTAATGAACCAGAGGTGATTAGGGAGCTTAAGGTAAAAGAACCCTTAGGCAGTGATCACAATATGATTGAGTTCAACTTGAAATTTGATAGGGAGAAGGTAAAGTCTGACATAGCAGTATTTTAGTGGAGTAAAGGAAATGTCAGCGGTATGAGAGAGGAGTTGGCCAAAGTAAATTGGAAGGAGATGCTATGGCAGACATGATAACCGAGCAGCAATGGGATGAATTTCTGGGAAAAATGAGGAAGGTACTGGATAGATATATTCCAAAAATGAAGAAACACTCAAATGGCAAAATACTACACCCATGGCTGACAAGGGAAGTCAAAGCTAAAGTAGAAGCTAAAGTAGAAGCCAAAGAGGGGGCATACAACAAAGCAAAAGTTAGTTGGTAGATAAAGGATTGGGAAGCTTTTAAAAGAGAGAAACCAGAAGAGTCATTAGAAAGGAAAAGATGAAATATGAAAACAAGCTAGTGGATAGTAAAAGCTGTTTCAAGTATGTAAAAGACTAAAAGAGATGAGAGTGGATTTAAGATCATTAGAAAATGAGGCCGAAGAAATAATAATGGGGGATAAGGAGATGGCAGATGAACTAAATGAGTATTTTGCATCAGTCTTCACTTTGGAAGACACTAGCAGTGTGCCAGATGTTGAAGGGTGTGAGGGAAGAGAAGTGAGTGCAGTTACTATTACAATGGTGAAGGTACTCAAAAAACTGAAAGTCACCCAGACCAGATGTACTGCACCCTAGGGTTCTGAAAGAGGTAGTGGTAGAGATTATAGAGGTAATGATCTTTCAAAAATCAGTGGACTCTGGTATGGTGCTAGAGGACTAGAAAATTGCAGGTGTCTCTTTGCTGTTTAAGAAAGGAGGAAGGCAACATAAAGGAAATTATAGACCAGTTAGCCTGACCTCAGTGGTTGGGAAGATGTTGGAGTTAATTTTTAAGGATGAGGTTATGAAGTAATTGGTGTCACAGGACAAGATAGGACAAAGTCAGCATAGTTTCCTTGAGGGAAAATCTTGCCTGATGAACCTGTTGGAATTCTTTGAGGAGATTACAAGTAGGATAGATAAATGGGGTGCAGTGGATGTTGTATATTTGGACTTTCAGAAGGCCTTTGACAAGGTGCCACACATGAGGCTGCTTACCAAGTTAAGAGCCCCATAGTATAACAGGAAAGTTACAGACGTGGTTAGAGCATTGGCTTATTGGTAGGAGGCAGTGAGTGGGAATAAAAGGATCCTTTTTTGGTTGGCTACCGGTGACTGGTGGTGTTCCACAGGGGTCAGTGTTGGGACTGCTTTTTATGCTGTATATCAATGATTTAGATAATGGAATAGATGGCTTTGATGCCAAGTTTGCAGATGATATGAAGATTAGTGGAGGGACAGGTAGTGTTGAGGAATTGCTAAGGTTGAAGAATGACTTAGACAGATTAGAGAATGGGCAAAAACGTAGCAAATGAAATACAATGTTGGAAAATGCATGGTTATGCACTTTGGTGGTAGAAATAAATGTGCAGACTATTTTCTAAATGGAGAAGATCCTAAAATCTGAGATGCAAAGGGACTTGGGAGTCCTTGTGCAGAACACCCCAAAAGTTAACTTGCAAGTTGAGATGGTGTGAGGAAGGCAAATACAATGTTAACATTCATTTCAAGAGGTCTAGAATACAAGAACAGGGATGTGATGCTGAAGCTTTATAAGGAAGTGATGAGGCCTCAGCTTGAGTATTGTTTACAGTTTTGGGCTCCTCATCTAAGAAAAGATGTGTTGTCATTGGAGAGGGTTCAGAGGAGGTTCACAAGGATGATTCTGGCAATGAAACTCATCATACGAGGAATGTTTGATGGCTCTGGGTCTGTTCTCACTGGAATTTAGAGGGATGGGGGGATCTCATTGAAACCTTTTGAATGTCCAGACAGAGTAGATGCGGAAAAAATGTTTCCTATGGCAAGGGTGTCTATGAGAAGAGGGCACAGCCTCAGAATAGAGGGGCATCCATTTAAAACAGAGATGCAGAAAGATTTCAGGTAGAGGGAGGTGAATTTGTAGAATTTATTATCACCGGCAGCTGTGGAGGCCAGGTCACTGGGCATATTTAAGACAGAGCTTAGTAGGTTCTTGATGTGGACATGACATCAAAGGTTGTGGGGAGAAGGCAGGGGAGTGGGGCTGAGGAGGGGGATAAAGGATAATCCATGATTGAATGGTGGAGCAGACTCGGTGGGCCAAATGCCTAATTCTGCTCCTATGTCTTAAGGTCTTATGGAGATTTTATAGAGGTATACAAAATTATGAGGGTATAGATAGGAAAAATGGAAGCAGGCTATTTCCACTGTTGGGTGGAACTACAACTTGAGGTCATGGTTTACTGGTGAGAGGTGAAATATTTAAAGGGAACATGAGGGGAATCTTCAGTCAGAGGGTCATGAGAGTGTGGAATGAGCTGCCAGCCCAAGTGATGCATGCTAACTTGACTTCAATTTTGAAGAAAATTTTCGATAGGTACATGGGTGGTCGAGGTATAGAGGCTATGGTCCTGGTGTATGTTGATCTGAGTAAGTTTAAATGGCTTTGGCATGGACTGTATCTATGCTGTATGGGGAGATGGGAAGTTCTTTATGGATAAAATGCAGCCCTTTTGCCCATCTCCAGCTGTTTTCTGTAAAACTATGCAAAATATACATGTAAAGCATTCACATGCAACATTCCCAAATAAAATTGGTGGGAACAGAAATTTGTTGAGCCATTTTTGAACTTGAAATTCGTGATGTGTAGGAAGCTGGAGCCCCAGGGCTTTCTCAGAATTTGGCCCCCTGTTGCATATTGCTGATGACTAATGTTACATTGAATGCATAATGCAGTGTGACCTGAACTGTTTAAATACAAGTGTACATACAAGTCTGCACCCTCATAAAATTACAATATTTAATAGGATGAAAGGAGGGGATATGGCCTAACTGGTATGTTCCAGTGATTATCATCCACCTGAGCAATTTTCCACTTATTTTTCTCTAACCACCATCAACATCATCATTTCCTTTCTGCCCTTACATCAGGGGTCCCCAACCGGGGGTCCACGGAGCCTTGCTTAATGGTATTGGTCCATGGCATAAAAATGGTTGGGAACCCCTGGTTTACATGAATCAGTACTTAATTGCCTTAACTCTTACTGACAACAGCAAACTCTACATTCTAACTACACTGGGTAAGGAACTTTCTCTCAAATTTCCTCTTGGAGTCTTTAGTGGCTGTCTCATGTTTATGGCTAGAAACATAGAAAACACAGCACAATACAGGCCTTTCGGCCCACAAAGCTGTGCCAAGCATGTCCCTACCTTAGAACTACCTAGGCTTTACCCATAGCCCTCTATTCTTCTAAGCTCCATGTCGCCATCCAGAAGTCTCTCAAAAGACCCTATCGTTTCTATCTCCACCACCGCTGCCAGCAGCCATTCCACACACTCACCACTCTCTGTGTAAAAAAAAAACTTAACCCTGACATCTCCTCTGTACCTACTTCCAAGCACCTTAAAACTATGCCCTCTCGTGCTAGCCATTTCAGCCCTGGGAAGAAGCCTCTGACTATCCACACGATCAATGCCTCTCATTATCTTGTACACCCCTATCAAGACACCTCTCATCCTCCGTCGCTCCAAGGAGAAGAGGCCGAGTTCACTCTACCTTTTCTCATAAGGCATGCTCCCCAATCCAGGCAACACCCTTGTAAATCTCCTCTGCACCCTTTCTATGGTTCCCACGTCTTTCCTATAGTGAGGCATCCAGAATTGAGCACAGTACTCCAAGTGGGGTCTGATCAGGGTCCTGTATAGCTGCAACATTACCTCTTGGCTCTTAAACTCAATCTCACAATTGATGAAGGCCAATGCACCGTATGCCTTCTTAACCACAGAGTCAACCTGCGCAGCAGCTTTGAGTATCCTATAGACTTCACCTTCTCAATTCTGCTCACTTTTAAACTCTTCCCGATGTTCTCACTTCCTGACCTCCACGCGCTTGCGCAGTTGTGCCCCGTTCAAACTGCCGAAGAAATGACTGTTACCTTCTCAACTCTGCTTGCTTTTAAACTTCCCGCTGTTCTTACTGGCTGACCTCCACACGTTTGCGCATTCGTGCCCCATTCAAACTGCCGACGAAATAACCCTAAATGGCTCCTAGTATTTGCTTTCCATATGGACTAAAGGACCTTTTCTCCATCTACCTCTTAAAATAATTTCATAATTAAAAGGACTTCATTCAAATCACTTTGAAAAAAGCCCCAGTCTGTTCAAACTTTCCTGATTGATATAAGTTCTGTATAATTCTAGTCAGTCTCTTTCTCCAGTGTCCTTATCATAATACACTTCATTGCTTGTTTTATTGTTCTTGTGATATATATTTAAAATCTTTTTTCTCAGTTCTTTTCTAGATTTGAATGCTGTTTCGCTTTAGTTATAGGCTTTTTAACCTATGACGTTACTTTGTTTGCATTTGGACTTCCAGAATTCATTGTTCATTAGTCTGGTTTATATTTTCATGGGACAGCACAGTAGAATAGTGGTTGCACAACGTTTTACAGTATCAGTGACCTGGGTTCAATTCCCGCTGCTCTCTGTAGAAGTTTGTATGTCCTCTCCAACACTGTGTGGGTTTCCTCCATATGCTCCACTTCCCTCACTCAACCCAAAAATGTGCTGGTTCATCGGTTGATTGGTCATTGTAAATCGTCCCATGATTAGGCTAGGTTAAATCGGGGGTCACTGGGCAGCGTGGCTCAAAGGGCCAGAAGGCCCTGTTCTGCGCTGTATCTCAATCAATCGATCAATGAGTCGGCAATCACCTTAAATATCCTACCAAATGGCTCCACCTCATCATTATCTACAGTGACGTTTGTGTTTCGTGATGCAATTATTCTTCAGACATTTTCTATAAGCCCCGCGCCTGTAGTCATTAGAATTCAGAAGAATTGGGGATGACCTCATTGAAACCTATCGAATGGTGAAAGGCCATGTTGGAGTGGATGTGGAAAGGATGTTTCCTGTGGTGGGAGAGTCTCAGACAAGAGGACATAGCCTCAGAATAGAGAGGCATTCTTTTAGAATGGAGATGAGGTGGAATTTATTTTGCCAGAGAGTGGTAAATCTGTGGAATTCTTTGCCACAGGAAGCTGTGGACAGGAGGCTAAGTCTTTATGTGTATTTAAGGCAGAGGTTGATTTATTCTTGACTGGTCAGTGTATGAAGAGATACAAGGAGAAGACAGGAGATTGGGGCTGAGAGGGAGATTGGATTAGCCATGATGAAATAGCGGAACAGACGCAATGGGCCAAATGGCCTAATTCTGCTCCTACTTCTTAGGGTTGTAATGGTCTTTGTTCAAGGCTATGTGCTATTAATTATAATCCCTGGTCTCAAATTTTTTTTGTAATTTTAATGTGAACCTCCTTGTAATGTCTGGCACTTGCATCCAGTTTGAAAATGCTTAAATAACCTTGCTTCATTGATGAAACACAAATTTACCCAGTGAGTGATTATTACATGCAAACCAGATTGTTTCAAAATTTATATTGTGGTAAAGGGAAAGGTAGATGACAATTCATTGCAAGCAACAATAAAGATTCTCTTCTGGATTTGCTGAGACTTCAAAAAGAGCAGTTTGCTTGTGACTGCTTTAAGGCTGTATTACTTATCATTCGTTCATATGACATAGGTGATCATGATCTTTCCATAACCATGATTGTTCTTGGCAATTTTTTCTACAGAGTGGTTTGCCATTGCCATCTTCAGGGCAGTGTCTTTACAAGACGGGTGACCCCGGCCATTATCTATACTCTGCAGAGTTTGTCTGCCTGGTGTCAGTGTTCACATAACCAGGACTTGTGATTTGCACCAGCAGCTCATACGACCATCCGCCACTTGCTCCCATAGCTTCACGTGATGTTGATCAGGGGTGGGGTGAGAGCTAAACAGGTGCTACGCCTTACCTAAGGGTGATCTTCAGGCTAGCGGAGGGAAAGAGCACCATTATTATACCTACCTTGGTAGAGATGTATCTCCAGCCCACCACCCAGAATTAGTTTTGAGGAAAGAAATTGTTGCCAAAAGAAGGGAGAGCTGGAACAGGATGATTATTAGTTAGCCAAAGTTTAGTCATTGTTTGGAACTATTAATGACTCAAGTCACATGGCTTTGGGATAACTTTCTTCCAATTGACCTTTTCACTCCTAAATTAAAATGATCTAGCATTGGTCCACTTGGTGTCAATGATTGATTCTTATTTAGAGCAAACAGTCTCAGACAGATTATAGTATTTATAGGGTGATCAGCTGAACCATCCACATGTTATGTTATCCTTTGTGCCTGTGCATAAGTTACAATCTTCTCAGGTCCACAGCAAATACCCTTGCCTTTTGCACGTTTATTTGTCTGTATAACTTTTATGCCTTGTACTGTAGTGCTGCCACAATACTATAAAATTGAAGGCATTTGTCGGGGATGATAATTTTAATTCTGGTTGATCAAAGAGCCATGTGTTGTCCTCAAACTGCTTGTCTCTTCTGACTGCCCATTGGTACCATGTCCCTGATTGGATATCCACACACTTTCACTTCCTATAGATTTTCCTCTTCTCATGGGCAAAAGCCTGTGAAACAATGGTTGGCACATTCACAAACGTCCTCAACTTTACAGTCAATTTTCATACATCTTAGCAATCCTCAACAGCCTAATTTCCAACCATGTACCTTTCAAGGTAAATTCAAAGTTTAAAGTAAATTTGTGATCAAACTATACTCTTGAGATTCATTTTCTTGCAGGAATACTCAAGAAATCTATAATAGAATGAGAAGCATAATACAACCAATAAAAGACCGCACCAACTTGAACAAATTGAAGCTCTCTTTCTCTGATATATTTACACTTGTCCAAGTGTCTGTAATTCTATATGAGATTGTTCTTTCTTGAACTTTCTCCCCTTATCTCACTGTATCCATTTTTCATCAAGGCTGGGACATTTCTCATTTTTCGGCCCTCTGAATCATGTTTCATAAATTGGTATTCAGAAGTTATACTTTATACTTTATTGTCACCAAACATTTGGTACTAGAACGTACAATCATCACAGCGATATTTGATTCTGCGCTTCCCACTCCCTGAATTACAAATATTACATATTAAAATAGTTAAAATTAGTAAATATTAAAAATTTAAATTATAAATCATAAATAGAAAAATGGGAAGTAAGGTAGTGCAAAAAAACCGAGAGGCAGGTCCGGATATTTGGAGGGTATGGCCCAGATCCCAGTCAGGATCCGTTCAGCAGTCTTATCACAGTTGAAAAGAAGCTACTCCCAGATCTGGCCGTACGAGTCTTCAAGCTCCTGAGCCTTCTCTCGGAGGGAAGAGGAACGAAAAGTGTGTTGGCTGGGTGGGTCGTGTCCTTGATTATCCTGGCAGCACTGCTCCAACAGCGTGCGGTGTAAAGTGAATCCATGGACGGAAGATTGGTTTGTGTGATGTGCTGCGCCGCGTTCACGATCTTCTGCAGCTTCTTCCGATCTTGGACAGGACAACTTCCATACCAGGTTGTGATGCACCCTAGAAGAATGCTTTCTACGGTGCATCTATAAAAATTAGTGAGGGTTTTAGGGGACAGGCCAAATTTCTTTAGTTTTCTCAGGAAGTAAAGGCGCTGGTGGGCCTCCTTGGCAGTGGACTCAGCTTGGTTAGACCAAGTCAGGTCATTTGTGATATTGACCCCGAGGAACTTAAAGCTTTTGACCTGTTCCACTTGCGCACCACCGATGTAAATTGGGTCATGCGGTCCGCTACTCCTTCTGAAGTCAACAACCAATTCCTTCGTCTTGCTGACGTTGAGGGATAGGTTATTGTCTTCGCACCATGCCACCAGGTTCTTAATTTCTTCTCTGTACTCAAACTCATCATTACCCGAGATACGGCCTACAATTGATGTGTCATCAGCAAACTTATATATTGAGTTTGATGGAAACTTTGCTACACAATCATGGGTGTACAGTGACTACAGCAGGGGGCTGAGTATACAGCCTTGTGGGGCACCGGTGCTCAGTGTGATTGTAGAGGAGAGCTTGTCCCCTATTTTTACAGCCTGGGTCCTGTCTGTGAGGAAGTTGAAGATCCAGCTGCAGATCTGAGTGCTAAGGCCCAGGTTCCGGAGTTTAGGAATCAGTTTATTTGGAATGATGGTATTAAAGGCAGAGCTGTAGTCAATGAAAAGGAGTCTTACGTATGCGTCTTTATTCTCCGGGTGTTCTGAGGAGGAATGTAGGGCCAGAGAGATGGCATCTGCCGTTGACCTGTTGCTCCGGTAGGCGAATTGCAAAGCGTAAAGGTTGACCGGTAGGCTGTGGTTGATGTGTGCCATAACCAATATTTCGAAGCACTTCATAGCAATTGATGTCAGAGCCACAGGTCGATAGTCATTCAGGCACGCCACATTGCTCTTCTTTGGTACTGGGATTATCGTTGCCTTCTTAAAACACGAGGGGATCATAGACTGAATCAAGGAGCAGTTGAAGATGTCAACAAACACTCCAGCTAGCTTGCTTGCACAGGCCCGGAGAACCCGTCCTGGGATGCCATCTGGGCCCGTCGCCTTCCTTGGATTTATCTTCAGGAAGGCCCTTCTAACGTCCTCCTCGGTGACGATGAATCTTGATGCCACCAGGTCCGGTTCATCCGGAGGGAGCCGGACGCTCCTCTTCTGTTCGAATCTTGTGTTAAGTTCATCAGGAAGAGAGGCACCACAGTTATTGATATTCCCATCCTTTTCTTTGCGCCCAGTGATCTCATTTAGACCCTGCCATAGTCTGCTGGTATCCCTTTGGTTAGCTGGGCTTCCAACTTGGCTCGATATTGCCTCTTGGCATCCTTAATGGCTTTCCTGGAGTTCACGCCTGGATTCCGTGTAGCGACTGGTATCCCCGGACCTAAAAGCCACAGCTCTAGCCTTTAAAAAGGACTTGACCTCATAATTCATCCAAGGTTTCCGGTTAGGGAATACCCGGATCGTCTAGCGAGACACACAGTCCTCTGTGCATTTCCAAATAAAGTCCGTGACAGCTGAGGCATACTCATCGAGGTTAACTGCCAAGTCCTTGAGTACTAACTAGTCCACCGACTCAAAGCAGTTATGGAGGACCTCATCCGTTTCCTCCGTCCAACGCGACACTACTTTTGACACCGTGACCTCCCGCTTCAGTTTCTGTTTGTAAGCCGGGAGGAGGAGTATGGCCTGATGGTCCGATTTTCCGAAGTGAAGTCGTGGGACGGAACAGTAGGCATCTTTGACTGCTGTGTAGCAGTTGTCAAGTATATTCGGGCCTCTAGTGGGGCAGGAGACATGTTGGTATAACTTTGGCAGCGCCTTTCTGAGGTTGGCCTGGTTGAAGTCCCCGGGTGTAATGAGCAAAGCCTCCAGATACCTGGTCTCAAGTTCACTGATGATGGCATACAATATGTTCAGAGCACACTCCACGTCCACCTGGGGGGCATGTCAGCATGACCGAGGTGAATTCCCGTGGCAGATAGTAGGGACGACACTTCACCGACAGGTGTTCCAGGTCCAGGCTGCAGGAGCTTGTCAGTGCCACTGTGTCCAAGCACCACACAGTGTTGATCTGTAGGCCGACACCACCTCCCCTCGTCTTGCCCGAAGACACCATGCGGTCTATCCGATGGATCGAAAATCCCTCCAGTTGGATGGCACAGTCGGGGGTGGCAGAGGAGAGCCAGGTCTCGGTGAAACAGAATACACAGCAGTTCTGCAACTCCCTGCAAGTAGGTGAGTCTCCCTTTAAGATCATACACCTTGTTCTCTATGGCTTGCACATTAGCTAGTAGGATGGTGCGCATAGGGACCCCGAAGCCCCTCAGCTTCAATCTGACCGGCAGCCCAGCTCTCTTCCCACGCTTCCTCAGTAAGTAGTGCATCCTTCCAGGTTTCCATTGATGCAGTGTGTTGTTGTCAGCTCTTTGTGGTAGGTGGACACGTCCCGCGAGAGTCAATCGGCGGGTCGCGTCATTGTGCATTCCGGGTCGGACCGAGTAACGAGGGAGGCTCCGCTGCCACTTCCAGCTGCCAGGGACCCAGGCTGTCGATTGGGTCGGGCCCTGAAGCCGACACTTAATCCCGGATGGCCGGGCTCCTTGTTGAAACAAGTCCTTAAGCCGAGTCACGGTTGCGGAGGCCTCTGCTCCAGTCGAGCCTTGGGCTCAATTTCCGAGGTCGGCAGCGGAGGCCTCACTTCCGGCAGCTGTGGATGTCCACCAACGGGGCTTTAATATTGTCGGTCCGGGGAAGTGTCTGGGGCACCTTGAGGTCTCCGCCGTCACTTCTGTGTGGTGGTCTGCTCCGGAGAGGTGCTGGGCAGAGTGGGCCCTGTCTCCAAGCGCTCCGGCACGGTAGCAGACCGCGGGTCTCCGGGAACGTGGTGGGCCTCGCTGGTCGGGTCCAGGTGCGGTCCAGAGTTTAAGAAGCAATTCTGGCGCGGTAGTCCCCAGCTGGGTCAACAGCTTCGCCAGGCTTGATCTTGATCTTGCTAGATTGAAGGTTTAGAAGGGTTTCTTGGGTATAGGCTAGTGGAGAGGGCAGTTTGCTTGGGAGAGCATGCGCAAAGTCGCCAGTTACCGGCGCCATCTTAAACACTTCTCTTGCAAATTACGAACAATAATTACATGGAAAAGTATAATAGTTAAGAGAAAAAGTTCATGGAGGTTTTCTCAGGAATCTGATCACGAGATATTAAGATTAACTTGTTTATTTCAATTTCACAATTTTGAAAATTAGTTATCATAGCTGTACATGTTTGTCCTCTACTTGTATAGCAACTCGTTACCCCAATGGAGCCTATTGTCCACCCTTTATGTTTGAATGCAAGAATCATATCTGTGTATATCCAAGCTGGAAGTGTGATGGAGATGATGACTGTGGAGATGGGTCTGATGAAGAGCTCCATCATTGTGGTAAGCTACTCAAGTAAACTTAAAGAAATGGTCATCCTTCATTGCATGAAATAATGTCTATCATAAAATCAAAGCAGGTTAATCAGTACTTCCATGACTGAGTTATCAACGTGCTTGGTTTGTTGGAAAAAATGAAGAGTAATTCTATTTCTAAAGCCCGTGAACAAAGGTTTTTTTTACTGGCCAGCACACCACTGGCACTTAGGGTAGGAATGAAGGTCCTCCTTCTCTGGCAATGTTCAGGGCTTCCTTCATTGTGTCATTAGCTTCCTCTCAATTTTCACTACTGGTCAGTCATGCAAATCCCGGATGGTGACTCAAAACCTGGAGAAATGGTGGCCACTCTTAGTCTGGCCTCTACCTTTTGACCTGTTTGGCACGGTGACCCTATGAAGAGCCAAAGCATAAACCCTGATTGCAGCCAACGTAGCTCTCCAGGTCACTGAGGCACGCAAGCCTCCAAACCACGACAGGGTGGTGGTCCTCTTGGAAGCCTTCAAGAAAATTGAGATAAAAAACTCTTCTCAATGTGAAATTAGATTTTCTAGTACTCAGTAGCCATGCATGTAACTCAGTTCAGAACAGCTGTTATAATCTCATGTAAGGCTATGGTGATCTCTTACTAGAATAGGGTGTCCAAGGAGGGGTAGCACCTCTGGTGAAGTGGCTTGTCATGTCCATTCTGGGACAGTTCACTCACCTTTGATCCCCACTGGACTCTCAGCTGTCACCTGTGACTCCAAGTGGCTGTTTGCATGCAACAGAGTCCACACCCTGGTAACCACTTTGACAAGTTGACTAAACCAATGGGCCTCATTCCCCGGTGATATAGAGACGTACCTGTCCTAGTCAGCTCTGGAAGACTGAGTGGATGAGATCTACAGTTAGATCCAATGGCCAGGCAGGCAGTTCTGTAATCCTCCATGGAGAGCCAAGAGCATGACAAGGCACAGGAGACATCATGATCATCCACTGCAACCAAGGAAGACCCCGGTTTGTGATGCTTGTTTTTACCACTGGACCTGGACTTCTGAGGTTGAGAGAGTGGAACTGCCCTGTGCAATGGCTTTTCCACTTTAAAAACCCTCCTGCACAGGTCTCCTGTCATCATCGGACATGACAGACAATCACCACTAGAATTTTAAATAATTTCTTTCTGCTACAATTTCTCAGAGTTTTAATTTAGTTATTGATGTTCTATGATGTAGGATGATTTACCCTGTGTCAAACTGGGACACAAATGAGCAAGGCCTTAATATTTAGAACATAAAGTAGCAGAGATATGATATGATGCAGAGTAACTGAGCTGCTAACACTTTGAGAGACAGGGAAGGTTGTTAGTGAATCAGAAAAGCTGTAATTTCTCTTTGTGTTCAGAGTGATCCTGGAGAAGTGAGTTATTGTGGCAGATTTCAGGGACTAATTGTCCATTATTAAGCCACATTTGGTAGTGAATGGCAAACTAGCAGCACAGCATATATATCCAGGTCTTTTATCAGATTCTAAAGGCCATGTCAGTTGAGGGTTTTGCATTGAATTGAATACAGTTTCCTCTTCAATTTTTAGTTTTCAACTGGGTTCTCATGGAGGTATTGTGCATAGAACATTCAGAACTTCACACACAAACTAGTGAAGGAACTCAGCAGATCCAGTAGCATCAATGGGATTGAATAAACAATCAATGTTTTGGGCCGAGGCACTTCTTCAGGACTGGAAAGGAATTTGGAAGATGCCAGAATAAAAAGTTGAGGGGAAGGGAACAACGTTGACAGCTTATTCATTTCATAAGACCATAAGATATAGGAGCAGGAGTAGGCCATTTGGCCCATCGAGACTAATGGGCTGATCCAATTCTTCCAGTCATCCCCACTCCCCTGCCTTCTCCCCATATCCTTTGATGCCCTAACTAATCAAGAACCTTAATCTCTTCCTTAAATGACTTGGCCTCCACAGCCAATTGTGGCAACAAATTCCACAGATTTACCACCCTCTGACTAAAGTAATTTCTCCATATCTCTGTACCAAATGGATATCCTTCAATCCTGAAGCTGTGCCCTCTTGTCCTGGACTCCCCTACCATAGGAAATAATTTTGCCATATCTAATCTGTTCAGGCCTTTTAACATTCAGAATGTTTCTATGAGGTTCCCCCCCCCATTCTCCTGAACTCCAGGGAATACAACCCAAG
Source organism: Mobula hypostoma (assembly GCF_963921235.1). NCBI lineage: Eukaryota > Metazoa > Chordata > Chondrichthyes > Myliobatiformes > Myliobatidae > Mobula > Mobula hypostoma. The sequence continues at coordinate 182,860,293 of NC_086102.1, read as the reverse complement.
AGCTACCAGATGTTCCTCATATGGTAACCCTTACATTCCTGGAATTATTCTCGTGAATCTTCTCTGAACCCTCTCCAATGTCAGTATATCCTTTCCAAAATTAAGGAGCCCAAAACTGCACACATTACTCTTAAGTGTGGTTTCATGAGGGCCTTATAGAGCCTCAACACCACATCTCTGCTCTTATATTCTATACCTCTAGAAATGAATGCCAACATTCCATTTGCCTTCTTCACCACTGACACAACCTGGAGGTTAACCTTTAAGGTATCTTGCACAAGGACTCCCAAGTCCCTTTGCATCTCTGCATTCTGAATTCTCTCCCCATCTAAATAATAGTCTGCCCATTTATTTCTTCCACCAAAGTACATGACTGTACACTTTCCAACATTGTATTTCATTTGCCACTTCTTTGCCCATTCCCCTGAACTATCTAAATCTCTCTACAGGCTCTCTGTTTCCTCAAAACTACCCGCTCCTCCACTTATCTTTGTACCGTCAGCAAATTTAGCCACAAATCCATTAATCCCATAGTCTAAATCATTGACACACATCGTAAAAAGCAGCAGTCCCAACACCAACCTCTGTGGAGCTCCACTGGTAGCCAGCAGCCAGCCAGAATAGGATCCCTCTATTACAACTCTCTGTTTCCTGCTGACCACCCAACGCTCCACCCATGTTACTAACTCCCCTGTAATTCCATGGGATCTTATCTTGCTAAGCAGCCTCATGTGCAGCACCTTGTCAAAGGCCTTCTGAAAATCTAAATACACTACATCTACTCCACCTCCTTTGTCCACACTGCCTGTAATTTCCTCAAAAAATTACAGTAGGTTAGTCAGCCAGGACTTTCCTTTCAGGGAAGCATGCTGGCTTTGGCCTATCTTGTCATGTGCCTCCAGGTACTCCATAATCTCATCCCTAACAATCGATTCCAACATCTTCTCAACCACTGATGTCAGGCTAACAGGTCTATAGTTACTTTTCTGCTGCCTCACACCGTTCTTAAGTAGCAGAGTAACATTTGTAATTTTCCAGTCATCCAGCACAGTGACAGAATCTATCGATTCTTTAAAGACCATTGTTAATGCCTCTGCAGTCTCTCCAGCTACTTCCTTCAGAACCCGAGGGTCCATCAGGTCCAGGAGATTTATCCAGCCTCAGACCATTAGGCTTCCTGAGCACCTTCTCAGTCATAACTTTCACTGCACAAACTTCACTCCCGACACTCTTGAATGTTCAGTATACTGATGTCTTCCACTGTGAAGACTGATGCAAAATATGCATTCAGTTCCTCTGCCATCTCTGCGTCTCTCATTACAATATCTCCAGTGTCATTTTCTATTTGTCCTATATCTATCCTTAACTCTCTTTTACCCTTTATATACTTAAAAGAGCTTTCAGTATCTTCTTGAATATTAGTTGCCAGCTTCATCTTTTCCTTCCTAATGACCTTCTTAGTGTCCTTCTGCAAGTTTTTAAAAGCTTCCCAATCCTGTCTTCCCACTAGTTTTGGCTTCCTTGTATGCCCTCGCTTTTGCTTTTACTTTGGCTCTGACTTCACTTGTCAGCCACGGTAGTGTCCTTTTTCCATTCGAAAATTTCTTCTTATTTGGAATATATCTGTCTTGCACATCCCTCATTTTTCGCAGAAACTCCAGCCATTGCTGCTCTGTTGTCCTTCCTGCTAGTGTCCCTTTCCAGTCAACCTTAGCCAGTTCTCCTCTCATGCCATTGTAATTTCTTTTATTCCATTGAAATACCAACACATTGGAATTTGGTTTCTCCTTCTCAAATTTCAAAGTGAACTCGATCACTTTGTTCCCTAAGGGTTCCTTAACCTTAAACTCTCTTTATCACCTCTGGATCATTGCACAACACCCAATCCAGCACAGCTGATCCCCTAGAGGGCTCAATGACAAGCTGTTCTAAAAAGCCATCCCTTGGACATTCTACAATTTCTCTTTCTCACGGTCCAGTACTGGCCTGGTTTTCCCAATCCACTTTCATGTTAAAATCCCCAACGATTACCATGACATTGCCCTTCTGACAAGCCTTTTCTATCTCCTGCTGTAATTTGTAATCCACATCCTGGCTGCTGTTTGGAGGCCTGTATACAACTGTACAACTGTCCTTTTACCCTTGTCATTTCGTAACTCAACACCTTCCAATCCTATGTCATCCCTTTCTAATGATTTAATATTATTTCTTTTACGCGGGGCCACACCATTCCCTCCGCCTAGTAAACTATCTTTCTGATACACAGTATGTCCTTGGTCGTTCAGCTCCCAATGACAGCCATCGTTTAACATAGTTTCAGAGATAGCCACAACGTCATACTTGCCAATCTGTGGCTGAATTTCAAGATCGTCCATTTTATTTCCATTGATGCTGCCTGACCTGCTGAGTTCCTCCAGCAGTTTGTGTGTATGGTTTCAAGCTTCCAGAATCTCGTGTTTAATATTGAGAGCTTTATGTAATAGTAAAGCCAACTCTTAGTTCCACTTACTGAAGCATGCTTTCGATTTCCTTAGAAAATCAAAACAATCGCATACCCTCTCACTACCAAAGTAAATCAGGGCTCAGAAATGTTGTTTCTTATCTTTAATGTAAACTTTTATTAGAGGAAACATAGAAACATAGAAAATAGGTGCAGGAGTAGGCCATTCGGCCCTTCGAGCCTGCACCGCCATTCAGTATGATCATGGCTGATCATCCAGCTCAGAACCCTGCCTTCTCTCCATACCCCCTGATCCCTTTAGCCACAAGGACCATATCTAACTCCCTCTTAAATATAACCAATGAACTGGCCTCAACTGTTTCCCGTGGCAGAGAATTCCACAGATTCACCACTCTGTGTGAAGTTTTTCCTCATCTCGGTCCTAAAAGGCTTCCCCTTTATCCTCAAACTGTGACCCCTCGTTCTGGACTTCCCCAACATCGGGAACAATCTTTCTACATCTAGCTTGTCCAATCTCTTTAGAATTTTATACGTTTCAATAAGATCCCTCCTCAATCTTCTAAATTCCAGAGAGTATAAGCCTAGTTGATCCAGTCTTTCATCATATGAAAGTCCCGCCATCCCAGGAATCAATCTGGTGAACCTTCTTTGTACTCCCTCTATGGCAAGAATGTCATTCCTCAGATTAGGGGACCAAAACTGCACACAATACTCCAGGTGTGGTCTCACCAAGGCCTTGTACAACTGCAGTAGTACCTCCCTGCTCCTGTACTCGAATCCTCTTGCTATGAATGCCAGCATACCATTTGCCTTTTTCACAGCCTGCTGTACCTGCATGCCCACTTTCAATAACTGGTGCACAATGACACCCAGGTCTCATTGCACCTCCCCTTTTCCTAATCAGCCACCATTCAGATAAGGCCTTTGAACTTACTGTGCCTCTGTTAGCTTTCTGAAAGAGTAGTTTGCTTGGGCCTATTTGCATTTTGTCTAAAACACTCTAGGTTTACGATCACAGAGAGGTGTGGTAAAAGAGGAGGCCATTCTGGTCATCGTAGCTCTGCTGATTCTTTTTTGCTTATGTATACCCAAGTTCATTAATAACATAAGATTTTAATAACATATATGATAGATACTTTATGCCTATTTCTCGGTGTTTTGTTCACAATTTTACAAGGATGTTGCCAGATCTGGAGAACCTGTGTTATAAGGAAAGATTGAACAGGTTAGGACTTTATTCCCTGAAACATAGAAGATACAGAGGAGATCTGACAGAGGTATACAAAATTATGAGTGATATAAATTGAGTAAATGTAAGCCAGCTATTTCCACTGAGGTTAGGTGGGACTACAGAGCTCATAGGCTAAAGGGGAAAGGTGAAAATTTTAAGGGAAACATGAGGGGAAACTTGTTCACTCAGAGGGTCATGAGAATGTGGAATGAGTTGCCAGCACAAGTGATGCAAGCAAGCTCAAATTCAGCATTTAAGAGAAGTTTGGATAGGCACACGGATGGTAGGGATATGGAGGGCTATGTTCCTGGTGCAGGTCGATGGGAGTCGGCAGTTTAAATGGTCCTGGCATGGACTAGATGGGCAAAAAGGCCGGTTTCTGTGCTGTACTTTTCTATGATTATGAAAATACTTCTAGTTTAGAATCTTAGAAATTTAGTTCAAGAAGCAATACGTCATTGCTGCTATTCAAGGACTCAAGATCCTCAAATCTGAACAAGAATAAAGGTGTAGTATTTTCAATTAATGCTTAAACTTTTGAGACATTATTCATTTGCAGTGGGCGTTGTTTGTGAGTCTCCCGGTCGTTTTCATTGTGATAATAATCGATGCGTTTATGGACACGAGGTGTGCAATGCAAGAGATGACTGTGGAGATGGAAGTGATGAAACTGAAGAAAGTTGTAAGTTCTCTGCATTGCATTTCCTTTTCAGTAAGCTTTATGTGGCAGCGATTTGGGCAAGTACATTCATAACAATTAATAATGAAAAATTTATTTTGTAATTAGGTAACCTATCCACCTCTCCTTGCACAACTGGGGAATACAAATGTAGGAATGGAGACTGCATTCCTGACTTCCACGTCTGTGATAATTATGCTCATTGTGAAGACCTATCCGATGAGTTGGAATGCTGTAAGTATATGAACATCTAACCTGTAAAGGTGTAATTTTTAAATGTAATACAGAAAAACTGAATCTATATGGAGACAATACAAAAATATACGGTAAATTTTTATGTAATGATGTTGTCTGGCATTGGTTTGCATTTTAAAGCATCTTGCTTGATTAAGAAACACACATCAAAGTTGCTGGTGAGCGCAGCAGGCCAGGCAGCATCTCTAGGAAGAGGTACAGTCGACGTTTCAGGCCGAGACCCTTTGTTGTTTGCTTGATTAAGAAGTTTACATTCAATAACAAAATTAGCTTTGAGTTTAGCTTACAGGTGTGCAAGGAACTAGCAAATAGAATTCACCAGAATGTCCATTCAGTGAGAACAAACCATGGAAAATCTGCAGATCCAAACAACACACACAAAATGCTGGAGGAACTCAAAAGGCAGGGTCTGGGCCCAAAACATTAACTGTACTCTTTTCCATGGCTGCTGCCTGGCCTGCTGAGATCCTCCAGCGTTTTGTGTATATCAACAAGAAGAAATACAGTGGATTCCATTTAATTAGGACACATCAGCACTTGTACATTTTGTCCCAATTAAGCAGCTGCTCCAATTCGATGAAGCCTAATGGAAATGGTTAAAAAGGAATAAAAAAGTTAAACTACCAAATTATGTATTTAAATGAAATATTGAACAAATTATTACACTTTATATCACAGAAATACTATAAAAGTGTGTATTAGTTCTTTAAGCATTGTCCCAAATAAGGGGTTACCCTGATTAATCGATGGCCTGATTAACCGGAATCCACTGTATTACAAACTAGAGAATGTGTGGTAGGCTACCAAGAAGTGGGAAAGGTACAAGAGGGACTTGTCCATGGGCCTCTAAAGGTCATAGAGAAGGCAGAAACCGTTGATAAGGAAGCATTGGGTCAATTTCCTTTATTAGCTTTGGTATTGAATTCAACAACAGGTAATCCATGTTAAAATGCTTTAATATACTAGTTTATAAAAGTCTCTGGAGAATATCAGTTACTTCCATCATAATAGATTTTGGCAGGAATTCCTCAGACACGATTCATGGACTCAACATACAGCTGCTTCTATAACAGCCTTCATTTTATGGTAAGTCAGGAGAGTGGATAAACTCTGATCATTGTGAACTCTTTGAAAGCAGCAGCAGTTGTCTACATCTAGAAGTCCTTAATAATGTTCATATATGAGCTAACAAGAGACAGCAACAATGACGCTGTACAATAGCGTCTAGCCACCTACTCTTGGTTTTCTTCACAGTCAATGGCATAACATTAATCAACCCTCACTCTAAATATCTTGGGGGTCGGCACTGACCAAAAAATGCAGGTCAACGGCTGGGTGTCCTGCAGGGAGTAACTCACCATTCGATACCTATATTCTCTTCTTCATCTGCAAGGAATGCTTGGAATTTGCTGAATATTTTCCATGTTACTGGAGGAGTTCAGCACCACCAGCAGTCAGAAATATTGACAACATCCAAGATGAGATTGGCATATCACTCACCATCCTACACACTTACTCCATCCATTACCAGTATACTCTTGCTACATCCATATGCCCCATCCATTAAAGAAACCACATCTTATTTTTCTAGGGTTTTCTCAAATCCAAAGCCTGTTGGGCTATTGTGTGCTACATGTAGTACAGTAGAGGTACATGGAAATATATCACCATTGTGGATGAATCTTTCCTGGAATTCCCTGACCAGGGAAAGAATGGCAGGTGGCATAATAAGTCATTGTCTCCTTCTGGAGAGCAATTACATATGGCCAATGAATGCAGCATTACCAAGGATGTACAGATCCCAGAAGCGATATATCAGAATGAGTTGAGTCTGTCTAAGTTCATAAGAATGTGCATACTTCTACCTTCTGTACAGAATTAGAAATATATGCCATATTATTAGCTGGCACATGCAGACATGCACACAAAATGATAAACATACAGACATCAAGTTGGAGGAACAGCACCTTATATTCCATCTGGGTAACTACCAACCTGATGACATGAACAATGATTTCTCTAACTTCCAGTAATTGCCCACCCATCCTCTCCTTCTCCATTCCCTATCCCTGTCTCCCTCTCTCACCTTATCTCCTTACCTGCCCATCACCTCCTTCTGGGGCTCCTCCCCCTTCCCTTTCTTCCATGGTCTCTGTGCTCTCCCATCTGATTCCCCCTTCTCCAGCCCTTTATTGCTCCCACCAATCAACTTTCCAACTCTTTACTTGAGCCCCTCCCCTTCTCCCAATTTCACCTATCTCCTTCCACATTGTACTTCTTCCTCCCCTCCCTCACCTTGTTAATATGACTTCCCCCCATCCCCCTTCCTTTCTAGTCCTGATGAAGAGTCTTGGCCTGGAACGTTGACTGTTTATTCCCATCCATAGATGCTACCTGACCTGCTGAGCTCCTCCAACACATTGTGTGTATTGCTCTAAACCGTCTCTAGTTGAGCTTGGAATTGAGATCCAACAAGATAGATCTACAATGAGAAGTGTACGCAGGAATTCAAATTTCCTGGCTTTTGTTTGCAGGAATTTTGGATGGTTTGAGAGTGGCTTGCAGATGGATATAAACTTGGCCTTAAAGTTATGGAATAAGCCCATTCCTTGCATCTGGCATATTTTATGCAGGTCCAAGCCATTGTTTGTTACAAACATGATTTCACTCTTGGAGTAGTAGCACTAATGTATTATTTAACTTTATCGTTTTGACATAACTGTGATACTTCATAAGAGCCTATAGACTGGTTGTTTTAAGACAATCTGTTTCAAACAATTAGTGATTAGGTGGCAGGGTGAAGATACAACTCTACCAAAGGAGGTGCAAGGTGCTCCTTCCTTCTGCTGGCCTGCAGGTCACCCTTGGGCAAGGTTTCGCTCTTGCTTGCCCCCACCCCCCCACCCCCAATAAATGTCATGTGTAGACATGGGAGCAGCTGGTGGATGGTCATGTGAGCAGTTGGTGCATATCACAAGTCCTGGTTATGGGGCCACTGATGCCAGGCAGATAATCTCTGGAGAGCATTGATAATAGCTGGGGTCACTGCTTTTGTAAAGACACTGCCCAGAAGAAGGCAATGGCAAACCACTTCTGTAGAAAAATTTGTCAAGAACAATCATGGTCATGGGAGCTTGACACACCACATGATAATGATTAGTGATTAGCCCTACATTCTCAGCAAAATGAAATCTACATATCTGCTAAATTTGTGAACGGGGTCTCACTTTATACATTAGGATTCAGGATTAGAGTAATGACAATATCTTGCTTAGAATTTCCACTAATGTTATAAGCTAATATATTGATTCAAGGCTCTTGAACAAAAGGGGATAACTACACTCACTTGCCATCCATTCAGATGTTCCCACAACCAATGATCTCACTTTAAGGACTCTTTATCTTGTTATTTCTAGGTCCTAGTTATTTGTTACTATTTATTTATATTTGCATTTGCACAGTTTGTTGTCTCTGCACTCTGGTTGATCATTCATTGATCCTGTTTTAGTTACTAATCTGTAGTTTTGCTGAGCATGCCCACAGCTAAATGAATATCAGGGTTGTATGGGGTCACTTATATGTACGCTGATAATCAAATTTATACTTTATACTTCCAAATTTACTTTGAACTCTGATATATTCATATACGTTACAATAAGAGGGGATTTTTAAATGAATGTTAAATAAAAGTTTCTTGCTGTTTCCTTAGACTCTAATGTAAATCAAACCTGTGCAGAAAATCTCTGTGAACACAATTGTACAGATCTGATGGATGGAGGTTTCATCTGCTTTTGTAAACATGGATACAAAGTAAATGAGGCTGATGCACGTGCCTGTGATGGTAAATTCATTTATGTTTAACCACATTATTAGTGCATTTGAAGAGGTACTTCAGTGTTTCTGCTTTGTCACCTGTTCTTTCTAGTTGCTGTTTGCATGACATGTTAGTTTTTTTTATTTGCGAGGCAGGGGGTGGGTAGTTTGGGGTTTGATTTTCCTGTTGCAGTTTGCACAGTTAGTTTTTTGCATGGGGGTGTTTGATGTTCTTGGTTTTCTTGTGTGGGAGAGTGATGTTTTCTCTGAACGGTTCCCATGGTTTTCTTTGTTTCGTGGTTGTCAGGAGAAGACAAATCTCAGAATTTAATACTGCATACATACTTTGATAATAAATGTACCTTTCAACCTTTGAGATAGATTGAGGCATTTGAGGAAAATCGCTACTTGTTTCAAAACATGCCAAAATGTTTGAACTTTATAAAATAACAGACTATATTTCTGCTCTTAACCCTACTCCTAGAGAGGGTAAGAACAGAGCTCCCCTGGTCCTTGCCATTCTCCACAAAAGTCTCCCTATTCAATGGATCATCCTGTAGTTTTTGCCAGCTTCAAAGAGATTTCTCCACCAGACTTATCTTCCCATGCTCTCCCTTTTCAGTAATCTGAAGCAGTAATTCCATTTGTGTCTCCCAGATTCACTTTTTCTGTTCATCATTGCCCTTCTCACAGCACATTCTCTTGGAACTACAATGGATGTAATAGTTGTCACTTATCTTCTGCCCTACCCCACTGTACAGAGAATCAAATAACCTTCCCAAAGGAAGGAATAGTTTACTTGCACAGCTTCCAGTTTAATGTGTTATTTGCTGTTCATAATGTGGTCTCCTTTACGTTGGAAAAACCAAATATAACTGACTACTTTGAGGAGCACCCTATAATTAGTCTGCAGGGACAACTAAGAGATCCTTTCTTCCTCACACTTTAATTGAAACCCATTGTAAGATTGGGGAGCAGGATCTCATCGTTTGTCTGGATGTGTTGCAGCCCTCCACACACAATATTGAATTCTACAGTTTAAGGTTCACTTTCCAGAAGGAGTTCACTTTCTCTGTCTGTGTCAGAGCAGAGCTATCCATTTTAATGAAAGTCATCCATTGAAGATATTGGTGTCTTTTCCTCTCTCAATCAGCACAGCCTGTTCGGCTGGACTTGTACTTCAGCCCTGCAGTTCACAGCTGTAATACTCCTTCTTTATGTTCTCAACTCCCTAACTGCCTGTATTTCATAGTTTTTGTTTACTCACATCTTTTTCTCTCTCCCTCTTTCCTCCTCTCTCCTTCTCTTTCTCTCTCCTCCTCTCTCTCTCCTCTCTCCCTCTCTCCTCCTCTCTCTGTCTCTCCTTCTCTCTCTCTCTTTTTCTCTCTCTCTCCTCTCTCCTCTCTCCTCTGTCTCTCTCCTCTCTCCCTCTCCTCTCTCCCTCTCCTCTGTCTCTCTCCTCTCTCCTCCCTCTCCTCTCTCCTTCTCTCTCTCTCCCTCTCTCCTTCTCTCTCTCTCTCCTTCTCTCTCTCTCTCTCTCTCTCCCCTTCTCTCTGGCTCCTTCTCTCTCCCCCTCTCTCCCTCCTCCTCTCTCCTTCCTCCTCAAAACCTCTCCCCATCAACTCCCCCTCTCTCTCATTTCCCACTCCCCCTTATTTTCCCTTCTCTCTCCCTTCCCCCTCCCTCCCTTCCCCCTCCCTCCCCTCCCTCCCCCCTCCCCCCTCCCTTCTCCCTCCCTTCCCCTCTCCCCCTCCCTTCCCCTCTTTCCCTCCACCTCTTTCCCCCCTTTCCCTCCCCCTCTTTCCCTTCCCCCTCCCTTCCCCCTCCTTTCCCTTCCCCCTCCTTTCCCTTCCCCCTCTCCCTTCCCTCCTCTCCCTTCCCCCTCTCCCTTCCCCCTCTCCCCTCTCTCCCCTCCTCTCTCGCCCCTCTCTCCTCAATCTCCCCTTCTCTGCTTTCTCCCTTTCCTCCTCCCTCTTCCCCTTTCTCCTCCCTCTCCCCTTTCTCCTCCCTCTCCCCTTTCTCCTCTCTCTCTCCTCTTCCTCCTCTCTCTCCTCTTCCTCCTCTCTTCCCCTTCTCAGCAGTGCGGACCAGGGAGTAGAGTTGGAGTGCACAGAATTCTCAATAGTGTGGAGAAGATTACTACATAATAAGCAGAGGTAAAGCTCTGAAAGAAATTAACACCAAAATTAGGATGCTAAATGAGATACATTGGGGAAGCATCATTCCCCCTTTCCCTTTTCCCTACCATCCATTGAGAAGCAGTGTATCACATTAAGTTTGCCAGATACATCCAATCCCTTGGGCACTATACGATTGGACCAACTTTGAAGTGGCAATCGCATGAACAGTTTACTAGTTAACTCTATATTCTTTTTATTAATCCTCAGTTTTTAAAACTGTCATCCTTATTTTCAGATAGTTCCATGGCCTCCTCCTCCTCCAGACTTACATCCCTCTGCGATTTCTGAAATCCTGCAATTATAACATCTTCCTCAGTTCCTGTTTTTACCCCATCACTGTTTTCTTCTGTGTTTTAATTTCTAAACTCAGGAATTCTCTTTTAACTTTTCTTACTAATTCAAAACACAACGAACTGCAGTCTACGAGACCTAATGTCGAGTACACCTTATCCAAAATGCTTAGGGGTGCAAATATTTCAGATTTTGGATTTTTTTTGTATTTTGGAGTATGTAGTAATATAGATGGGAATTGCTATCATTTCCAACTCTGAATTTATGTGCAGACTTTGTCTTGCATTTGTTCCTCACACACGTGTACTTAACAGTAAAAATTACAACATACCACTGATATAATGAAAATATAATGTGTGCAGGGTAATACAACAGCTTCAGAAGAATACCTGAATCAGCTGTTGAACAACAGCAAACAACAGCAGGCTTCCAGTCTCCACCCATGATGCTGTGTTTTGATTAAAACTTTACAGTATGCTGTATTTGTATTTTACTTTTTTCAGGTTTTATGTAAAATTTAAAAACAATTAGCATTGTAGACTTGTTCTGGTGTTAGATTTTCATTAGCAATGATCTTCCCAAACTCTTCAGTGAATTTCTCTGCTGCTTCATGATCAGCAGACACTTTGACTTTTAGAATTTTTTAAATCTTTAAAAGTTTAATGCCGTGCCTTTTCTTAAATTTCTTCAACCTATTCATAATTACCTTCAATTTTCAGTTTGTGGTGATAGATTTTTGTTTGCTTCATGATCAGCATACCATTAAGAAGCATATTCTCACCTAATACTGACAAATTCACTCTTTTTGATACACAATCAAGATCTTCATTTTCACTTTATGCAGTGTTTTTCTATTTTTCATGAACTTCTGTTCACGTGAGGTCACTTCTCAGAACTGTCTGTGGTGTGCAGAGACCTGTGTATCTCCTGGGAATCTTCCCAGTGCCTTGTAAAATTTTCCATTTGTGACAACATGTCAGTGCTTGAAAAAATTGGATTTTGGCATTTCGGATAAGGGGTACATGGATATTGAACTTGTAGAGTTTCTTGGTATTATCTGCTATTGTATGTTATATGAATGTAATCTCTTATTCTCATTCACATTTTGAATGCTTTGTAACATTTTGGATTCCCTATTAGTAAATAGATAATGAATCCAGCAAAGAGTTCACTTCTCTAGGTTAATAAGGTTGTCTTACAAATAGAACTTTCCACTGTTGATTGGGAGCCAGCTTTATTCATACTGTAGATGAAGAACAGAAGTGTAAGTTATGAACATCTTCGTTTCTTGTTCAGATATCAATGAGTGTGAAATTTTCGGCAGCTGTCCTCACAATTGTAAAAATAGCAAAGGAAGCTATGCATGTTTCTGTGCTGAGGGATTTGAACCTGTTGCTGAGGAGAATGGTACTCAATGTGCTGTCACAGGTAAATGCAATCTTTTACTATACTTTCTATATCAATCACTGTGTTAATGAACATTGCCTTTGGCACACAATGAATATAGTGAAGTTGCAGTGTTTGCAATCATGTAATGCCTAGACTTGAATGCATTGATGGTGTTCTCTTTGACCTTGGATAGTGAACTCCCATGTTCTTTCCACCTTTCTGCAAGAGCAATTAATTCTAAATTCTCTGTTGGACTTCTTTCTTATTTGATAAACTAGTTACGGTCACCCCCACCATTCTCTCTGAATCAATTCCATTCTTTTTAAAGACCTCTCTTAAGTCAACCCTCAGAAGACTTCCCATGATAGAAGAGGTCCAAGATGTCCATTTGCAGAAGAATCACCAGTGGACATTGGAACATTGCATCCAAATGAAAATTAAGCCTAAATTCAGTGTTAAGACTGTGTATGAGCTCTTTGGTTAGCAACAGCATTGAACTTCAAGCAGGAAAGATCGTACCTACCCACACCAAAGCAGTTTTAGAGATCATATTTTTTTCTATTTTGTTTCATTTTGATTTGGCTTATCCTGCTAGTGCTCAGATTTGGCCCAGCTGAACTAAGCTGAATGTTCCTAGTCTGCTTCAATAACTTATGATTTGTAGTTTGATAATCTGTGTTTTTAACTAAGTTTTTGCCATTTGCGTGATTTGTTCTTTTTTCTTGTGCACTGGGTGTTTGATGTTTTCTTTGAACGGGTTCCATGGTGTTTCTTTGTTTCATAACTGTCTGTGGAAGATTAATCTCAGGGTTGTATACTGCATACATACTTTATTAAGAAATGTGCAATGAATCATTGAGTTTCCAATGACATCCTTTGTTTGGAATGAAAGAAAAGAAAGATGAATGGAAGTATTAGTCAACCAGCCCAAGAGCGGTTTTTGCATGGTAAAATGCTCATGCTGTTGATATTATAATAGAATTGTTATTAATTTCATCTGTTTACTTTCAGGAGATCCTCCTATCCTGCTTTTGCCAGACAATGTACGAATTCGGCGATACAATCCCACACTTCATCAATACACTGACTATGTTGATAATGAAGAGAACATCAAAGCCATTGACTATATTTGGGACACAGAAGATCCAGATCTCAGTATGTAAACAATGTTAGAATTGGGCTCTAATATAGTAGAGAATACCATAAGAACATAGGATTTAGGAGCAGAATTAGGCCATTTGGCCCATCGAGTCTGCTCTGCCATTTAGTCACAAACAAGAGAAAATCTGCAGATGCTGGAAATCCAAGCAACACACACAAAATGCTGGAGGAACTCAGCAGGCCAGGCAGCACCTATGGAAAAGAGTAAACAGTTGTTGTTTCGGGCTGAGACCATTTAGCAGAGGGTCAGAATCCTGTTGAAGGGTCTTGGCCAAAAACGTCGACTGTGCTCTTTTCCATAGATGCTGCCTTACTTGCTGAGATCCCCCAGTATTTTGTGTGTGTTGCTCCACCATTTCATCATGGCTGATTCAATTTTCCTCTCAGCCCCAATCTCCTGTCTTCTCCCCATATCCCTTCATGGCCTGACTAATCAAGAATCTATCAACCTCAGCCTTAAATATACATAAAGACCTGGCCTTCATAGCTGCCAGTGGCAAAGTATTCCACAGATTCACTACTCTCGGGCTAAAAAAATTCCTCCTCATCTCCATTCTAAAAGAGAACCCCTCTATTCCGAGGCTGTGTCCTCTGGTCTTAGACTCTCTCACCATAGGAAACATCCACTGCACATCCATTCTATCAAAGCCGTTCACTAGTCGATAGGTTTAAATTAGGACATCCCGTCATCAAATACTCTTCATATGGTAAGCCACTCAATCCTTGAATCACCTTTGTGAACCTCCTTTGAACCTCTCCAATTTCAGTACATCTTTTCTAAGATAAGGGGCCCAAACCTGCTCACAATACTCCAAGTGAGGCCTCACCAATACTTTATAAAGTCTCAACATTACATACTTGCTTTTATATTCTAGTCTTCTTGAAATGGAAGGTATCATTGCATGTGCCTTCCTCACCACAGACTCAACCTGCAAATTAACCTTTAGGGCATCCTGCACAAGGACTCCCAAGTCCCTTTGCGCCTCAGTTTTTTGCATTTTCTGCATTTAGAAAATAATATACCCGTTCACTTTTTCTACCAAAGTGCATGACCATACACTTCTCGACGCTGTATTCCATCTGCCATTTCTTTACCCATTCTCTTAATCTGTCGAAGTCCTTCTGTAGTGTCTCTACTTCCTCAAATACCTGCCCCTCTACCTATCTTCATATCATCTGCAAATTTTTGCAACAAAGCCATCAATTCCATCATCCAAATCATTGACATATAACAAAAAAAAGAATTGGTCCTAACACAGACCCCTGAGGAGCACCACTCATTGACAGCAAACCAGAAAAGGCTCCCTCTATTCCCATTCTTTGCCACCTGCCAATAAGCCACTGCATTATCCATGCTAGAATCTTCCCTGTAATACCATGGGCTCATAGCTTGTTAAGCAGCCTCATGTGTGAAAGGCCTTGTGAAAATCCAAGTACACAACATCAACTGATTCTCCTTTTTCTATCCTACTTGTTATTTCTTCAAAGAATTCCAACAGATTTGTCAGGCAAGAATTTCCCTTAAGGAAACCATGCTGACTACTGCCTATTTTATCACAGGCCTCCAAGTACCCTGAGACCTCATCCTTAATCAACTCCAACCAACCACTGTGGTCAGACAAGCTGGCCTATAGCTTCCTTTCTTCTTCCTTTCTCCCTCCTTGAAGAATTGAGTGACATTTGCAATTTTCCATCCTTACAGAACCTTTCCAGAATCGAATGATACTTGAAAGATAAATACTAATGCCTCCACAGTCTCTTCAGCCACCTTTTTCAGAACCCTGGAGTGTACACCATCTGGTCCAGGTGACTTATCTACACTCAGACCTTTCAGTTTCCCAAGTACTGTCTCTCTAGTAATGGCAACTTCACACACTTCATGACCCCTGACACCTGGATCCTCCACTATACTGCTAGTGTCTTCCACAGTGACAATGATTAAAATTCTGTATGCAATGATTAGAAATCTGTTGGTTAGTTCTGGGAATAAGCAAAAAAAAATCCAGTATGTTTTCCTTGGAGTGAATGTGGAGAGGATATGTCCTGTGGCAGGGAAGTCTAAGACCAGAGGACACAGCCTCAGAATAGAAGGCTGTCCATTGGGAATGGAGATGAGGAGGAATTTCTTTAGCCAGAGAGTGGTGAATCGGTAGAACTCTTTGCCACAGGCAGCTGTGGAGGCCAGATCTATATGTATATTTAAGGAAGAGGTTGATAGATTCCCAATTAGTCAGAGCATGAAGGGATTATGTGGAGAAGGCAGGAGGTTGGGGTTGAGAGGAAAATGGACCAGCCACGATGAAATTGCGGAGTACACTAGATGGGCCAAATGGCCTAATTCTGCTCATATATGTCTAAGTTGTTATAACCACAGGGTGGTAATGGGGACAAGCTCCCACTACCTATTAAATGCTCCCAATGGCGTGTTCCTCAAATAGCCTCTGATATCCAAACCCAGTTCCTGGCCTTCACGTATGGCTCAGCTACTAAGCCCAGCAGAACCATTTCTACTGACAGGAGAAGGGGCAAAGGTGGGTTCCTGGCAGCTTAGGAGAGAACTGTTGTTGATTCCCAGAAATGGCCTACATCTCGACACTGAGCTGCTGCACCATCCACCCCTGTCCACACATCAGCCCTCAGAGGCAGCCGCAGCACGTTCCCTCAATGGTACACTGCACAGTGCACAATCTGTTAGAGCTCCAACAGAGGGCAAGAGTTTGCACAGGTTCAGAGTCAGAATCAGGTTTAATGTCACTGGCATACTGCCATTATCAGATTCCTTAAGGTTGTTATAGTCAGGGGTACGTAGTGGGGATAAGCTCCCACCACCTTTTACATTCTCCAAAACCACGCACCTCAAATAGCCTGACAATCAAATACAGCTCCTGGCCTTCACGTGTGGTTCAGCTACTAAGCCCAGTGGAACCACTTCTACTGGATGGAAAAGGTATAGGTGGTTTACTGGCACCTTAAAACCAGTCACTGGTTGACGGGTCATCTAGGAGAAGGAAAATTCTGATCTCAAACCTCCGCTGCTTTGTGGCTATACTCACTCATGGGGAAGGCTTCAGGAGTAAACCCTGAGAGAAAAATCCAGAGCTGGTGATCCTAAGGCAGTCCTACATTGAGTTCAATGCTGACTGGCAGCTCCAGCGATGCTGCTGGTACCAAACTGTATCGGTCTCTGTTCCTTTGGGTTCTTCAGTTGCGTTGAGATGGGGAGCATGCTACATGGGCAACAGCTTGCATTCCATATCATATTGCCCAGGCTTGCCTACCTAGACAGCCTAGGACGCAATATCCATGGTCAACTCTGACCGTCGGAGGCCTCAGACAGACTAAGGTATCTTATAGTCTTAGGAAAACTAAGAGGATTTTACTCCTGTGGGAAATAGATTTCACAGAGGTTTAGGGGAGGGGGATGTGATTAAATCTACTAAAACCACACCGGACAAAATTTTTCTTCCGAAAGTGCTACTTCCCCAGAAATTATTTTATGTTAGACTGCTTGAAGCTGAATACAAATATAATGTCAGATTGCTCGTATCACCTGGAATTTGGGAAACAAATAATTAACTTTTATTCAAGATAATACATTTAATTGCACACCAGTGCTGATGCTTTGCAATAGCCCAACTAAACTAAAAATGTTTTGTTGATGATTTTCATCTGTACCAAATGTCTGAGGCTTCTCCCTTAAGTGTCCAGCAATAATCAGCCAGCATTGATGGGTTCCAGTTGCCCTGATACCGTTTCTCCATGACCGCAATGTCCTGGTGAAACCTCACCGTGCCCATCACTGACAGTGCGAAGATTTGCAGGAAAGAAGTCTAAATTGGAATACAGAAAATGAATCTTTAGTGGCAAACACGAGGAAATCTGCAGGTGCTGGAATTTCAAGCAACACACATAAAAGTTGCTGGTGAACACAGCAGGCCAGGCAGCATCTATATGAAGAGTTACAGTCGACGTTTCGGGCCGAGACCCTTCGTCAGGACTAACTGAAAGAAGAGCTAGTAAGAGATTTGAAAGCGGGAGGAGGAAGGGGAGATCCGAAATGATAGGAGAAGACAGGAGGGGGAGGGATGGAGCCAAGAGCCGGACAGTTGAGTGGCAAAAGGGATATGAGAGGATCATGGGACAGGAGGCCTAGGGAGAAAGAAAAGTGGGAGTGGGTGGGGAAACCCGGGGATGGGCAAGGGGTATAGTGAGAGGACAGAGGGAGAAAAAGGAGAGAGAGAAAAGAATGTGTGTATATAAATAAATAACAGATGGGGTACGAGGGGGAAGTGGGCCATTAGTGGAAGTTTGAGAAGTCAGTGTTCATGCCATCAGGTTGGAGGCTACCCAGACGAAATAAAAGGTGTTGTTCCTCCAACCTGAGTGTGGCTTCATCTTTACAGTAGAGGAGGCCGTGGATAGACATATCAGAATGGGAATGGGACGTGGAATTAAGATGTGTGGCCACTGGGAGGTCCTGCTTTCTTTGGCGGACAGAGCGTAGGTGTTCAGCGAATAGATCTCCCAGTCTGCGTCAGGTCTTGCCAATATATAGAAGGCCGCATCGGGAGCACTGGATGCAGTATATCACCACCTGGAAGGACTGTCTGGGGCCCTGAATCGTAGTGAGGGAGGAAGTGTAAGGGGTTAGCCTCAGGATTAGGCTTTTCATTCCAGGACGAAGGAGATGTCCTCCTTTTTTAAAGAAAGAGGCTTCCCTTCCTCTACCATCAACTCTGCTCTCAAACGCATCTCCCCCATTTCATGCACATCTGCTCTCACTTCATCCTCCCCCCACCCCACTAGGAATAGGGTTCCCCTGGTCCTCACCTACCACCCCACCAGCCTCCGGGTCCAACATATTATCCTCCGTAACTTCCACCACCTCCAACGGGATCCCACCACTGAGCACATCTTTCCCTCCCCCCCCCCCCGCTTTCCGCAGGGATCGCTCCCTACGTGACTTCCTTGTCCATTCGTCCCCCCCATCCCTCCCCACCGATCTCCTTCCTGGCACTTATCCTTGTAAGCAGAACAAGTGCTACACATGCCCTTACACTTCTTCCCTCACTACCATTCAGGGCCCCAAACAGTCCTTCCAGGTGAGGCAACACTTCACCTGTGAGTCAGCTGGGGTGATATACTGCACCCAATGCTCCCGATGTGGTCTTCTACATATATTGGCGAGACCCGACGCAGACTGGGAGATCATTTGGCTGAACACCTACGCTCTGTCCGCCAGAGAAAGCAGGATCTCCCAGTGGCCACACAGTTTAATTCCACATCCCATTCCCATTCTGATACATCTATCCACAGCCTCCTCTACTGTAAAGATGAAGCCACACTCAGGTTGGAGGAACAACACCTTATATTCCGTCTGGGTAGCCTCCAACCTGATGGCATGAACATTGACTTCTCAAACTTCCGCTGATGCCCCACCTCCCCCTCGTACCCCATCTATTATTTATTTATATACACACATTCTTTTTCTCTCTCTCCTTTTTCTTCCTCTGTCCCTCTCACTAAACCCCTTGCCCATCCTCGGATTTCCCCCCCCCCTTTTCTTTCTCCCTAGGCCTCCTGTCCCATGATCCTCTCGTATCCCTTTTGCCTATCACCTGTCCAGCTCTTGGCTCCATCTCTCCCCCTCCTGTCTTCTCCTATCATTTCAGATCTTCCCCTCCCCCTCCCACTTTCAAATCTCTTACTAGCTCTTCTTTCAGTTAGTCCTGACGAAGGGTCTCGGCCCGAAACGTTGACTGTACCTCTTCCTATAGGTGTTGCCTGGCCTGCTGCATTCACCAGCAACTTTTATGTGTGTTGCTTTAGTGGCAAGTTCATTTCCTGGTTTTGTGTGTTTGAAGCATGTTGTCAACCAGCTGCACATAGTTTGGTGCTCTGTAGTTGCTAGGAAAGTATTCATCAACATCCCTGAACGCCTTCCATGTGATTTTCTCTGGTCCCGCTAGAAGTTCTTTGAATTGCCTGTCATTGATGACCAACAAAATGCCTTCCTTAATTTGGGCATCAGTTATTCTGGAAAACATCTGTCTCAAACATTGAAATCCTTCATGGAAATACATAGCCTTTCTAAAATCTCTCCTGTCATGTGGCGTCCGCTTTGTCTGGACTAGATAGAAAGCGTTACAACTTAAGTTGTAGCAACATTTTAATCGACTTGAATTATGAATTGAAATAAAAAATATAGGTGTATTTTTTTTAAAAAATAGTGCATGATAGGGAAATGCCATGGTGATTTTCATGATCAGTAGCCCAAAATTCACAAGATACAAATAAAAGTATTCAGGAAACAAAATCTTTGTTGCCCAGTGATATTGATGAGGTGGCTATGTGGTTTTCCCTTACTGAACTGGATTCGCCCCAAATCTCAAAAACGTGAGTTTGTGGGTTCATTAACTGCTATAAATTGCCTCTCTCTCCCCCACTCTCTCCCCCACTCTGTCTCCCCCCCCTGTCTCCCCCGTCTCTCCCCGTCTCTCCCCATCTCTCCTCCTGTCTCTCCCCCTGTCTCTCCCCCACCCTCTCTGCTACCCCCATCTCTCCCCACTCTCTCCCCCACTCTCTCCCACCCTGTCTCTCCCCTGTCTCTCCCCCATCTCTCCCCCACCCTCTCTGCCACCCCTCTCTCCCCCAACTCTCCCCCATCTCTCCCCCCTCTCTCCCCACTCTCTCTCCCCCACTCTGTCTCTCCCCTTTCTCCTCCCCCCTCTCTGCCCTCTCTGTCTCCCCCTTTCCCTACCCGCCTCTACCCCCCTCCCTATCTCCCTCCCTCCCACTCTCCCTGACTCCAGCATATTCCAGCAGGAGGGAGGGAGGAAGGGAGAGGTCTTGAGCAAGGTTTAACTGACACTGTTTGTGGATTGGATATGGTTTTGGTTTCTGGTTACTCCTATTTTTTTTAGCTATTTTGTTCGACTTTGATCTGGGCAGACTGGCTCTGTGGCCTGCAGTCAGTGAACGACACAATGCTAAACTGAACATTCCCAGCCTGTCTCAAGGACTCTTTCGTTTGATGTTTAAGGTTCTGTGTGTGTTTTGCCGTTTGCGAGAGGTTTTTTTTGCTGGTTTGATGTTTTCTTTGAACGGGTTCCATGGTGTTTCTTTGTTTCATGGCTGTTTGTGGAAGGGTGAACCTCAGGGCTGTATACTACATATGTACTTTGAAAATAAATATACTTTGAACTTTATTATAATGTAGGTGAATGTTGAACAGTGGTAACTTCTTGTGATCTGAAGCTCTGAAAGCACTGGCAGCACTGAATGTAGGAGTTGTATTCTATAGCACTGCGGCTAAACACAGGAGATTTTACGGATGCTGGAAACCCAGAGCAATACCCACTGGGGGAACTCAGAAGCGATGTTCCCTCTAATTTGTAATGACTAGCGTGTGCAAAAGTTTTGTGCTGTGCATTTTGCCCAGTGACAACAACATGTGCTCACTGAATTTTTAAGTGGAAGCAAACCTGAATCTATTCTAAGGATAATAAACTACCCACTACCTGTACAGCAGGCCTGTAGCGGGTAATGAAGGATTTTATCGCCAGAGCTTTTGCATACCATTCATATGTGATTTGCTTGCTAACTTAGACTTTTAAAAGTCAAGTTTCCAAATATCGCTCCACTTCTTCACACTTGCAAATTCTCCAGCAACTTTGCATCACGACAATACACATAGGTAACATCAGTTTCTGTATTTTACATAAATATTTCTCCTAGCTACACATTCCTAACCTTATGAGCTTTCAGTGTAGAAGTTTCTACTGTTTCATTAAGCCATTCGCTTTGAGTGAACTAGCAGTTCTTTTGTGCTTCACGCCCTTTGCTTCTTTGGAAATCACCATAGTGAATCAATAACTTCAGTATAAATAAGCCAGTTCTAAAATCTGTAGACAAACCATCACAAACTCCACATTGTGAATACCATTCGCATCAGGAACCGGAAGAGGAAATGTGATTGTGTACGATTATGAAATATACTTAACGTGCCAAGGACGTAGAGGGTGACAACCTTTTGTGCGCTAGTAGCAGAAGATGTGTGCGTGCGTGCACACGTGCACATACTTTAGAGGGAACATTGCTCAGCAGGTCAGGCAGCAATAATAGAAATGAATAAACAAGTTCATGTTTCGGGCCAAGACCCTTCCTCAGGTCAACTGTTTATTCCTTCCCATCGGTGCTGCCTGACCTGCTGAGTTCCTCCAGCATTTTCTGTGTGTTTCTTATTTTCCTGCCTGTCTTTGTATCTTCAGCAAATTTAGCAACCATTCCTTTAATACCATCACTTCACCCATTTTTATAAATTGCTAAAATAAAAGTTGGGGACAGTGACACTCATTACACATTACATGCACACATTGCATCTTGCCAACCAGAAAAAAATACCCATTAATATTTATTGAGTTTACCCCTGGCCAGATAGTCTTCTATTTACAGTAAAATGTTACCTTCTACTCCATAAGCCTTGGATATGACAATCTAATTATCTTCTTAAGACCCAACCACATTACACCCAATATATTTCCCCTTTCTTCTCAGTATGCTACTGACATCTGCTGCCACTTTTAGCCATACTTTCTTAGTGTAGACTGTTGGCTTCTTTCTCCTTTCACCAGTGAAGATGCAACTTCAACACCCAAATTAACATTCAGCAAATTATTAGGACATTGTCGAATGTTGAAAGGCCTCCATAGAGTGGATGTGGAGAGGATGTTTCCTATGATGGGAAAGTCTAAGACCAGAGGACACAGCCTCAGAATAAAGGGACGTCCATTTAGAAAGGAGATGAGGAGGAACTTCTTCAGCCAGAGAGTGGCGAATCTGTGGAATTTTTTGCCATCGGCGGCTGCTGATGCCAAGTCATTGGATATATTTAAGGGAGCGGTTAATAGATCAACATGTTGGAATGGGAGTGGGAATTGGAATTAAAACATTCGGTCACAGGGAAGTCTTGCTTGTGGCGGATGGTGCAGTCCTACTCGACGATACAGTCCACCAATTTATGATGGGTCTCACCAACGTAGGAGAGGCCACATCGCAAGCACTGCATACAATAGATGACCCCAGCAGATTTGCGTGTGAAGTGTTGCCTCACGTGGAAGGACTGTTTTGAGCTCTGAATTGTTAATATACAGTTTGCATCTTGTTGGAGACACAGCTGAGCTTCAAGCCCTGGTATTAAATGTTCATGCAATATTAATTAAGTTTGTTTCCTTTTTCCTTTATTTCAGAAATTATAGTGTCAAGTATTTATTATCATCATCATCATCATTTTGTGCTGTGTTGTATGACGTACTGTAGGTGATTATGGTCTTCCACCTGTCTTTAATCTGCAAAGTTCTGAAAAGTTCTTCAAAAATTTTGTCTGTCCATTCTTTGCTATAACTCATGCACCATCGATGGTGACTTTTTCTTGCATCAGTTTTTCCCATCACTGCAAGATGTCCAAACTTCTCCTCCTTCAGTACATGTCCCAGAGATTCCAGCTGCCGTTTCCCGATTGATGATATCAGCTCTCTTCTTATTCCGACTTTTCACAACACTTCCTCATTTGTTACTCTGTCCTTCCATGATATTTTCATCATTCTTCTCAAATGCCACATTTCTGCAGCTTCAAGTCTTCCCTCATTTTGCTGGATATTGTCCAACACTCGCTTCCAGATGTTAGTGTGGAATGAGCAAAATACTGCAACATTCTGAGTTTCATACCCAGAGAAATAATGTTAATCTTTACTATCTTGCTCAAATGCTCAAACATGCATTTAGCAATTCCAATCATTCTTCTAGTCATTCTACTGTCAGATGACATCGTGCTCCCTAAGTAATTGAACAATGAAACAAATAAACATGGTTGTTCAAAGTATTTATAAAATGATATAAGTATTGTTAACAAGGAAACTTCCCTCAACTGTTATTAAGACCATAAGACATAGGAGCAGAATTGGGCCATTTGGCCCATCGAGTTTGCTTCACCATTTCATCATGGCTAATTCAATTTTCCTCTCATCCTCAATCACCTGCTTTCTCCCCATATCCCTTCATGCACTGATCAATTAAAAATCTATCAACTTCTGCCTTAAATATATATACAGACTTGAACTCCACAGCTGCCTGTGGCAACAAATTCCACAGATTCACTACTGTCTGGCTAAAGAAATTCTTCTTCATCTCTATCCTAACTGGATGTCCCTCTATTCTGAGGCTGTGTCCTCTAGTCTTCAACTGCCTACCCTCAGGAAACATTCTCTCCACATCAATTCTATCAAGGTCTTTCACCATTCGATAGGTTTCGATGATTATTTGTGATATACATACATATCACAGTAGTCTCCTCATCATGGCAAGACATTTTATTGTATCTCCTGCAACAACAGAGTGAGTGACTCCACCATCTCAAAAGAGCAACTTGGAATACTACCTTCCTCAGAGTCCACAAGATGTTGGATAGCTTCATGCTGGAGGCAAATCCACTGCACTACAAGACACAAGAAAATCTAATATAAACCATCTTCTCTCTGCAGGTATAGTGTACTGGACAGTCCTGGGACATGGCTCAAACCCCGGCTCCATAAAGTGGGCCTTTCTCACAAGATTCGATGACAGAGGAAGCAATCCAACAGTACCAGTGGACTTAAACCTGAATTATATAGTGACACCTGCTGCAATTGCCGTGGATTGGGTTGGAAAGTAAGGAGCAAAAATATAAGGAGGATATTGCTTTTACTTTGATTCTAATTGAATTATGGTATTCTGAAGAGTTAATTTATCAAAATCACTAAACCTCGTTGGATTTGTTTCCGTCTCAGCTGAAGTTCTTCGGCAAGACTGAGAAGCAGGTGTTTTATTTTCCAAACCCCCTTCCTCCCTGTAACAACCCAAAATCTGATTCAATAGGTCAATCTGTCATCTTTACAAACCTTTAAGCCTATACACACCCCGCGGCATGTTATTGTTTACTGGAGATACTTCATCCATATTGGTTCAAAGACTGAACAAGTATCTTGCATCAGTCTTCACTGAGGAAGACAGCAGTATACCGGACACTCAAGGGTGGCAGGGAAGAGAAGTGTGAGCAGTCACAATTACGACAGAGAAAGTACTCAGGAAGCTGAATAGGCTAAAGGTAGATAAATCTCCTGGACCAGATGGAATGCACCCTCGTGTTCTGAAGGAAGTAGCTGTGGAGATTGCGGAGGCATTAGCGATGATCTTTCATAAGTCGATAGATTCTGGCATGGTTCCGGAGGACTGGAAGATTGCAAATGTCACTCCGCTATTTAAGAAGGGGGCAAGGAAGCAAAAAGGAAATTATAGACCTGTTAGCTTGACATCAGTGGTTGGGAAGTTGTTGGAGTCGATTGTCAAGGATGAGGTTACAGAGTACCTGGAGGCATATGACAAGACAGGCAGAACTCAGCATGGATTCCTTAAAGGAAAATCCTGCCTGACAAACCTATTACAATTTTTTGAGGAAATTACCAGTAGGCTAGACAAGGGAGATGCAGTGGATATTGTATATTTGGATTTTCAGAAGGCCTTTGACAAGGTGCCACACATGAGGCTACTTAACAAGATAAGAGCCCATGGAATTACAGGGAAGTTACATACAGGGATAGAGCGTTGGCTGATTGGCAGGAAACAGAGAGTGGGAATAAAGGGATCCTATTCTGGTTGGCTGCCGGTTACCAGTGGTGTTCCACAGGGGTCCGTGTTGGGGCCGCTTCTTTTTACATTGTACTTCAACGATTTGGGTTATGGAATAGATGGCTTTGTGGCTAAGTTTGCTGACGATACGAAGATAGGTGGAGGGGCTGGTAGTGTTGAGGAAACCGAGAGTCTGCAGAGAGACTTGGATAGATTGGAAGAATGGGCAGAGAAGTGGCAAATGAAGTACAATGTTGGAAAGTGTATGGTTATGCACTTTGGCAGAAAAAATAAACGGGCAGACTATTATTTAAATGGGGAAAGAATTCAAAGTTCTGAGATGCAACGGGACTTGAGAGTCCTCGTACAGGATACCCTTAAAGTTAACCTCCAGGTTGAGTCAGTAGTGAGGAAGGCGAATGCAATGTTGGCATTCATTTCTAGAGGAATAGAGTATAGGAGCAGGGATGTGATGTTGAGGCTCTATAAAGCGCTGGTGAGACCTCACTTGGAGTACTGTGGGCAGTTTTGGTCTCCTTATTTAAGAAAGGATGTGCTGACATTGGAGAGGGTACAGAGAAGATTCACTAGAATGATTCCGGGAATGAGAGGGTTAACATATGAGGAACGTTTGTCTGCTCTTGGACTGTATTCCTTGGAGTTTAGAAGAATGAGGGGAGTCCTCATAGAAACATTTTGAATGTTAAAAGGCATGGACAGAGTGGATGTGGCAAAGTTGTTTCCCATGATGGGGGAGTCTATTACGAGAGGGCATGACTTAAGGATTGAAGCGTGCCCTTTCAGAACAGAAATGCGAAGAAATTTTTTTTAGTCAGAAGGTGGTGAATCTATGGAATTTGTTGCCACGGGCAGCAGTGGAGGCCAAGTCATTGGGCGTATTTAAGGCAGAGATGTAAAGGTATCTGAGTAGCCAGGGCATCAAAGGTTATGGTGAGAAGGCAGGGGAGTGGGACTAAATAGGAGAAAATGGATCAGCTCCTGATAAAATGGCGGAGCATACTCGATGGGCCGAATGGCCTACTTCTGCTCCTTTGTCTTATGGTCTTATGGTCTTATGGACCCCATGAGCTATTTTGCATGGTCACAAGGTTTCAAATTGCTTCATCATGAGAAAGGAACGGAGTAGCAGATTCTCTGGCTTCAGCATCAGTCCAGTCTTGCTGTTCCTGTGTGATGTAGGAGCAGAATTAAACCATTAGGCCTATCAAGTCTACTCCACCATTCCATCAAGTCTGATCCATTTCCCTCTCGGACCCAATCTCCTGCCTTCATCCTGTATCCCTCATGCCCTGACCAATCAAGAATCTGCCTTAAATATACACAATGACTTGGCCTTCCCAGCCACCTGTGGCAACAAATTCCACAGATACACCACCCTCTGGCTAAAAAATTCCTCCTCATCCATTTTCTAAACGGACATGCCTCTATTCTGAGCCTATATCCTCTGATCTTAGACTCCTCCACCACTGGAAACATCTCCTCCACATCCACTCTGTCGAGGCCTTTCAACATTTGATAGGTTTCAGCAATGTCCCTGTCATTCATCTGAATTCCAGTGAGTACAGGCCCAGAGCCTTCAAACGCTCTTCATATGATAAGCCATTCATTCCCAGAATCATTCTCGTGAACCTCCTCTGAACCCTCTCCAATGCCAGCACATCATTTCTTATATAAGAGACCTAAAACTCCTCACAATACTCCAAGTGAGGTCTTACAAGTGCTGTATAAAGCCTCAGCATTACATCCTTGCTTCTGGTCCTGCACAAAAGCAGCTTGTTTTCCCCTTTCCATTGCATTATGTCTACGGCTTAGAATATTTGGAATTAAAATGTTACTTGCTGCAACCGCAGTCTAGTGTAGCTGCCAATGCTAGAACTCTTCAGGGTGGATCTATGGCCATCTGTTCAGCTGCACGGGCAAAGGTGACCAGACCATTAGGCCATATTGTAGCTGTAAACTTTCTGATTAATATTGGACCTGATAACCATAAAAGCAGAGTGGTGTGAGGGAAAACGAAAGGTAGGATAATCTTACTCATTTAATATTCAGTCTTTCGTGTAAATGCTGTTCTAATTATAATTGGTTAGCATTTGAAAGGATGTTATAACAAGTTGAACATGTCCAGTGTGTCCAAGACAGAATACTGAGAAGGTGTCTACGTCTCTTTTTCAAGGCATATTTATTGGACTGATTCCGGCACAAAGAGAATTGAGGTGGCAGATCTAAATGGACTATACAGGAAATGGCTGATTGACTCTGAACTGGACGATCCAGCTGCTATAGCTGTAAATCCTAAACTTGGGTAAGCAAATTACCGTTTCCCAGACAATTTATTTTTATATTTTAGATATTTACCTTTTAGACCATAACACATTATGCCATTCGACCCATCGAGTCTTCACCGCCATTTCATCATGACTGATCCATTTCCCTTCAACCCCATTCTCTTGTCTTCTCCCCCTAACCTTTCACATCCTGACTAATTAAGAACCTAGCTACCTCTGCCTTAAATGCACCCAATGACTTGGTCTCCACAACTGCCTGTGGCAATGAATTTTACAGATTCACCACCCTCTTGCTAAAGAAATTCCTCCTCATTTCTGTTCTAAACAGACATTCCTCTATCCTGAGGCTGTGCCCTCTTTTCTTAGACTCCCCTACCAAAGGAAACATCTTCTTCACATCCACTCTATCTCAGCCTTTCAATGGGTTTCAATGAGACTCCGCCCCCCCCCCCCCATTCTTCTAAATTCCAGCAAGTGGCCCAGAGCCTTCAATCACTGCTCATATGATAACCCTTTCATTCCTGGAATCTTGGAATCATACTTAGGAACCTCCTCAGAACCCCCTCCAGTCAGCCCATCCTTTGTTAAATAAGGGGCCCAAAACTGCTTCCAAGTGAGGCCTCGGCATTGCCCCATCCCCATTACATCCTTTACATTCATTACATCCATTACATTCTAGCTCTCTTGAAATGAATGCTAGCATTGTATTTGCCTTCCTCACCAGCGATTCAGCCTGCAAACTAACCTTTTGGAAAACCTGCACGAAGATTCCGAAATCCCTTTGCACCTCTGATTTTTTTGAATTTTCTACCAAGGTTTTCACTTTCCCTACAGATATCACTGTTCTACAAATATAAAAAATGGTATCTCCATGAAAAATGCTGGAAACTGATACAATAAAGGCATTAATTTAAAATCTATACTGCTTCAGTCAAGTGCCTTGTTTCCAGTTTTTGCTTTAATTGGTACCACAAATAGGAAATTTGAGTCGTAACCTCAATTGTGATTAAGCAGAAATGAGCTGATACTTCAAAGATCCAGAAACTACATGCTGAACTATTTGCATGAGGTATTAAACTGAGGTCTTTTCAAATAAATTGGGGGGCTGACTGACCCCAGTAGAAGCTGCAAGGGATGGCAGGGAGATATTTCCACCACCAGGAGAAGTACCAGGGTTAAGGGAGTGAAACATGAATGAATAGTGGACCTAGCTGATGACCCTGCAGCTGATCTATGGGCATTGGTGGAGGTGCGGGAGGCAGCAATACCAGGCAGGAAACATCTTCCTGTAAATCTCTTTGAAGAAAGCTATTTCTCAATACTTTACTCAGTAAAAGGTAGATTATCTAGGCTGATGGCCGGCTGGTGGCACAATGGCATCAGCGCCAGGCTCCGGAGTGAAGGCTCCCGAGTTCGAATCCAAGTCGGGCCACCCCACAAGCACGCTTTCCATCTGTGCCAGGTTGAACGTCGAGCTAGCCACTCAGCCTTGTAAAAAAAAAGGGTCGAGTCAGGAACGTTTATGTCATGACCCAGTTAATCCAAAAGGAGACCAATCCTGACACCACACGCCAGACAAGAATAGCTGACTGTCTGGTGCGACACGCTAAAAAAAAATCTAGGCTGATGTCACTTACTCTGTGTAGGGTATGCCTTATGGAAATTGGTGCTGTATTTACCTAAACAACCATGGTTAATCTGAAAAATTAGTTCTTTAATATGACATCTGTTCAAGTTCATTTTGTTGTCATTCAACCATACATAGCTGAACGAAACAACGTCCCTCCAGACCAAGGTGCATAAGACAGTACATATAGCTCACACACAAAATACTTCAAGTTACATTATCATAAATAAACTAACAAATAATCAGTTGCATTTACAACACATTTAAAAAACAGTATAATGCTACTGGTGCTTGGTGGTGGTGGCAGGGAGTTTAGTGGTCTTAGAGCCTGGGAGAAGAAGCTGCTTTCCATCCTAACAGTTCTAGTCCTGATACTATGGTACCTATTACTTGATGGTAAGGTTCAAAGAGATTGTTGGATGAATGGAAGAGGTCATTGACAATGCTAAGGGCCCTGCATATGTGGTACTCCTGATAAATATCTTTAACATATGGAAGAGAGACCTCAATGATCCTCTCAGCAATCCTCACAATCCTTTGTAGGGACTTGCAGCCAGATGTCTTACAAAGCCCGTACTAGATGGTGATGCAGGTGGTCAGGACACTCTCAATTGTGCTCCTGTAAAAGTTGATTAAAATGGAGGTGGGTGGGGACTTACTTGCCTTAATCTCTACAGGAAGTTGAGATGCTGCTGTGTTTTCTTGACTAAAGAGGTGGTGTTGAGAGAACAGGTAATATCCATTATGTGCACTCCCAGAAACTTGGTGATCCTAACTGTCACCCTGGAGGAGATGTGTATGTACAGTGAGGAGTCATCAGCATGCACCTTCCTAAAGTCCACAATCACCTCTTTGGTCTTGTCCATGTTGAGACTCAAGTTGTGCTTGCAGCATTATGCCAGCCATTTATACGCTATCTCATCGTCTTTGTTGATGAGGCCAAACACTGTTACGTAATCAGCGTATTTGATGATCCGGTTTAATCAGAAGAGGAGAGAGTGAGCAATTTCAAGTTCCTGGGTGTCAAGATCTCTGAGGATCTAACCTGGTCCCAACTTATCAATGCATCTATAAAGAAGGCAAGACAGTGGCTACATTTTATTAGGAGTTTGAAGAGATTTGGTTTGTCACCTAAAACACTCAAAAACTTCTAAAGGAAAGCATTCTCACAGGCTGCATCCTGTCTGGTATGGGGATGGGGGGGGGGTGTGGTGCTCTACTGCAAAGGACCAAAAGGAGCTACAGAAAGTTGTTAAATTGGTCCGCTCCATCTTGGGTAGTAGCCTCTGTAGTATCCAAGACATCTTCAGGGCATAGTCCTCAGAAAGGGGGTGTCCATCATTAAGGACCCCCACCACTCAGGACATGCCCTCTTTTCACTGTTACTGTCAGGAAGGAGGTACAGTATCCTGAAGGCACACATTAAACAATTCAGGAACAGCTTCTTCCCCTCTGTCATACGATTCCTAAATGGACATTGAACCCACTTCTTTCAATATATATTTCTGTTTTGCACTGTTTTTAATCTATTTAATATATGCATATATGTACTTACTGTAATTGATTTACATTTTTTTCTATATTATCATGTATTGCATTGAACTGCTGCTGCTATGTTAACAAATTTCACAACACATGCTGGTGATAATTCTGATTCTGATGTTGAACTGGATGTAGA
Organism: Mobula hypostoma; assembly: GCF_963921235.1. Classification (NCBI taxonomy): domain Eukaryota; kingdom Metazoa; phylum Chordata; class Chondrichthyes; order Myliobatiformes; family Myliobatidae; genus Mobula; species Mobula hypostoma. The sequence goes on along the minus strand of NC_086102.1, from coordinate 182,829,561 downwards.
AGTGCAGTCACATGTCAGTAGTGGGCTGAGCACGCAGCCGTGAGGAGCAGCGGTGCTCAGCGTAATGGGGTTAGATATGTCCTTCTCTTCTCCACTCTGGCCTTCTACCTCTTCTCACCTGCCCATCACCTCTCCCTGGTGCCTGTGCTCCTCCCTTTTTCCAATGGTCCACTCTTCTTTCCTATCATACTTACTCATCTCCAGTCCTTTACCTTTCCCACCCACCTGGCTTCACCTATCACCTTCTAGCTACCCTCTTTCTCCTCCCCCCCCCACCTTTTTACTCTGACATTTTTCCCCTTCCTTTCCAGTCCTGATGAAGGGTCTCAGCCCAAAACATTGACTGTTTGTTCATTTCCACAGATGCTGCCTGATGTGCTGAGTTCCCTCAGAATTTGTGTGTGTTTCTTTATAAAGGACATTCAGCCTATCAGGAAGAGATGCATCACTGTCTTTGCACAGGGTGGACATACATTGTCCCATCAGGTGGAAGATACAAATGTTTGAAAGCATGTGCAGGTTCAAAAGCCTGAACCAGGTTCAAGGACAGCTTCGACCTCACTGTTACAAGACTTTTGAATGTTTCCCCAGGATGATAAGATGGACTCTTGATCTTATGATCTACCTAGTTATGATCTTGCACGTTATTGTCTACCTGCACTGCACTTTCTTTGTACCGTAACACGTTATTCTACAAGCTGTGATTGTTTTACCCTGCATTCAGTTTTAGCTTATACCACTTCAATGCTTCATTGTAATGAATTGATCTGTATAAACAGTACGCAAAGGAAAGTTTTCACAGTACCTCAGTAAATGTGACAGTAAAAACAGAAATTGAAAGAACTTCAGTTATTTACATGTACTGACTTTAACTCTTAATTTAGGCTGTTCTACTGGACAGATTTGGGCAGTAATCCCAAGATAGAGTGTGCCTGGATGGATGGACAATACCGGCAAGTGTTAGTTAACAGTGAGCTGGGCTGGCCGACGGGCCTCACCATAGATTATCTCAATGGTGACAGAATCTATTGGAGTGATTCCAAGGAGAACCTCATAGAGTCTATAAAGTTTGATGGGACTGACAGAATACAGGTTATTAATGGAGGTAAAACACTTTTATGGATTTAACAATTATTATTGAAAAGCAATATTAGGGCTAAGCATAAGTAAATAACTGAATTTGCTGCGAACATTTATGAAGTTGAAATAATTTAATTTTATCATGTTGAGGTCACCTAATGTGAAGCAATAGTTTTCTCAATATTGTAGTAATATCTGACTCTATGCAAGAAAGTGAATCTCAGGGTTGTATATGTGACATACATGTACTTTGATAATAAAATTACTTTGACTGTCAGGATCACTGGTGAACTCACTGTGCAGGAATCACAGAGTCTTCAGCAATTCAAAGAAAATAAAAGATTTATCAGAGAAATTAGCCAGAAAAACTAACCAGAGCTCAGGCAAACTATGCAGGATCTTGAAGAGCTGAAATCACTCACGATACGCAGAAGAACTCGGTCAGAGTTTCACCAGATAAGGATCCGCAATGACCGAGCAAAGAGGGGTTGGCAAGACCCCCCCACTTCCGAAATACACCCTGGAGCACATAGAAATTCAGGACTGATCAGACAGCCCTGATGTCCAGACGAATCAATAACCCCCAAAGACAACAACTGCAATGTGAGACATTGAAAATCCCCCGCTAATTTAATTACCCCAAGATGAATAAAACTGAAAAATACAAAGAGAGCTTAATAATTGTCATGATCCCAAATGAGACACCCGCAACACGTGAAAACCCAGAGCTAGACCAAAGACAAGCAATTGCACATAAAAGGTAAACACTTCATACCCACAAGGTGACACTGAGAAAATACAATCCACATAACTCACTGAATATAATCTTTACTTTTTTTTGAAACTGGCAGCTGGTTGTGACATTAACTTTGATGTTAGACCATAAGACCATAAGACAAAGGAGCAGAAGTAGGCCATTCGGCCCATCGAGTCTGCTCCACCATTTTATCATGAGCTGATCCATTCTCCTACTTAGTCCCACTCCCCTGCCTTCTCATCATAACCTTTGATGCCCTGGCTACTCAGATACCTGTCAATCTCTGCCTTAAATACACCCAATAACTTGGCCTCCACTGCTGCCCGTGGCAACAAATTCCATAGATTCACCACCCCCTGACTAAAAAAATTTCTTCGCATTTCTGTTCTGAATGGGCGCCCTTCAATCCTTAAGTCATGCCCTCTCGTACAAGACTCCCCCATCATGGGAAACAACTTTGCCACATCCACTCTGTCCATGCCTTTTAACATTCGAAATGTTTCTATGAGGTCTCCCCTCATTCTTCTAACTCCAATGAATACAGTCCAAGAGCGGACAAATGTTCCTCATATGTTAACCCTCTCATTCCCGGAATTGTTCTAGTGAATCTTCTCTGTACCCTCTCCAACGTCAGCACATCCTTTCTTAAATAAGGAGCCCAAAACTGCCCACAGTACTCTGTGAGGTCTCACCAGTGCATTATAGAGCCTCAACATCACATCCCTGCTCCTATACTCTATTCCTCTAGAAATGAATGCCAAAATTGCATTCGCCTTCTTCACTACTGACTGAACCTGGAGGTTAACTTTAAGGGTATCCTGTACGAGGACTCCCAAGTCCCATTGCATCTCAGAACTTTGAATTCTTTCCCCATTTAAATAATAGTCTGCCCGTTTATTTTTTCTGCCAAAGTGCATAACCATACACATTCCAACATTGTACTTCATTTGCCACTCCTCTGCCCATTCTTCCAATCTATCCAAGTCTCTCTGCAGACTCTCAGTTTCCTCAACACTACCGGCCCCTCCACCTATCTTCGTATCGTCAGCAAACTTAGCCACAAAGCCATCTATTCCATAATCCAAATCGTTGATGTATAATGTAAAAAGGAGCGGCCCCAACACTGATCCCTGTGGAAAACCACTGGTAACCGGCAGCCAACCAGAATAGGATCCCTTTATTCCCACTCTCTGTTTCCTGTCAATCAGCCAATGCTCTATCCGCGTATGTAACTTTCCCGTAATTCCATGGGCTCTTATCTTGTTAAGTAGCCTCATGTGTGGCACCTTGTCAAAGGCCTTCTGAAAATCCAAATATACAACATCCATTGCATCTCCCTTGTCTAGCCTACTGGTAATTTCCTCAAAAAATTGTAATAGGTTTGTCAGGCAGGATTTTCCTTTAAGGAATCCATGCTGAGTTCTGCCTATCTTGTCATATGCCTCCAGGTACTCTGTAACCTCATCCTTGACAATCGACTCCAACAACTCTTCAACCACCGATGTCAAGCTAACAGGTCTATAATTTCCTTTTTGCTTCCTTGCCCCCTTCTTAAATAGCGGAGTGACATTTGCAATCTTCCAGTCCTCCGGAACCATGCCAGAATCTATCGACTTCTGAAAGATCATCGCTAATGCCTCCGCAATCTCCACAGCTACTTCCTTCAGAACACGAGGGTGCATTCCATCTGGTCCAGGAGATTTAGCTACCTTTAGCCTATTCAGCTTCCTGAGTACTTTCTCTGTCGTAATTGTGACTGCGCACACTTCTCTTCCCTGCCACCCTTGAGTGTCCAGTATACTGCTGATGCCTTCCTCAGTGAAGACTGATGCAAAATACTCATTCAGTTCCTCTGCCATCTCCTTATCTCCCATTACAATTTCTCAAGCATCATTTTCTATCGGTCCTATATCTACTCTCACCTGTCTTTTACTCTTTATATACTGCTTTTAGTATCCACTTTGATATTATTTGCTGGCTTCCTTTCATAGTTAATCTTTTCTCTCTTAATGACCTTCTTGGTTTCCTTTTGTAAGGTTTTAAAAACTTCCCAATCCTCTGTCTTCCCACTAATTTTTACTTCCTTGTATGCCCTCTCCTTTGCTTTAACTTTGGCTTTGACTTCTCTTGTCAACCATGGTTGCATCCTTTTTCCACTCGAAAATTTCTTCTTTTTTGGAATATACCTGTCTTGCACCTTCCTCATTTCTCACATAAACTCCAGCCACTGCTGCTCTGCTGTCTTTCCCACCAGTGTCCCTTTCCAGTCAACTTTGGCCAGTTCCTCTCTCATGCCACTGTAATTTCCTTTACTGCACTGAAATACCGACACGTCAGATTTCGGCTTCTCTTTTTCTAATTTCACAGTGAACTCAATCATGTTATGATCACTGCCTCCTAAGGGTTCCTTCACCTCAATCTCTCTAGTCGCCTCCGGTTAATTACACAATACCCAATCCAGTACAGCCGATCCCCTAGTGGGGTCAACAACAAGCTGTTCTAAAAAGCCATCTCGCAGACATTCTACAAATTCTCTCTCTTGAGATCCAGTGCTGACCTGATTTTCCCAACCTACTCGCATGTTAAAATCCCCTACAATTATCATAACACTGCCCTTCTGACAAGCCTTTTCTATTTCCAGTTGTAATTTGTAGTCCACATCCCTGCAGCTGTTTGGAGGCCTATAAATAACTGCCATCAGGGTCCTTTTACCCCTGCTATTTCTTAGCTCAACCCATAAAGATTCTGCACCTTCCAATCCTATATCACCTCTTTCTTTTGATTTAATATCATTTCTTACCAATAAAGCCATGCCTCCCCTTCTGCCTACCTTCCTTTCCTTCCAATATACCGTGTATCCTTGGACGTTCAGCTCCCAGAGACATGCATCCTTTAGCCAGGTCTCAGTGATGGCCACAATATCATACCTGCCAATCTGTAGCTGTACAACAAGATCAGCCACCTCATTCCTTATGCTGCGTGCATTTAAGTACAACACCTTAAGACCAGTATTTGATACTTTTTGCGATGATTTCACTGCAACTTTATTGCACTGCAACTCATCCCAATGGCTACAAATTTGCCCCATCACCTGTCTGTCTTTCCTGACATCTTTACTGCTCACTATCTTAGATTTATTTCTGTTTTCCCCTTCCTCCGCTCTATCATTCCGGATCCCATTCTCCTGCCAAATTAGTTTAAACCATCCCTAACAGCTCTATTAAACTTTCCCACCAGGATATTGGTCCCCTTCGGGTTCAGGTGTAACCTGTCCTTTTTGAACAGGTCATACTTCCCCCTGAAGAGATCCCGATTATCCAAGAATCTGAAGCCCTGCCCCCTACACCAGTCTCTCAGTCACGCATTCTTCTGCCTGATCCGACTATTCTTGCCCTCGCTAGCATGTTATTTAAATGCATATAATAAATTTATATGAATTATAGTTCATGTCTATAGCACAGTATCAGCAGTTACCTACAACATTCCCGACATTTGCTTGCACAATTGACAGCACTTCAAGGATTTCCACCAAATACAAAACACTCTGATATTGTTATCAGCTTTTCACATCATTTTGCAAGAAAACATTTTGACTGAAAACTGCTTCCAGAGGAATGCAGAGCTGAAATAGTTCACTGAAATGTGTTTGGAGGAATCAATTTGAACAGCTTACAACAAGTTAGACCAACACCGCTGGATCTTTGTGATGATATTTATACAAGAAGGATCCTGCATTGAGGCTAAATTTATCATGTCATCTTATTGTTGATATTCATCAGGATTGACTTGCTGCTGGTAAAAAACCCAGTCTATTTATACATTTTAAAATCCTAGGAATGCATGTGTAGGCAGAGTTGAGTTTATATATCTGCTGCTACGTCCAGGATGAACATCATCATTATGTACCAGGTTGCATGACGTAAGTGAACATGGTCTTTGACCATGATTATTCATGGCAATTTTTTCTACAGAAGTGGTTTGCATTGCCTTCTTCAGGGCAGTGTTTTCACAAGACAGGTGACCCCAGCCATTATCGATACTGCTCAGAGATTGTCTGCCTGGCGTCAATGGACACATAACCAGGACGTGTGATATGCACCAGCAGCTTATACAACCATCCACCACCTGCTCCCGGGGCTTCAGGTGATCCAGGCCAGGGGAGCTGAGCAACTACTACATCCTGTCCAAGGGTGACGTGCAGGCTAGCAGAGGGAAGGAGCCCCTTACACCTCCTTTGGTAGAGACACATCTCCACTCCTCCACACAAAGGACCAGTATATAAAAAAAACAATATTATAGCTTAGAACTAACCTCAGTTTTCTCCAGCTTTGAGTTTCACATTGGAAACCTTTAACAAGTAGGGCAGCATAGTAATGTAGTGGATAGCACAATGCTTTACAGTACCAGAGACCCAAGTTCAATTCTAACCGCTGTCTGTAAGAAGTTTATACGTTCTCCCTGTGACCACGCGGGTTTCCTCCAGGTGCTCCAGTTTCCTCCCACGGTCCAGAAGATGTACCAATTGGTAGGTTAATTAGTTATTGTAAACTGTCCTGTGACAAAGCTAGGATTAAATCGGGATTTGCTGGTGCCACAGCTCAAAGGGCTGGAAGGACCTATTCTGCGCTGTAGTTATAGTGTCATAGAGGAGTACAGCACACCAGGACCAAAGCCCTCTATACCACGCCCATCCATGTACCTATCCAAACTTCTCTTAAACATTGAGATCAAACTCACATGCAGCCACTTGTTCTGGCAGCTCGTTCCAGAAGCCTGAGACACACACTCAACAATCAGGAACGGCTTCTTCTCCTCTGCCATCTGCTTCCTGAATAGACATTGAACCCATGAACACTGCCTCACTACTGAAATTCTATTTTATTTCTATTTTTGCAGCATGTAAATTTCCCTTTACAATGGACTAGAATTACATCAATGATCTTCAGATCTCACGTTCGATGGTTAAACGCAGAGCAGTTAAGCGTGGCGCTTTTAGGAGTTAATGCCATGGCCAAAATCATGGCAGGAGAGGCGGGATTTAAACCAGGTTGAAGTGCAGGGTAATGAGGCTTCCTTTACCGAGCATTTTGTTGGCGAATGTACAGTCACTTGAATATAAAATTGATGCTGTCAGGGCAAGGCTGCTGTATCAGAGGCAGATGAGGTAGATATCAGTTGTCTGTTGCATTGAGACTTGGTTAATAGTGAGGCGCCAGGCACAGCTATCCGACCGGAAGGTTTTATGATTTTTAGAATGGATTGAACCTCAAATTCTGGGATGGAGAAAGGTGGCAGTGTATGCTTTTTAGTCAATTCTTCTTGGTATACAAACTTGGAACAACGAACGATTAACTGCAGACCATTCTATTTGCCTTGGGAGTTATCATCTGTGGTCCTGTCCTGACTGCAATTTACATGCAAAGCACTCACATGCTTTCTGTAAACAAGAAACATCCCTTTCCGATGCATTTCAAATTATAGTCGGTGTCTTTAGCCAGGTCTGTTTGAAGAAAACCTGGCCAGTTATCACCAGCACTTAATCTGTTCCACCAGGGGTCCCAATACACTAGACCACTGCTACACTACGATAAGGAATGCCTATTGTTTCTTCCCGAGACCGCATTTTGGCCGGTCGGATCATTTGACTGTACTTCTACTACCTGCATACAGACAGAGCCTAAAGAGCAAGGCTCCCGAGATCAAGACAACCAAGGGGTGGTCGTGGGAGGTGGAGCAATGGCTTCAGGATTGCCTTGAGTCAGGGGACTGGGCCTTGTTCAAGAACACATCTGGGAACCTGAATGACTACATCTGGGTTGTTACTGACTTTAGTAGAACAGCTGTGAATGAGTGTGTTCCCACAAAATCAATCGTTTAGGATTTTCTCCAATCAGAAGCCCTGAATTAACAATGAAATCTGGAACCTGCTGACAGCCATATCAGAGGCATTCAAGTCGGGAGATCAGGAATGCTGTAAGATGTCAGGCGTGATCTCTGGAAATAAATCTCTCAAGCGAAGTGGAGATTCCAGACTAGACTGGAATCAGTGAGGGATGCTCGACAGCTGTGGCAGGGTTTGAATGCCATGACCTCCTACAAAGTTAAATCTTGCGATATAGCAGAGCTTCGCTTCCAGATGAGCTCAATGCCTTCTATACTTGCTTTGACCACCAGAACAGGGAGGAACCATCATGCACCCAATGTCTCCCGATGGTCCTTTGCTTTCAGTATCTGAAGATGACATGCAGACTGCTTTCAAGAGAGTGAATCCAAAGAAAGCATCTGGTCCAGATGGTGTATCTGGCCAAGTACTGAAGAGCAGTGCCAACCAGTGGGCTGGTGTATGCAAAGATATATTCAACCTTTTGCTCTGGCACTGTGTGGTACCCACCTGCTTCAAGCAGGCTTCAATCTCCTCAAAGAATTCCAACAGGATTGTCAGGCAAGATTAAGGAAACCACACTGACTTGTCCTGTGTCACCAAGTACTCCGTAACATCATCGTTAGCAATTGACTGCAACAACTTCCCAACCACTGAGGTCAAGCTAAGTGGTCTATAATTTCCTTTCTGCTGCCTTCCTCCTTTCTTAAAGAGTGGAATGACATTTGCAATTTTCCAGTCCTCTGGCACCATGCCAGAGTCCAATGATTTTTTGAAAGGTCATTACTAATGCCTCCACAATCTCTTCCACTTCCTCTTTCAGAACCTAGGGTGCAGCTCATCTGGTCTGGGTGACTTATGTACCTTTAGGTCTTCCAGCTTTTTGAACACCTTCTCTCATTCTCTTCCCTTGCAGCTTTCAACATCTAGCACACTGCTAGTGTCTTCCACAGTGAAAACTGATGCAAAATATTCATTTAGTTCAGCTGCTATCTCCTTGTCCCCATTATTATTTCTCCAGCTTCATTTTCTAGTGGTCCTATATCCACTCTCATCTCTCTTTTATTATTTTACATACTTGAAAGAGTTTTTACTATCCACTCTGATATTGTTTACTAGCTTGCTTTCGTATTTCATCTTTTCCCTCCTAATGATTCTTTTAATTGCTCTCTGTCAGGCCAAAATGTCAACTCTGCTTTTTTCCATGGATGCTGCCTGGCCTGCTGAGTTCCTTCAGCATTTTCTGTGTGTTGCTCAATCGTATTGTGATCACTGCCTCCTAAGGTTTATTTTACTTTAAGCTCCCTAATCACCTCCGGTTCATTACATAACACCTAATCCAGTATAGCTGATCCCCTAGTGGGCTCAATGACAATCTGCTCAAAAAAGCTATCTGGCAGACATTCAACAAACTCATTCTCTTGGGATGCATTTCCAAACTGATTTTCCCAACCAACCTGCATGTTGAAATCTCCCAATGACTACCATATTATTGTCCTTTTGATATGCCATTTCTATTTCCTGTTATAAATTGTGGTCCACATCGCAGATATTGTTGGGGAGCCTGTATATAACTGCCATCAGAGTCCTTTTACACTTGCAGTTTCTTAACTCAACCCACAAGGATTCAACATCTTCTGATCATATTCCAATCCAACATCTTTCTACTGATTTGATGCTATTCTTTACTAGCAGAACCATGCCACTCTTTCTGTCTACCATCGTAACCCTCCGATACAAAGTGCAACTATTCTTCAGCCATGATTCAGTGATGGCCACATCATACCTGACAATCTGTAATAGTGCAACAAGATCATCCACCTTATTTCTTATACTCCATGCATTGAGATATCACACTTTGAATGTTGTAGCTGCTACCCTTTTTGATTCTGCATCCCTAATGCACTGATACTCACCCTGTTGGCTGCAATTTTGTCCTATCATCTGACTGCCCTTCCTGACATTCTGACTGCATACTATCTTTACTTTTTTACCATCCGTCCTATCCTGAGTCCCTTTACTCTGGTTCCTACTCCCCTACCATATTAGTTTTAACCCTCCCAACAGCTCTAACCAACCTACCCATGGGAATTTTGGTTCCCCTCGGGTTTATGTGCAACCCATCACCTTTGAACAGTTCATACGTCCCCCAGAAGAGATCCCAATGATCCAAGAACCTGAAGCCCTGCCCCCTGCACCAGCTTCTCAGCCACGCATTAATCTGACAAATCATCCTGTTTCTACCCTTACTGGTATGTGGCACAGGTAGCAATCCAGGAATTATTACCCGGGAGGTCGTGCTTCTCACTTTCTACCTAGCTCTCTAAATTCTCTTTCCAGGACCTCTTTGTATTTCCTTCCTATGTCTTTGTTACCAATATGTACCAAGTCATTGGCCTGTCCAAGATGATGTGGATGCAGTCCAAGACATCTCTGACCCTGGCACCTGGGAAGCAACATACCACTCGGGTCTCCTGTTCATGTCCATAGAATCTCCTGTCTGTTCCCCTGGCTATTGAGTCCTCCATCACTATTGCTCCCCTCTTCTCCCTCTTTCCGTTCTGCACCACAGAACTGTGCTCAGTGCCAGTAACCCGGTCTCTGTGGCACTCCCCTGGAAGGCCATCCGCCACACCAGTATCCAAAACTGTATACCTATTATTGAGAGGAATGGCCACAGGGTGCTCTGCACTAAATGCCTGTTTGGGCTTCCATTTCTCCAGACAGTTATCCAGCTGCTCGCCTCCTGCAACTTTGGGGTGACTACTTCCCTGTAACTCTGATCAATTTTCTCCTCGCTCTCCCATATAAGCTAAAGGTCATCCAGCTGCTGCTCCGGATCACTAACACAGTTCTCAAGGAGCTGCCAGCCAGATGCACCACACAGACCCTGGGTCTCCCAGGACTCCAACACCTGGTGTGTAAAAGACACAATGGCATCTACTACACTAGGTACAGAAAGAGAAAAATAAAGGGAACTTTAACAAAAGCTTACCCAGAGCCAACACCTCTTTTGAGCCGAGGCCTCTTTTAAGCCAAAGCCTAACACTCCTACTTTCACCACTGCTCTACTCTCAGTAATGTCTGCACCGCTGATCCCTCCTGTACTTTTAAACAAGCATCGCTGACCTGCGAAAAGCCCTGTTGCTGTGGCCTGCTCCTGCCACCAATTGGGCTATTGGAATGAGCCTGAACGCCCACGAAACTCTCCTTTTAAAGAAGTGTCACTGACCCGCAAGAAACTTCATCGGTGTGATCTGCTCCTGCTGCTGATTGGGCTGATATTGGTGTCCCTCGGGTTCAGGTCTAACCCATCCTTATTGTATAGGTTATACCGTCCCCAGAAAAGATACTAGTGATGCAGAAATATAAAATCCTCTCTCCTCCGCCAGATCCTCAGCACTTGTTCATCAGTACTATCATCCTGTTCCTGCCCTTAATGCACTTAGTACTGGGAGTGATCCGGAGATTACTACTTTGGAGTTCCTGAGCTTCAGCCTCTTTCCTAATCCCTATACTCACCTTGCAGGACCTTTACCAATGTCACCATGACCTCTGGTTGCTCACCCTCCCCCTTAAGAATCTTCTACATTAACTCTGAGACATCCTGGACCCTAGCACCTAGGAGGCAACACGCAATTTTGGCATCTCTTTCCCAGCCACAGAGTCTCTTGTCCATCCCGCTATTGAGTCTCAAGTATCCAAAGGGGTATGCTTGCTTCTGAGGGGAATGGCCACAGGGGATCCCTGCACTGACAGCTTACTCCCCTAACTTCTCCTGGTGGTCACCCATCTACTATCTGAAGTCTGCACTCTGGGTATGACCACTTCAGTAAAAGTCCTTCTGTGAGGTTTTCAGCCTCTCTGATGTTCCTGAGTACATGGACTCCAGCTCCAGTTTCTTGGCCTTGTCTGTCAGGAGATGAAGTTGGGTGCACTTCCCACAGATGTAGTCATCAGGGGGACCATTAGGTACCTGCATTCCCATATCTTACAGCAGAAACATTACACTGCCTTATCTACCATCCTGCCTTCACTTGTTATACTTCTGACTTATCAAGCTCAAGTTCTAGCCTGTGCCTGTTCTTGCCGAAGCCTGTTGAGCCAAAGTCCGACCATACTAACACTACCCACTGCAACAATGGCTGCTGCACTTACACCTCACTTCTTTTTATTGGCCCCTGCTGAGTGCTGAAGAGATGATGAATGCCTGCTGAAAAGTTCCAGAAGGCCCCATGCTCTTTTAAAAAGTCGTGCTGCCTCACCAACAAATGACTGCTCATGATGATTGAAGGCCGCCGAAGGCCTGCAAGCAACTAGTAATCCCGTCAACTACCTCCTGCAGTTCAGAACTGATTTGTTCATTTCTGGAGTGAACCAGCGGAAGTTAGAATGCTGGGCATACTATAGCTTGGTTATATATAATGATTTGGAAATGGCAAGAATCAAATGGGCATTGCCAAAGGACTGGTCTTGTCACTTTACATGCTGCAGACTTCCAGGTACACGTATATGATGTTTATGGAACCACAGAAGTGAATGTAGCAACCACCACATGGTACAACTGTATGATTGCAAATCAAGTTTGAAACAGCACATGAATTGGAAATGCCCAAATGCAGATAGGGTCATCGAAAAGTACAGCACAGAAACAGGCCCTTTGGCCCATTTAGTCCTTGCCAAACCATTTAAACTGCTTAGTCCCATTGACCTGCACCTGGACCATAGCCTTCCATACCGCTGCCATCCATATACCTATCCAAACTTCTCTTAAACATTGGACTCGAACTGGCTTTCACCACTTACACTGGCAGCTCATTCTAGACTCTATGACCCTCTGAGTGAAGAGGTTTCTCCTTAAACTTTTCACCTTTCACCCTTAACTCATGACCTCTAGTTGTAGTCCCACCCAACCTCAGTGCAAAAAGCCTGCTTGCCTTTACCCTTTCTATACCCCTCATAATTTTACATACTTCAATCAAATCTCCTCTCAATTTTCTACATCCCAAGGAATAAAGTCTTAACCTATTCAATCTTTCCTTATAACTCAGGTCCTCCAGTCCCAGCAACATCCTTGTAAATTTTCCCTGTACTCCTTCAACCTTATTTACATCTTTCCTCTAGGTGGGAATGTTGACTTTTTCATTCTTTGATATTTAAAGGATTTATTTTCAGAAATTTGAACGATGTTCTAAAATGAACTTTTACAGCACAAAGTTAACATTTCGTTCTTTGTTTTCTTTCAGACTTGGGTAATCCATTTAGTCTGGATGTTTTTGAAAATCATTTGTATTGGACATCGAAAGGGATTGGTGAAGTATGGAAGCAAGATAAATTTGGAAAAGGACAGAAGGTGAAGGTTCTGATGGTAAACCCATGGCTGACCCAAGTTAGGATTTATCAGGAGAGCCGTTACAATCACTCAGGTATGATCTCAATACCAAGAGTAATTTTTTATCGAAACTTGCCCAGTTAAATATTCAAACACTGCCCATAAGTTTGTTAATTAGTGACTGCCTTTTACGTCGCTGGCGATTAGGGCAGCAATGATTCTGTCTCCGTCTGCCCTTGGACATCCTCTCTGTTTTTTATATATGATATATTTATTTTATTTCTTACATCCAAGGGAGAAAAAGATCTTTATGTTGCGTCTCCATCGCAATATACAAGCAATACAGAAGGGACATGTGGGAGGATGTTGCTCAAACACTAAGATTGTATACATAATTGTTTTGTATACATGTATGATACACAATCAGATCAGTGCACAGTCAGGTGTGCAATCAGATCAATGTGTATTGATCAGTCTGATGGCCTGGTGAAAGAAGCTGTCCTGGAGCCTGTTGATCCTGGCTTTAATGCTGCAGTATTGTTTGCCAGACGGTAGCAGCTGGAACAGTTTGTGGTTGGGATGGCTGGAGACTCTGAGGATCCTCCAGGCCCTTTTTACGCACCTGCTGCTGTAAATAACCTGAATAGAGAAAAGCTCACATCAACAGATGTGCTAGGGTGTCCACACCACTCTCTGTAGTGCCCTGCGATTGAGGAGAGTACAGTTCCCGGAAAGGATTTAGAGACTCATGTCGAACTTCTTCAGCCATCAGAGGTGAAAGAGGCGCTGTTGTGCTTTTTCACCACACAGCTGGTATGTACAGTCCAGGTGAGATCCTTGTTGATGTGTATATCAGGGAAAAAAAACATAGAAACATAGAAAGCCCACAGCACAATACAGGCCCTTCGGCCCACAAAGTTGTACCAAACATGTCCCTACCTTAGAAATTACTAGGGTTCCCCTTAGCCCTCTATTTTTCTAAGTTCCATGTACCTATCCAAAAGTCTCTTAAAGACCCTATCGTATCCGCCTCCACCACCGTTGCCGGCAGCCCATTCCACGCACTCACCACTCTCTGCATAAAAAATTTACCCCTGACATCTCCTTTCTACCTACTCCCAAGCACCTTAAACCTGTGCCCTCTTGTGACAGCCATTTCAGCCCCAGGAAAAAGCCTCTGACTATCCACACGATCAATACCTTTCACCTTTGCTTTCAAATTCTTCATGATACTATTCTTCCTTGTATATTTACTGTGCAGTTTTCAATGCTCAGGTGTATCCTGTTCTGTTAAGTCACTGTGATATTGTCTGATTTCTCCTTGTATTCTATTAGTGATGGCATTTGCTCAGCTATGAAATTCCTGTCACATGGACCACACTCCATTATTTGGCTTGCTTTACTTTTAGAGTCCAGTACATCCATTTTCTTTTATTGTAGCTTTAACAGTCCCATTTGGGTGGTGAGGTAGAGATATGTCTCCTTACACCCAAAGGAGGTGTAAGGCACTCCTTCCCTTCATTAGCTGCAGGTCACCCTTGGGCAAGGTGTAGCACCTGCTTAGCCCCCTGATCAGGGTCAGGTGAAGCCATGGGAGCAGGTGGTGGATGGTCGTATGAGCGGCTGGTGCATATCACAAGTTCTGGTTATGCGAACACGGATGCCACATTGTCAATATCTGAAGAGGATGGATAATGGCTAGGGTTATCCATCTTGTAAAGACACTGTCCAGAAGAAGGCAATGGCAAACCACTTCTGCAGAAAAATTTGCCAAGAACAATCTTGGTCATCATGGGAAGACCATAACTGCCCACATCATAGAACCTGGCACAGAAAAAACAAGCTGTGGTTCTATGATTCAGTGATTACAAGGATCCAAATGAGCTCGCTGATTTCCAAAGTATAAACGAGAATGGACCAAGAGCTGGTAAATGCAATTAGTTTCAATGATTGACAGGAACATGTTCAGTGTAAAAGCTTGTTTCTATGCTGCATGACTGCATAACTGCAGAATTAGATGTAGCTCATTTCTTTTACCGTAACAATACCATAAGATATAGGAGCAGAATTAGGCCATTTGGCCCATTGAGTATTCTGTATCCACTCTACTTCCTCAAAACTACCTACTCCTCCACTTATCTTCATATCATCCGCAAACTTTACATCAAAGCCATCAATTCCATCATTTAAATCATTGACATATAACGTTAAAAAAAGCGATCTCAATGCAGACTCCTGTGGAACACCACTAGCCAGCCAGAAAAGGCACCCTTTATTCCCACTCTTTGCCTCCAGTCAATCATCCACTGCGTTATCCATGCTGGAGTCTTTCCTGTAATCTGATGATGAGGAAGATTCTCGAAATAGAGTGTCCACTGAAACTGTCTTATAAAATCATAAACAAGTCTAGAGGAGATGATAATATAAGTTCCCAAAGCTGAAATTCTAGATCTTCAAATTTAAATTAATTCTTAGCAGGAACAAAAAATCTGTTTTTTGTTGTAAGTCTGCCAAGAACAATCATGGTCACGATAGATGTAATACCATGATCGACCACGTCATATGACACAGCACTTAATTATCAGAATCAGAATGAGAATGAGGTTTAATATTACCAGCATATGTCGTGAAATTTGTTAACTCAGTGGCAGCAGTACAAAGCAATACCTGATAATATAGAAAAAATAAGCAAATCAATTACAGCAAGTGTGTGTGTGTGTGTGTCTGTGTGTGTGTGTGTGTGTGTATGTATATATGTATATATATATATGTATATTAAATAGTTAAAAATTGTGCAAAAAATGATGATGATGAACAATTCCTTTGACATTTTTCCTTTTCACTTGTGCATGACGGCTGCTATTTTCCCTAGCATGTAAACATTTTCCTACACCTGAAGCGGATTTTACTATGGTTTTTGTTATTTCAAATTAAATGTGTATTTTGAGAACTTTGCCACATAGTCTATTTTAATATTCCACTCTTGTTTCAGTGCCTAATCCTTGCAAGGACGTCTGTAGTCATCTGTGCTTGCTGAAACCGGGAGGTTACTCTTGTGCGTGCCCTCAGGGTAGTCAATTTCAAAACGGCAGCAATTTTGACTGTGATGCAGGTATGTGCATTTGATCAAACCACTTATTCAAGATGGAAAATCTTTCACAGACAGTAACATCTGTTGGGGCATGCAAGGATTCTTTTCTCATAAACTGCATTTATTAACATGGAGGTGAGGAGGAATTTCTTTAGCCAAAGAGTGGTGAATCTGTGGAATTCGTTGCCACAGGTAGCTGTGGAGGCCAAGTCACTGGGTATATTTAAGACGGAGGTTGATAGATTTTTGATTAGTCAGTGCATGAAGGGATACAGAGTGAAGACAGGCAACCAGGGCTGAGGGGGAAATTGGATCAACCATGTGGAGCAGACTCAGTGGACCAAATGGCCTAATTCTGCTCCTATATCTTCTGGTCTTATGGTTGTTGAGAAAACCCTGATTAGATTACATTGTGTTCAGTTCTGGTCACTTCATTTTAGGAAGGACATGGAGGATTTAGACAGGGTGCAGAGGAGGCTTTCCAGGAATCTGCCAGGATTAGAAAACATGTCTTATAAGAAAAGTTGAGCAAGCAAGGGCTTTTCTCTTTGAAGCAACAGAGGATGAGAGGTGGCTTGATAAGGTGTATAACATTATGAGAAACACAGAGTGGATAGTCAGCATTTATTTCCCAGTGTGCAGATGGCAAAAGCAGCGGCACGTTAGCATAGTGGTGAGCACAATATTTTACAGTACAGACAACCCAGGTTCAATTCCCACCACTGCTTGTAAGGAGTTTGTACGTTTTCCCTGTGACCTCTTGGGTTTCCTATGGGTGCTCTGGTTTCCTCTCACAGTCTAAAGACGTACTGGTTGGTAGGTTATTTGGGCCATTGATTTGTGAAGTGACACAAACTAAATGCTGGTGAACACAACAGGTCGGGCAGCATCTATAGGAAGAGGTACAGTCGACGTTTCAGGCCGAGACGTCGACTGTACCTCTTCCTATAGATGGTACCTGACCTGCTGCGTTCCACCAGCATTTTGTGTGTGTTGCTTGAATTTCCAGCATCTGCAGATTTCCTCGTGTTTGCGGATTTGTGAAGTGGTTGTTTTGTCTCACTGATATACAGATCTGTGCAGTTCTCATTGCATTGGATGGCATGTACAGTATTGCTCTGTTTGTGTTCACAAATGGATGGCCCAACATAGGAGGGCAAACTCCTCAAGTCAAGTCTCGACTGTATATCTACTCCTAAAGGTCAAGGGACACTTCCATAACTACGAAGAAGGAATCCACGTCAGATACAGGACTGACGGCAGGTTGTTCAACCTTAGGCGCCTGCAGGCAGTTACAAAGGTGCAAGAGACTGTCATCAGAGACTTCTTGTTTGCTGATGACTGCGCACTCAACGCCAGCACAGAGCAGGAGATGCAGCGTGAAATGGACTGCTTCTCACAAGCCTGCGACAACTTTGGTCTCACTATCAGCACCAAAAAGACCGAAGTTATGTACTAGCCTGCCCCAGGAAAGCCATACCAGGAGCCGCGCATCACGGTGAAGGGCCAGAACCTCCAGGCAGCTGACAACTTCACCTACCTGGGCAGCATACTCTCTCGCACAGTGAACATAGACGCTGAGGTCAACAACAGGATTGCCAAAGCCAGCGCCGCCTTTGGGAGACTCCATGAGAATGTCTGGGAGTGGAGAGGACTCAGCCTTACCACCAAGCTGAAGGTCCTTACCACCCTCCTTTACGCCAGCGAGACCTGGACTGTCTACAGCAGACACGCCAAACAGCTCAACCATTTTCACCTGAGCTGTCTCCGCAGACTCCTCCACATCAGGTGGCAGGACAAAGTCCCCGACACAGAAATCCTGGAACGAGCTGGGCTCTGCAGCGTCTACACCCTCCTGCTGAAAGCCCAAGCCCGGTGGGCTGGACATGTGGTCAGAATGCCAGACAGCCGATTGCCTAAGCAGCTGCTGTACGGAGAACTGTGTCAGGGCAAGCGCTCAGTCGGGGGGCAGAAGAAACATTACAAAGACTGCCTCAAAGCGTCCCTCAAAGGCCTGGGTGTCGACATCAACACGTGGGAGACGCTTGCCCTCGACCGTCCAGCTAGGCGCAGCAAGATCACCACAGGAGCCCGTGCAGCTGAAGTCAGGCGCATCATCGCGGCGCAACGAAAGCGTGCTGTGCGCAAGGCCCGAGCAGCATCCACTGCCATGACAGCACCCACCCACTTGTGTCCCACATGTGGGCGAGCCTTCAGGGCCCGGATTGGCCTCATCAGTCACCTCCGGACCCACAGCCACCAATCTCCCATTTGACTTTGAAGCCATGGTCATCTTCGACTACGAAGGACGAACAACAACTCCTAAAGGTCAAGGGACACTCCTTTGATGATAACAATGTGCACATTTTGGACAGGGAGGACAGGTGGTTTGAGAGAGGGGTTACAGAAGCCATCTTTGTCAAACTGGAAACCCATCCATGAACAGAGGGGGTGGGGTACAACACCACCTATCAGCTACTTACAATGTAGTCCTAACACATCTACTCCGGCATCTCCTCAACAGTTCACACCTCCATTCATGCAAAGATAAGACTAAAGGCCCTCTCATTACCTCTACAACTCTTAACAACCCTCATGTGATTGCTATACAGTCAGCCCTCCTTACCCGCGAGGGATTGGTTCCGGGACCCCTAGCGGATGCTCAAGTCCCTTATTCAACCCGTATGGATGCGTGGGACCTTAGGACCCAGCGGAACCCTGGACCTTATTTAACCTGTCTCAATGGGTGGGCATTAGGACCCGGCGGCAGAGCTCTGAATCCGCAGTGTTTCTGTTCATGAAAATAATCACGATCACGATTGAAAATAAAGTGGAAATAATAAAGCGATCAGAAAGAGGTGAAACGCCATCAGTCATTGGAAAAGTGTTAGGCTATGGTCGGTCAACGATCGGAAGAATTTTAAAGGATAAAATGAGAAAGGCCCTGCCCCGATGAAAGCTACAAATATTACTAAGGAACGCAGTGGCTTAATTATTGGGTTTTGGGGTTTTGAGTTTTTGATCCTTCACATCAACCCGACATGGACGAAGAGCGCACTCGGGAGCGGTCTGTCACTGGATCGAACTCGGGAACTTCTGTTCCCGAGCCCAGTGCTGAAACATATGTTTCTTAAGTGTTTTATATGCATAGAAAGGTAAAATATATATTATATACTAAGACAATCGTTTGACTAACTGACGCTAAATAATACCGGATATACCTGTTCTGACTTACTTAGTAAGAGAACTTGCGGTTTTTTTTTAATCCCGATCCACGATAACCTACGTACATCCTCCCGTATACTTTAAATCATCTCTAGATTACTTATAATACCTAATACAAAGTAAATACTATGTAAAATAGTTGTTATACTGCATAATGGAATAATGACAAGGAAATAATGACAAGGAAAAAAAGTCTGTACATGCTCGAACAGCAAATGCTGGAAGAGCACTTCCAGGTTTTCTCAACGCAGTCGGTTGAATTCGCACATGCGGAACTTACGGATAAGGAGGGCTGACTGTACCTTTAAACAATTCACAAGGTTTATTAGTCGGAAAACAACCCACCATAGATCAAAACTGAAGAAGTCTCTCGGATGAGTGGCGAAACGTCTTATAGTCATAGTCATACTTTATTAATCCCAGGGGAAACTGGATTTCATCACAGTTGCTTCATAAATAATAAATAGTAATAGAACCATAAATAGTTAAATAGTAATATGTAAATTATGCCAGTAAATTATGAAATAAGTCCAGGACCAGCCTATTGGTTCAGGATGTCTGACCCTCCAAGGGAGGAGTTGTAAAGTTTGATGGCCACAGGCAGGAATGACTTCCTATGACACTCTGTGTTGTATCTCGGTGGAATGAGTCTCTGGCTGAATGTACTCCTGTGCCCACCCAGTACATTATGTAGTGGATGGGAGACATTGACCAAGATGGCATGCAACTTAGACAGCATCCTCTTTTCAGACACCACCGTCAGAGAGTCCAGTTCCATCCCTACAACATCACTGGCTTTACGAATGAGTTTGTTGATTCTGTTGGTGTCTGCCACCTACAGCCTGCTGCCCCAGCACACAACAGCAAACAACAGCAAACATGATAGCACTGGCCACCATAGACTCGTAGAACATCCTCAGCATTGTCCGGCAGATGTTAAAGGACCTCAGTCTCCTCAGGAAATAGAGACGGCTCTGACCCTTCTTGTAGACAGCCTCCGCGTTCTTTGATCAGTCCAGTTTATTGTCAATTCGTATCCCCAAGTATTTGTAATCCTCCACCATGTCCACACTGACCCCCTGGATGGAAACAGGGGTCACCGGTACCTTAGCTCTCCTCAGGTCTATCACCAGCTCCTTAGTCTTTTTCACATTAAGCTGCAGATGATTCTGCTCACACCGTGTGACAAAGTTTCCTACCGTAGCCCTGTACTCAGCCTCATCTCCCTTACTGATGCATCCAACTATGGCAGAGTCATCCGAAAACTTCTGAAGATGACAAGACTCTGTGCAGTAGTTGAAGTCCGAGGTGTAAATGGTGAAGAGAAAGGGAGACAAGACAGTCCCCTGTGGAGCCCCAGTGCTGCTGATCACTCTGTCGGACACACAGTGTTGCAAGCACACATACTATGGTCTGCCAGTCAGGTAATCAAGAATCCATGATACCAGGGAAGCATCCACCTGCATTGCTGTCAGCTTCTACCCCAGCAGAGCAGGGCGGATGGTGTTGAACGCACTGGAGAAGTCAAAAAACATGACCCTCACAGTGCTCGCTGGCTTGTCCAGGTGGGTGTGGACACGGTTCAGCAGGTAGATGATGGCATCCTCAACTCCTAGTCGGGGCTGGTAGGTGAACTGGAGGGGATCTAAGCGTGGACTGACCATAGGCTGGAGTGTTGTCTTCTGG
Source organism: Mobula hypostoma (assembly GCF_963921235.1). Taxonomy (NCBI): domain Eukaryota; kingdom Metazoa; phylum Chordata; class Chondrichthyes; order Myliobatiformes; family Myliobatidae; genus Mobula; species Mobula hypostoma. The sequence continues at coordinate 182,808,509 of NC_086102.1, read as the reverse complement.
ACAACACAGCAAGTGCATTTGCCTTGATTTTCTATTGCTTGATATACAATGACCTGGATGATTGGGAACCTTCATGGACAAACTTGAATTTCATTTTGGCATTTCATCTAAGGGGTATTTCACTTTGCAAGCCATATCTCTTGAGTAGCCAGCCCCCTACTGCGGGTCACCAGTCTGAGGTCTGTGAGGTCTGTCCTTTTATCTTCAAACTTAAAACTTCTTGCAGTTTACATTGCAAACACAAGACCAGTTCTCATGTGAATTAATATCTGCTATATTCACATAATTCCATCACTCCTGAATCCCTAATGGTCCCAAAAAACTCTAGCTTTTCTTCTGATTTCTAATAAAATCTGCCTGAAAAACTGGAGGACCTTGTTCGAACCTTCAGTGCTAGAGTGGGAATTGAATGCAGGATGTCAATCTCCCAGAAATATGGAAATCTATTAAAAAAAGGGTAACTATTTTTCTAAATCAGGCCTTTTACCCTCAGGGTGGAGGAGCAACAGTTTATATTCCGCCTGGATAGCCTCCAACCTGATGGCATGAGTATTGATTATTCCTTATAGTATTTTTCTCTCCCTCTCTCTTCTGTTCCCCACTCTGGCCTTTACCTCTTCTCTCCTGCCTATTACAGGTTAATAGTCACCCCCCAAGCTGCCTCCTCCTTCCTTTTCTCCTGTCGTCCACTCTCCTCTCTTATCAGATTCCTTCTTCTCTAGCCCTTAACCTTTCCCATCCATCTGGTTTCTCCTATCACCTTCTAGCTACCCTCTTTCCCCTGCTCCCTCCCCACCTTTTTATTCTGGTGTCTGCCCCCCTCCTTTTCAGTCCTGAAGAAGTGCCTTGGTCTGATTGTCGACTGTTAATTTCCATAAATTCTGCTTGACATGCTGAATTCCTCCTGCATTTTGTGTGTGTTGCTTTTACACTTTAGACCTGATTGTAGTGTGTTATAGCATTAAAAATTTTTATCTGATCAGATGCCTGCGATGGGTGGTAATGGGGATGTGCTCCCAGAACCTGTTAGTTATTTATGCTGGTGTACATCTCTAATAGCCTCTAACAACCAAGTCCAGCTCCTGGCCTTCACGTGTGGCTTAGCTACTAGGACCAGCGGAGCTGTTTCTACTGACAGAAGAAAGGGCAAAGGAGGGTTGCTGGCACCTTAAAGCCAGTTGCGTTGGGCTGATGGGGCTCGCCAGCTGTGGTTGTCAGGAGAAAAAACTCCGATCTCCAACCTCCACTGCCTTGTGTCTATACGCATTCATGGGGAAGGCTTTGGGAGTAAACGCCAAAGAAAAAATCCAGCGCTGGAATCCCTAAGGCAGTCCTACATTGATTTCAAGGCTGACTGGCAACACCTGTGATGCCACTGGTACCAGACTATATCGATCTCTGCCATTCCTTTGGATTTATCAACTGTGTGGAGAGGGAGAGCCTTCTACATGGGTATCTGCTTGCTCCCCATATTGTGTGCAGACAGCTGGGATGCGACATTTGTGGTCGACCCCAACCAATGGAGGCCCTCACTGAGAACATTTGTGATTTTTTTAGATTATGAGAATACTCAGTCCTCGTTTATTATCATTTAGAAATGCATGCATGCGTTAAGAAATGATACAATGTTTCTCCAGAGTGACATCTCAGAAAAACAGGACAAACCAGCCGAACACTGACAGAACCACATAATTATAACATATAGTTACAGCAGTGCAAAACAATACCATAATTTGATAAAGAACAGACCATGGGCACGGTAAAAAAAAGTCTCAAAGTCCAGAGTCGATCGACTCCCGAGTCCCCAATAGCAGGCGACAAAGGGAGAAACTCCCTGCCATAAACCTCCAGGTACCGACAACTGCCGATGCATTGGAAGCACCCAACCACAGCCGACACTGAGTCCATCTGCCGGAAAACTTCGAGCCTCCGACCAGGCCCTCCGATACAGCCTTCCGAGCGCCATCCTCTGCCGAGCGCTTTTGACCTCGCCCGGCCGCCGAAACAAGCAAAGCCGTGGATTCGGGGCCTTCTCCGGAGATTCCGGACCATACAGTAACAGCGGCAGTGAAGCGGGCATTTCAGAAGTTTCTCCAGATGTTCCTCCGTGCTCTCACGTCTGTCTCCATCAAATCAGAATTGTGCACGGCCCCCTACTTGACAAATAACAGACATCACCACCGAAGTGGCCGCGCATGCTGCGTCGCGTCGCCATCTTCTCCTCCCTCCATTTTAACACAAACATTCAAAAACAAAACTTTAAATGCAGCTATTGTTGACAGAGGATTTAAAAAACGGTTCCCACAACTGCATCTTCCAGATTCCAACCAAGCACTAAGGGATGGGTTAGAGAAGTACAGCACAGAAACAAGCCCTTTGGCCCATCTAGTCCATGCTGAAAACCATTTAAACTGCCTATTGTCATTGACCTGTACTGGGACCATAGCCCTCCATACCCTGACCATCCATGTATCTATCCAAACTTCTCTCTAACGTTGAAAGTGAGCTTGCATGCACCACTTATGCTGGCAGCTCATCTCACACTCTCACGACCCTCTGAGTGAAGAAGTTTCCCCTCATGTTCCCTTTGAACTTCTCACCTTTCACCCTTTCTGTGACCTCTAGTTGTAGTCCCATCTAACCTCAGTAAATGCCTGCTTGCATTTACTCCATCTATACTCCTCATAATTTTGTATCCTCTGTCAAATATCCTCTCAATCTTCTACGTTATGAAGAATACAGTCCTAACCTGTTCAATCTTTCCTTCTATCTCAGGTCCTCCTGACCTGGCATATGTGGGTTATGGATTTCTGGGTTACGGCTTGCAGTCAGTCAGCTACCTTCCAATTCCCCTACCACTCAGTGATACATCTGGTCAGGACACTCCCAAAGGTGCTGTACTCGAATGTGGTTAGAATGGGGACAGGAGCCTCACTCACCACAATATCCTCGGGGAGTGGAGGCACTGATAAATTTACAGGGATCAATTACTTATCCTTTTTTTGACCTTGTCAAGCTAACATTCCTCCATTTTCATGAACCACTGCCACCTATGGAAAATAGTTGCTTGACAGGCAAACGCCACTTGGTCCAATCAACCTGTGCTGACTTTTTGTTTAAAATTTTTTCTTCCAATAACAGTCTTGAGGTTTTCATCACCTCCACAAAACTCCCTTATGCCTATTAATATCCTGGTAATCTTCACTGAGGTATATGTGTTACTGAAGCGCGGAGCTTAAAGTTGCCTATAATTCTGTAGCTGAGTCTTTATAAATATTAGCATCATCTGGTTTCATTTTAATCAGGTTGAGGCGGAGAGCACTTGACAAACACATTCCTTACACACACATTCACTCACAGACAAACACTGCCTTGTCATTCTACTGTCATTGTGCTGAGTGTACGCACTTCAATGTCTTCCCCGGTACATTCTCGTCATGTCTTCCCGGGTATAATTCCACTGGTTCCACTCCACATTGCTACATACATTCAGAGTCAGACAACAAAGTTTATTTTGAATTTATTCTTTATTTGTGCTTAGCTATAAGTGTGCAGTTGTGTTGAGCGTTCTGCCATTTCCCAGCAGTTACGTGGTGTCATCTGCATCCTAAACCAAGCTGATGTGCTGGAGTTGGTTTTATGGTGCCTTTCCCACCACACATGGTACAATTTTCCATTTCTTTAGTAATAGGGATATGTTAATGTGTATACACATTATTTGTATATTGTATTTAAGGTAGATATTTCTGTTTATTTTGTAATATAATTGTAAATACATTGTGGGGTACATCATATTCTATTTCATGTGTAGTCTTAAGTAAACTTCGTTGGTAATTAAAGATGGTATATCCTAGTGCCTTAAAAACAGATCTTTGCACTCAGTATGAGAGAGATGGGGGCTGAGGGAGAGATAAGGGGTTGCCAGCAGTTCGCACTGGACAAGAATAAGTACGAAGCTATTATTGTGCTGTCTGGTAGCTATCTTTTTGTAAATGTTGGCAGTTTTAACTATTTTCGCTAATATTTGTGTTTGATTTTGATGCACCTAATAAACACCCTTGCATTAAAGTGCTAAGCAACTCCAGCCAATTTTCCTTTGGTCATAACCCACTTTCTAACACAGGTATGCAGTAAACACACACCCCTCTAGCATTGGCAACTTTAAGATCTACCTATTTTAAATAAAGTTCACCAAAATTTTGTAGAGACTTGTCCATTTCAAACATTAGGGTAGAATGTTCATGTGGTGAAGGTTAACTCATAATAGAGTGAAGGATTGAATTTCCAATGATGGCAATATATTTTCTGTAACAGGCTCATGAAGAATTTCCATCACACTCCTGTCTTCTTACCAGCAGATAATGATAAGGAGGTTGAAGAAGTGAATTGTTGCCTCAGTATAGCCTGAGGTGATATTGTTACCACGGTATTTTATATGGCTTCTCTAGCTTTTATTCTGGTCAGTAGTGATCCAACAGTGTTACTACTATTGAATATCAAGTCTTTCTTTGGATATTTATATTCCATGGCTCATGTGTGGTCTGAATTTTTTGTAACCTATTGGTCACTGGGTCTTGCTCTCAGTCTCAGAGTTTTTCTTTATCTGGTCTGGTGAAATCAGCTGCTATTAAGACCATAAGACATAGGAGCAGAATTAGGCCATTTGGCCCATCTAGTCTGCTGTGCCATTCTATCATGGCTGATCCTTTCTCCCCTCCTGTATCCCACTGCCCGGGGTTCCCAACATTTTTTTATGTCATGAAGCCTTACCATGAACTGAGGGGTCCATAGGGAACCACTATATTAGAAGCACATTCACAATGCATCAGTAACATGTTTTTGATATAATTTTTCCAAACTGTTTATTATTGTGTAATGAAAGTAGGATGCAGACAGATTTTGAGACCGTATCCCACACCAACCTGTAACTGGAAGGATTTGGATCTATTATTGAGGAGATTGTTTTATTTGTTTTTTTCACTGTATTTTTGCTTATTTCTGTAGCACTGGAGCCAGAACCAACCATGCCACTTGCTTGCAAGTGTAGGAATGAAGGAACATGTTACTTTGAAAGAAATAGCACAACATGCAAGTAAGTTGCAAACTACAGTCTCCAAGAAAGCACAATAGAGTTTATACCTGGGCTGATGTTTGCTTGCCTACATGACCAGATTCTTACCTTTCATAGGGTGGAACAATAGTGTAGTGATTAGCACAACGCATTACAGTACCAGTGATCCAGGTTCAACTCTTGCTGTTGCCTATAAGGAGTTTGTATGTCACTCAAAGTGACCACATGAGTTTCCTCCAGTACTCCAGTTTCAACCCATAGTCCAAGAGTGTACCGGCTGGTAGGTTAATTGGTCATTGTAAAATGTCATGAGATTAGGCTAGGGTTAAATTGGAGGATTGCCGAGCGGCGTGGCTCAAAGCGCTGTATCCCATTAAATAAATACATTCACCCTCTTCTTGAAACACTGATTTTACACTTGTGCATTTCAAAATTCCTTACTTCATATCTTTAAAATTCGAGCTTAATTCCCAATTGGACGCCACCAAACATTGCTGGTCGGGAAATCACTGACTGCCTCCTCTGATTTTTTTTTCTCTCCTCTAGGGAGTTTAAAGATATGTTTAATGTGATAAAAACTTTGTCCTTTATTGGTAAAACACTCCAAACATGAGTGGAGGCATAGAAAGGATTCTAACTTTAACATTATTCACGGATCAATGCAAATTGTCAAAATGATGAATTGTGGAACTCCTTTCATTTATGAATTCAGCAGGTATGCTCAATTAATTCGAGCCTATGAAAATGAGTAAACAGTTGACATTTAGAGGCTTCAGGGACTCGGCCTGAAATGTCAACTGTTTATTCTTGTCCATAGATGCTACCTGAACTGCTGAGTTTCTCCAGCATTTTGTGCTTTGCTCTGGATTTCCAGCATCTGTAGAATTTATTATGTTTATGATTTGCTGCTCAATTAATTAGCCCACTTACAAAGTTTCTGTTTCAAATGCACAAGCAAGATTTTAATAATTGCAGAACTATCTGTTTTCAGGTACAATATGCTAATCAGTATACTCATTGTTTTTGTTTTAATTCTAGCAATCACTGATCAATAATGTACATTTTACTGATCATATTAACTCCTATCCAGTGAGAATGGAATTTGAACTTTAGCCAGTGAGGCATTAGTGGATATTAGAGTATAGACCTCTTTGGATCATGGTGGCAGAGGATGGGAAGTAATGTCTATGAGAGTGAGCTCTTTAATGCCTTTTCAATTATTGGACATAGTTTTAAAAATGAGAAGTCAGAATCTAGCAAGCTCCAGAGCAAAATGTAAAAGTCGCAAGTGAAAATTTCAGTAGAGCAAACTGTAGAGAATATCTGATTGATGATGGACCTGTAGTCCCAGATCCCTTTGTTCTCACACACTCCTCAGTGCCCTACGTTCACTGTGTAAGACCTACCCTGCTTGGGCCATCGGAAATCGTACTTGTCTGCATTAAACTCCATCTGCCATTTTTCCAGCTAGTCCAGATTCTGCTGCAAACTCTAATAGTCTTCCTCATTCTTCTTTACACCCCCAATCTTGCAGGAATTAGAAAAGAAACATAAATTATGCATGATATATTTGAAAATAGATTAATTGTCATACAATTATTAAGTGTTTGCTTTGGCAAATATAAATGAAACATTATGAAATAACTATTTACCTACTAAATACGTGTGTAAACAAAATTGCTCAACTTAGTGTTTTAACAAAATTATTTACATATCGAAACAAACTATTAATATTGGAAAATTAACTATCTAACAGACCAGATAAGTTGGGAAAATACTCCTCTTGTCAAAAAGGAGAAGTCTGAAATACTACACATTATCTTTTCTGCAGATGTTCTTACGGATATACAGGATATTACTGTCAATTTGCAAAATCCCAGGGGTCACATCATCCAAAAGGTAATTATTTTTTAAACATAAATTCAGTTAATTAAAACATTCAGTAGCCCAGTGAAACTACTCCAGCTTTTCAATAAAGGTAGCTTTTGTTTTAATGAGCGCCATGATAGTGTAGCAGTTGATGCAACGCTATTACAGCTTCAGGCGTACTGGGGTTTGGAGCTCCAGTCCCACCGCTACTCTGTAAGAAGTCTGTGTACGTCCTCGCCGTGGAATGTGTGGGTCTACTCTGGGTCCTCTGGTTTCCTCCCACAGTGCACAGACCTACCGGGTAGGTTAACTGGGTTTGTCCCGGGTTGCTGCAGGAGCACTGCTCAGAGGGCCTGCTCAGCACTATATCACGAAATAAATAAATAACTCTGGTCACACAGCAAATGTTGAATGATTCTCATTGGTTTCAAAAAGCTATCACTGCAGGTAAATAAACAAGGACTGAAAATTTGTGTTTGCTATTTGTTGTGAAATTAATGTTATATTTATGATTTTTGCCCATAGTGAGCAAAGGGAACAAAATTAGATTATTTTTATTTTAAGTTTTGTTTCCCTGGGAAATGACTGAAATTATTTTGTCATATTTTCAGCACTGTGCCAACATCCTGGGTATATGTGAACATACAAATTGACAGCTTGTGAAGGCCATTCAGCCTCTCAGCATAATGGCTAATTGTAACACTGCATTCTTCTATTTTCAACCCCATAATTATCAATTATCTACCTCTGCTTTAAACATATTATAAGACTCCTGCTTCCAGCATCCTTCAATAGGCATTTACTTACTTGCTTCCCATTATGCCTTTGGCGTTTAGGGCAGCGATGAAGGTCCTCCATCTCCACCTGTCCATACCATCGCACACAGATATAGGAGGATTCTTCATTGCTATTTCTGTAACAATTTGTTTGACTGGTCAGGCTTGCTGCTGTGAGTTGAACCCCCCGAACCTGGAGGACCAGTGGACCACTCTTAGTCTGGTCTCTACCCTGTGACCTGTTTGGCATGACAGACCCTACCAAGAGCCAAAGCTTAAAGCCCTGACTCTAACCAACGTAGCTCTCTGGGTCATCGAGGCATGCAAGCTTCCAAACCCTACGAAAAGCTTGTGGTCCTCTTGGAAGTACAATGGACATATGACCCATTAAAATGTAAATATTTCCCTTACCTCCATCTTAAATTAGGGTACCCTTTATTTTACAATACTAGTTCAAAGTTCTAAATTCTCCTATAAGAGTAAACATCTCCATATCAACTCAGTGAACTCCCAGAACCTGCTTCTGTCAAGTCACCTGTCATTCTTCAAGCTCTATAGGATACAAACCAAGCCTTTAGCTCAGGATTCCCACCTGCTCTAACTTTTCCCCGTAATCCAACCATTCCATTCCAGATATTACCCTAGTAAATTTTCACTGAACTGCTTCCAAAGCATTAACTTTCTCTCGTTAATAAAGAGAGTGATACTGTATGCAGTATTCAAGCCAATGTTCTGTATAACAGCATACCATCTTACTTTGGTATTCAATTTAAACTGAACTTTGATGAGTGGAAGTGTTCGGTATAAGTCATGAGAAGTAACTCAGTAAGTTTAATCCTTAATCCACATCAAGTGCCTGATATCCATTCCTAAAGCATTCCAGAATGGTACAGATTGATCTTTTGAGTTGTGGTTTCTTTATCATGTTTGATGGTCATGTGATATAAAAATGCTTATATTTTTCTTTCATTACAGCAACAGTAGCCTTATTAATTGTCATCCTAATGCTGGGAGCACTAGCTGCTGGAGGAGCATTCCTGAATTACAGGCACACAGGCTCAATTCTGCCAGCTTTCCCCAAGCTTTCAAGGTGACATATTTGTACAGTTCTGCATGAATTTCTGAGTGAAGTGAAGGAGGTATATAACAATAGTGGGATCAACTAGGGGCAAAGTTATATTAATATTGATTACAATCTTACTAACTGAATTGTTTTCTTTTAGCCCTTGATCTTCAACTGTTCAGATTGGTAAAAGTTCTTTTCTGTAACTTTATTTTGTAAAAATTGTTCTAATAAATTTTACACAAGACAACTCACCCATCTGGAAATGATAACTGTAATCAAGAAGTATAGCAGCATAACTTTATACAGGCCACAAAGCACAACAAAATTTTTTTTTAATCCAGGAATAAATTATTGTTTATGCTTGATTTGTTAATAGTTGTGTTTCTCCCTCTAACCCTGACTTTCCTTTGCATAGGGAAATTTCATTTTCGCTATTTAATTCAGAAATGACCAGATTTTTGTTTCTTCACAAAGGTTAAGCAATTCTTCCAAACCTAATGGAAATGGTGTAACATTTAGATCTGGAATGGATGACGGAGTGTACAATGATACTTCTGCCATTGACATAGATTCCGCTATTGGTGGAGCAATGCCTGTGGTGAGATGAACATTATGTACCTTATAACCAGTTTGCACCCAGTTCTGGATTACTAACTGTTTTGCACTGTGCTGAGTGGAATATTCCCTCTAATTTTTTTTAATTAACTATGCAGATCAACTATTGCTCTGAGCAGGAAATTTGCTCCTGAAAACTGTACAGCACTGTAAATATTTTTTTGAAATGTGCACCTCAAACACAAACTACAACTCACAACACAAGTAAACAATATCAGGCAATCAAAAGAACTGACAATAGCAAAAGTAGAATACTTTGACTAGACAGCGTCATCATTTAGCGGGCTGACGGTTCATTAACAATGAGCTACTGACTTCCATTCTGTGTTTATTGTTACAATTTGTAACTGTATTGTAACTTGAATTGTAACTATGTGAATACATTGAAGCTTTAAAATACTTTAAAGGTAAGGTTGTGGTATATTGATTATTTAGAAAATGCATGGATTTTATTCATATATGTGATTAATTACAAGGTATTTCACAAATAATAAAGAACGCTCTTTTGTCACAGTATGAAAATGTTATCAACATGGAAGGAAAACAACCAGTCACATTCGAAAATCCCGTGTTTGGATCAAAGGAAATTCCTTCCAATGAGCCTCAGGCGGTTGAACAATCAGCGGTAAAATATGAAGAGACTATTGAAAACAATTGAGTGAACATTGTATTACCAACTGCTTTCAGAACAAATGTTTTTATTTCAATTTAATCATTTGGTTGGTGATGGTGATTGTTTGCCATTAGTTTATCAGATATCACTGTAATTACTGTTACAAAAACAGAATTGTCAGGCTGTAACTGTCCAAGTATATACTGTATATCTGTATATACATTGGAAAGGCCTAATTGGATTGTTGTATGCAGTCTTTATTACCTACCTACAGGAAAGATGTAAATAAGTTTGGAAGAATACAGAGAAAATTTACAAGTTAAGTTGTCGGGTCTGGAGAACCTTGGTTATATGGAAAGGTTGCATAGGTTAAGACTTTATTTCCAGGATTGTAAATGATTGAGGGGAGATTTGATAGAGGTATACAAAATTATGAGGGGTATAGATAGGGTAAATGCAAACAGGTATTTTCCACAAAGTTTAGGTGGGACTACAACTAGAGGTAATTGGTTAAGGATGAAAGGTGAAAAGCTTAAGGGGAACATGAGGGGAAACTTCTTCACTCAGAGGGTCGTGAAAGTGTGGAATGCACTGCCAGTGCAAATGGTGCATGCAAGCTTGATTTCAACGCTGAAGAGAAGTTTGGATAGGTACGTGAATGGGAGGGGTATGGAGGGTGATGGTCACGGTGCAGGTCGATGGGAATAGGCAGTTTAAATGGTTCAGTATGGACTAGATGGGTCGAAGGGCCTGTGTCTTTGCTGTACTTTTCTATTACTTTATAATTGCTTGTGGCTAATGGTGTTACATTGTTTAAGAAAGAAGGTAAGTCATGCCAGTCCTTGGGAATTTACTAGAAAGAATTCTGAGGATCTATCAGCATTTGAAAAGGCACAGTCTAATTAGGAGGAATTAGCATGGCTTTATGCATGGAGGACAAAGCTTGACATATCTTTTAGAGTAATTGGAAGAGGTAACCTAAAAGATGGATAAGGGTAAGACAGTGGCTATTATCTATTTGGAAAAGGCCGGTATGGGATGGTGGGTCATTTAGGTCTCATGGAGTTCAGGAGAGGTGGTTAAATAGATTCAAATTCAGCTTGTGGTCAAAGGTTCTTTATTGGATACAGCCAGCACAAAGCCAGTGACTAGTGGTGTGCCACAGGGATCAGTGTTGGTACCCTTGTTATTCAATATAAATGATTTGTAAGGCTGCATCAGAAAATTTATGGATGCCACAAAATTAGGAGGTGTTCTTGATAGTGTAGATGGTTGTTTTAAATAATAGGGGTCAGTAAAGTGGGCCAAGGAGTGGCAAATGATTTCAAGTGTAAAGTGATGCATTTTGGAAAGTTAAACCATTGTTGGACAATGAACGGTAGAGAAATAGGGAGTGTAATGGAACAGATAGACCAGGGAGTATAAGTGTATCGTTCATTGAAACTGGCATCACAGGTAGACGGTGGTGAAAACGGTTTTTAGCACTCTGGCCTTCATCATTTGGTTGGTGTTGGACTGCTGTGGACAGTTCTGATCACCCTGTTATAGCAAGGATGTGGTTAATCTGGAAAGAATACAGAAAATGTTTATGAGGATGTTGCCAGGAGTAGGGGACATGAGTTAGAGAGAGAGGGTGGACAGCATAAGTCTTTATTCCTTGGAATGTGGGAGAATGAGGGACAACCTTATAGAGAAGTTTAAAATCAGGAGAACCAGACAACAGGTGAAATGTAACAGTCTAGGCAAGCCAAAAACTAGGGAGCATAAACTTAGAGTGAAAAGGCATCTTTTCACATGGAGTGTGGTGAGTAGATGCGTGAATTGCCACAGGAAATGATAGAGGCAGGTACAATAGTGTCATTGAAGAGTCACTTAGATAGATCTATGCTGGGCCGGGCCTTGGACAATAATGGCCCAAACACAGGAAATGGGGACAAGCTGAGCAAACGCCATGGTTGGCATGAACTGATTGTGCTGAGAAATCTGTTTTCATGCTCTATTGCTGTATGATCTCTAGCATTCACTTCTCAGAATGGAATTTTCATTTACTACTTTTCTCACCATTGTAATATAGATAATTCACACCACAACTTGCATGGTTATATTATTTTTAGTGAAAGCCACTGAAGTTATACAACAGTCAGGGGAATAGTTAAAACAGAAAAGTTGCAATAATATACTGGGGAACTGTGGGTCGACCATGGGTGTTGCATCCCAGCTGTCTATGTGATACACAAGCCAGGGCATGTACGGAAGGGAGAGCAAGCTGTTGTCCATATAGGTATAGATTACCTAATACTGAACGTCAGGATATTAGGAGTGTTCCCTCTTCTTTCAGACCTCTGTCTCTGAAAGCACAGCACTTCCATATATCAGAGTGTATTCGAGTGGGCATGTGCATCTGTAATGATGAAAATATATAAGAGAAAAGTCAATATTAAAGTATATTCTCAAATTCCATTTCCTTTTTCTGTACCTTCAAAATAAATATATTATCAACGTGTGTGTGTGTGTGTGTGTGTGTGTGTATCACCCTGAGACCCTGAGATTCATTTTCTTGCGGGCATACTCAATAAATCCATAATAGAATAATAACCGTAACAAAATTAATGAAAGACTGCAGCAACTAGGATGTTCAACCAGTACACAAAAGACAACAAACTGTGCAAATACAACAAATAAGAATTAATAACAATATATAAGCAAGCAATAAACATCAACAGCATTAGACGAAGAGTCTGCAAAAGGGAGTCCATAGGCTGTGGGAACATTCCAATGATGGGCCAAGGGAAGTTGAGTGAAGTCATCCCCTCTGATTCAAGAGCCAGGTGGCTGAGGGGTCATAAATGTTCCTGAACCTGGTGGTGTGAGTCCTGGGGCTCCTGTACCTTCTTTCTGATGACAGCAGTGAGAAGAGAGCATGACCTGGGTGGTGAGGTTCCTTGGGGATGCTGTTTTCCTGTAGATGTGCTCAATGGTTGGGAGGGCTTTACCCATGATGGTTGGGGCCATATCATATTTGTTTCAAATGTTGGGCCTCTTTCTCAGCAACAGCTCGCTGCTGCATATTGATTGCTGCCCCGTCCCCATAATCAACACTAAAGTATTTGTTGTACCCGAAAAATGAGCATGAACATTATATATTTCGATTAGAATCCTTCTGGAGTATTGTTCACTAAAGTCCAACTTTTGTTGTTTATGTTGATGTCATTTTGTCCTTTTTAGGAATCAATCTGGAATTTTTTCAAACGAAAGCCCAAACAAGGCTCGAATTTTGAAAACCCGATGTATGCAGAGGTAATTGTTAACTTTATGTTTGTATAAGTTCATTTTCTATTTTTATGTTGCCCCATTTAAAAATGTATAACTAAATGTATTGATTATCACTCTAGTCTTAGGCACATTCATATATATATTGAGCTAGGGTGTTTGAGGCTTTTGCCAGTAATATAGCAATTTTATGTATTGCACTGTACTGCTGACACAAAAAAAAACACATTTCTTGACATGTGTGAGTGATGATAAACCTGATTCTGATGTGGGCCTCCATTGTGGACTGAGAGTGGGAAAGGGATAGGGAGAGGGGGATCGTGGTTGAACAAGGGGTAAGGGAGAGGGGATAGAGCAGGAAGCACCAGAGAGACATTCCATAATAACCAACAAACCAATTGTTTGGAATCTAATGACCTTGACTGGTGTCTCACTGCTAGGTGTGTCTGCACCTGCATCAACCCCCCTGCCCCTGGCACTCCTTCTCTGCCACCTGTCCCACACCCCTCCCGTGGCACTCCACCCTCTTCATTCCCAACACCCTTTGGTCCTGCTAGATTTAGAAACTCGCTCTCTGCTCCTCGTTGACAAATTTAATACTCTGCAAAAGTCTTAAGCACCCTAGCTATATACTGTGTGTGTGCCTAGGACCTTTGCACAGTACTCCATGTGAGTGATTCTGTTAAGAATGTTGATGGCATGATTAATAATTAGGGTCAATAACTCTACTGGATGTTATAGACCACCCAATAGTAACAGAGACATCGAAGAGCAGATAGGGAGACAGATTCTGGAAAGAAGTAATAATAACAGGGTTGTTGTGGTGGGAGATTTTAATTTCCCAAATATTGATTGGCATCTCCCTAGAGTGAGGAGTTTAGATGGGGTGGAGTTTGTTGAGTGTGTTCAGGAAAGTTTCTTGACACAATATGTAGATAAGCCTTCGAGAGGAGAGGCTGTGCTTGATCTGGTATTGGGAAATGAACCTGGTCAGGTGTCAGGTCTCTCAGTGGGAGAGTATTTTCAAAATAGTGAACAAAATTCTATCTCCTTTACCACAGCATTGGAGAGGGATAGGAACAGAGAAGTTAGGGAAACATTTAATTGGAGTAAGTGGAGCTATGAGGCTATCAGGCAGGAACTTGGAAGCATAAATTGGAAACCGATGTTCTCAGGGAAAAGTACAGAAGAAATGTGGCAAATGTTCAGGGGATATTTGTGTGGAGTTCTGAATAGGTACGTTCCAATGAGACATGGAAAGGATGGTAGGGTGCAAGATCCATGGTGCACAAACGCTGTTGTAAATCTAGTCAAGAAGAAAAGGAGAGCTTACTAAAGGTTCAAAAAACTAGGTAATGATATGAATCTAGAAGATTATAAGGCTAGCAGGAGGGAGCTTAAGAATGAAATTAGGAGAGCCAGAAGAGACCATGAGAAGGCCTTGGCAGACAGGATTAAGGAAAATGCCAAGGCATTCTACAAGTCTGTGAAGAGCAAGAGGATAAGATGTGAGAGAATAGGGCCAATCAAGTGTGAAAATGGAAAAGTGTGTATGGAACCGGAGGAAATAGCAGAGGTACTTAATGAATGCCTTGCTTCAGTATTCACTAGCGAAAAGGATCTTGGCGATTGTAGGGATGACTTGTAGTGGACTGAAAAGCTTGAGAATGTAGATATTAAGAAAGAGGATGTGCTGGAGCTTTTGGAAAGCATCAAATTGGATAAGTCACCAGGACTGGATGGGATGTACCCCAGTCTACTGTGGGAAGCGAGGGAGGAGATTGCTGAGCCTCTGGCAATGATCTTTGCATCATCAATGAGGATGGGAGAGATGCTGGAAGATTGGAGGGTTGTAGATGTTGTTCCCTTATTCAAGAAGGGGAGTAGGGATAGCCCAGGAAATTATAGGTCAGTAAGTCTTACTTTAGTGGTTGGTAAGTTGATGAAGAAGATCCTGAGAGGCAGGATTTATGAACATTTGGAGAGGCATAATATGATTAGGAATAGTCAGCATAGCTTTGTCAAAGGTAGGTCATGCCTTATGAGCCTGAGGATGTGACTAATCTTCTCTCCCTTCATCATTGATGGTCTGAGAAGTGGTAGATGGAGTTCAATACAGCTAAGTGTGAGGTGGTTCATTTTGGTTGGTCAAATATGATGGCAGACTATAGTATTAATGGTAAGACTTTTGGCCGTGTGGAAGATCAGAGGGATCTTGGGGTCCGAGTCCATAGGACACTCAAAGCTGCTACACAGGTTGACTCTGTGGTTAAGAAGGCATATGGTGCATTGGCCTTTGTCAATCGTGGGATTGAGTTTAAGAGCCGAGAGGTAATGTTACAGCTATATAGGACTCTGGTGAGACCTCACTTGGAGTACTGTGCTCAGTTCTGGTCACCTCACTCTAGGAAGGATGTGAAAACCATGGAAAGGGTGCAGAGGAGATTTACAAGGATGTTGCCTGGATTGCTTTATGAGTGAACTTGGCCTTTTCTCCTTGGAGCGACGGAGGATGAGAGGTGGCTTGATAGAGGTGTACAAGATAATGAGAGGCATTGATTGTGTGGATAGTCAGAGGCTTTTCTCCAGGGTTGAAATGGCTTGCACAAGAGGGCATAGTTTTAAAGTGCTTGGAAGTAGTTACAGAGGAGATGTCAGGGATAAAAAGTTATTGGGAATACATTGTTGTAATTGACATAGTTAAATATAAGCCCAGTTGACATTTGAATGTTAAATCTCCCAATCATACAGGATACAGATAAACAATATAAAACAAGGAAAAATATCTAAAAAAAATCATGAAAAAGGAAAAAAAATAAAAAATATATCCCCCCAGAAAAACTAACCTAAACAGTGTTAATCAATTAATCTAAAAAAAAGGACATTGGCTGTTATGCAACATCATAAAAAAAGGAACCATTAGTGTTGACGACTCCGTTCCTCTCAACGAATATTACAAAGAAATAGAATAAGTTTGGAAAAGGTCAGGTGTGAGTCCTGAGGCACTTGTACCTTCTACCTAATGGCAGCAACGAGAAAAGAGCATGGCCTGGGTGGTGAGGATCTTTGAGAATGGATGCTGCTTTCCTTCGGCACCGTTTCATGTCGATGTGCTCAATGCTTGCATCTAAAGCTAGAGAGAATAGATTTAGGCTCAGAGGGGAAGATTTAAAGGGGATCTAGGGGTCATGTTTTACCATGTAGAGGATGGAAAGGAAAGGAAGGGGGAAGATGCCGAAATAAAAAGGTGGGGGTGGGGAAAGAGGACAGGTGGGAGGTGATAGGTGAAGACAGATAGGTGGGAGAACTAAGGGCTGGAAAAGAAGGAATCTGACAGGAGAGGAGAGTGGACAAGAGGAAAAAGGGAAGAACGAGGGGACACAGGGCAGGTGAGAAGAGTTAACAGGCCAGAGTGGGGAATAGAGAAAGAGCAGCATTAATTATACCTGATTTTAAATAAATAACATAATTAGAGCAAAGATATGAAGCCCATTGACTTGCAAATGTGGTCATGTTATTGTTATATAGAAGTTGTGGTTAGAGAAGGCTGATTCAAGAACTGAGAATCAGTAATTTTTGAACTGGGTGATGTGGAAGTTCAGCTTCTGGACCTTTTGACCAATGGTAGCTGCCATGAGGTGCCATGGCCTGGATGGTGAGGTCTTTGGTAACAGATGTTGCTTTCTTCAGGCAGCACCTCAGATAGGTACTAGTGACGGTGTGCCTGAGATATATTTGGCTGAGTCCACAACTCTCTGCAGCATAGAATTATTATAGAACAATAACCATGACACAATCAGTGAACGACCACGTTTAACCAGAGTGCTGAAAACAGCAAACTGTGCAAGTCGGATACCTTAGGAAAACACTTTGGACGGCAGGACAAGTTGCACTGAAGGACCGGTTTCTCTGCTATATAAACTCTAAAACTCTAATCTTCTGCTGTTTCACAACTGAACACTCGGGTAAGTGTGCTTAAACATGAGCTTGTGCTGTGGTGCTCAATTCATGCACAACAACCAATTAAAATTCTCCTCCAATATCCTGACACATCTTTCCTTTCCATGTACACGTCCAAGGTTGATTTTAAACACTGTGATAGGACCCACCTCTGTCACTTCCTCTAACTGTTTGTTCATATGACCACCACTCTCTGGCCCCTCAGTTCTCCCTTAAATCGATTCACCTCATACCTGAGCTTCTGATTCTAGACTCCTCTACCATAGGAAAAGGGCTGTGCCTGTTTCCCCTATCTATGCCCTTCTAAATTATAATAATCTCTATAAAGTCACCCCAGAGCCTCCTTCACCTGAGGGAAAACAGACCTAGTGACATCGTTTCATGTAGATGTGCTCAATGGTGGGGAGGGCTTTACCTGTGCTGGACTGAGCCGCATCCATTAATTTTTGTAGGATTTTCCATTCAAGGGCATTGGTGTTTCCATACCAGGCTGTGGTTCGGCTTGTCAGTATGCTCTGCACGACACATCTATAGAAGTTCAACACAGTATCATATAGAATAGTATAGTTCAAAATGATTACAGAAATATTTTGATCACTTTATGCATTGCCGAACACATACAACTGCATACATGCCACGACAGTGGCATGCAGGATGTGTACAAACAGAAATTCAATATCAAGTCTAGTCAAGTTTGTCATTTAACTATATACATGCACACCATCAAATGAGACAACGTTTCTCTGGACCAGGGTGTAAAGTACAGTAGTACTCATAACACGCACTCACTCAGGGAAGTAAGAGTTAAATCTACAAATGAATTCTGCGTAGATAAACAAAGTGAAGTATATAAATATTGTAGGTACAGTATAAGTTAACCGGTGACACTTTGAATGCGATGTGGCAGGGCGTTCAGAAACCTCACGGACTGAGGGAAGAAACTGTTTCCCATCTGTTCTTGTCATTATGCATCAATGGTGGGAATTCAAAGAGGATGCTGAATGGATGAGTGGGATCCTTAATAATAGTAAGGGCCCTGTGTATTCGACACTTCTGATAAATGTCCCCGATGGATGGTAGGGAGACTCCTATGATCCTCTGGGCTGTTCTCACGGATCTTTATAGGGATTTCCAGTCCAATGCTCTGCTTCTCCCATACCAATGGAGATGCAGCTTGTCAGGATGCTCTCAATATTCCCCTGTTATGGATGAAATTACCACTGACTGCATCATATGAATGCCAAGATATTACTCTGCAAATCTGATCTGTGAAATGGTATCATGCTCGTAGTCTTACAATCAAATGGGTTAAAGTGAACCCTGGGTACTGGTCCAGTAATTTACCCACTACAGAACTTTACTGAATGCTGCTTGAACATTGTGGTCATGACAATATATTTGGATCACAGACTGTTTGTGTAAGAAATAATACATCAAGTAGGTAAAGATTTTTCAGACCTAGGAAATCATTGTGGACTTTAGGAAGGTGGAGAAGAACCAGTCCCTCTGAAAATACATGGCTCCTCCATCGAGAGAGTTAAGTGCACCAAGTTCTTTGGAGTTCACATCACGATGACCTCACCTGATCCCTTAATATCACCTCCCTGAACAAGAAGGTACAGCAGTGCCTCCACTTCCTCAGAAGATTGAGGTAACCCATCTCAACTGTGATTTACAGGAGCTTCATTGAGAGCATCCTGACAAGTTGTGTCTCTATCTGGTTTGGGAGCAGTCGAACATCGGACCAGAAGTCCATACAAAGGACTGTAGGAGCAACTGAGAGGATCATTGGAGTCTCCCTACTATCCATTGGGGATATTTAAAAGGAGTGCTGCATACATAGGGCTCTTAGTATTGTTAGAGATCCCACCCATCCATGCAGCATCCTCTTTGACATTGTACCATCAGGCAGGAGACTCCAATACATAAAAATAAGAATGATCAGGATGAGAAACAGTTTCTTCCCTCAGGCCACTGGTCTTCTGAACTCCCTGCTGCATCGTATTCGAAGTATCTCCAGTTAATCTGTTCCATACTTTACAGTATTTTAATTTATGCACTTTAGTTTGTCAATTATGCATGATTCATCTGTAGATTTTATCCTTACCTTCATATGTTATTGTGTGTTATGTGTGTTATATGTTTACACCCTGATTCAGAGAAACGTTGTCTCCTTTCTATACAGGTGGCCCCTGTTTTCTGAATGTTCGCTTTACGACACCTCGCTGTTACGAAAGAACTACATTAGCTACCTGTTTTTGCTAACAGAAAGGTTTTTCACTGTTACAAAAAAAGGCAGCACACGCCCGAACAGCCAAGCTCCTCCCCAGGAACTGCATTCTAGCCGCCATTCTTTAAACACGTGCTTTATCTCGATTTATTTTGTGCATCCATTAGCAAGATGAGTTCTAAGGTATCGGAAAAGCCTAAAAGAGCTCATAAGGGTGTTACACTTAGCGTAAAACTAGACATAATTAAGCGTTTCGATCGTGGTGAACGAAGTAAGAACGTTGTCCGTGTGATGAACTTGCCTGCGTCCACCATTCGCACTATTTATATGCAGAGAAAGAATTTTGAAAGCTGCCGATGTTACTGTTGGTTCTGCTCATAGCAAACTGGTCTCTCTTAGTTGGCATCCGATAATGGATAAAATGGAGAGTCTATGGCTTGAGTGGATTGATGGGTGTACAAATCGTGGTGTTCCGTTAAGTTTTCTTATACTTAAGGAGAAATCAGTCAGCCTTTTTAATAAGCTGAAACAGAAAATACTGGACGATGGTGATGAAAGTGTTGCTAAAGTGGAATTTAAAGGTAGTCATGGGTGGTTTGATTGGTTTCGGAGGCGAGGGCAGCTTCATAGTTTCAGCAGTGGTCCCCAACCTCCAGGCCGTGGACCGATACATTGCCGCGAAGAATGCAGTATTGCAGTGGAAGTCGGAACGCACCCAGCACATCTTTAAGAAAAAAGCCGAAATAAACAAGCTAATTAATTAGGTGCCACCCAGCACGCAGATGTCGGCCCAGATCAGAGGCGATTGCCGATTGCGTCAGGTGGTTATTCATATAAGCAAGTGTTTAACTGTGACAAAACTGTAATTTATTGGAGTCTTCACGATTCTGGTAAGTGAAACTACACTGTACATACATTATTTCTACTTTATATAGGCTATGTATTTTTATGTGTTATTTGGTATGATTTGGCAGCTTCATAACTTAAAGGTTACTGGAGAGAGTGTTTCCGCCAAGAGCACTTCCTCGAGATTTTTGCTGCGCTAGACAGTGCTGCAGAAAAGTATTTCTACTTTATATAGGCTGTGTATTTATCATATCATTCCTGCTTTTACTATATGTTACAGTTATTTTAGTTTTTATGTGTTATTTGGCAATGATTTTGTAAGTTATTTTTTGGGTCTGGGAACGCTCAAAAATTTTTCCCATATTAATAAATGGCAATTGCTTTTTCACTTTACGACATTCCGGCTTACGAACCGTTTCATAGGAACGCTCTAACTTCAGATAGGAGGGGAAACCTGTGTACATATGATAATATACGTTATATACATGCATATAGTTAAATGTCCCATAGAAGAGTCTTGGCTTGAAAAATCAGCTTCTTTATTCCTTTCAATGGATACTGCCTGACCTGCTGAGTTTTCCAACATTTTCTGTGTGTTGCTTCGAGTTTCCAGCATCGGCAGAATCTCTTGTGTTTATAATGATGATGTTTTAGTTCACTTACCACATCCAAAATTGATTCAAGGTGTAAGTAATAGAAATGAGTGCTGAGTATTGTCCTGTTTTGTTAATATAGAAGCAGTCCACGAATAGGAGGCTTGTGCTTAGCACATTTTAACATAGAACATAAAAGAGTTCAGCAACGGACAGGCTATTCTGCCCACAATGTAGTGCCAAACAGATAAAAAGAAAATCAAAAACACCCAAACAATAATCCTTCCTACCCACTACATGTCCCTATCCCTCTATCTTCCTTACATTTATGTGCAAATCCAAATCTCCTGAAATGTCTCTTAAAAGCCTCTAATGTATTTGCCCCTACCACCATAGCAGGCAGCCCATTCTAAGCATTCACGACTTCACCCCTCAGATCGGCCCTCACCTTCAAAGTATGCCCTCTAGTATTAGAAATAATAATGCTGCAAAACAGATACACTTTGTCCACTCTATCTATGTCTCTCATAATCTTTTAAACCTCTATCAGATCTCCCCTCACCCTTTGGCGTTCCAGAGAAAACAATCCAAGTTTATCCCGCATCTTGTGATAGCACATACCCTCTAAACCAGGCAGCATCCTGGTAAACCTCCTCAAAGCCTTAACATCCTTCCCACAGTGGGACAACCAGAAATGTACTCCAGACGTGGCCTACCCAGAGTTTTATAAAGTTGCAACATAACCTGATTTAACAGATTTAGTCTTACGGAATTTTAACAGATGTTGGTCTTCTTCCAGAGCCAAGAACAGCAACAGGCAAATAATCCAGTCACAGAAGCCTCTGCCACTTCCCAGACTTTTGAATTACCTCCAAGCAAGTCACAATCAAAAAACGATGAGCCTTTAACCTACAGTCCGACAGAGAATACTTTCAAAGATACAGCCGCTCTCGTCAAAAAGGATTTGAAATCATAATTCAGTATGTAACTGGAGGACAATGATTGCTTTTCCTCTGATACAATATATTTTTATACATAGCCAGAACATTAGGATATGTCAGATATATAAGTACAGGTCAACCTTCACTAATCCAACACCATTGGGATCTGAGGAGTGCCGGATTAGTGAAAATGCCGAATTACAGAAAGATCACATTAAGCATAATCAGTGCCAGATTATCGAAGGAACCAGATTACAGGTAGTTGGATTAGTGAAGGTCGACCTGTACTAAAAACCCATTAAATAATTAGTGTGAATCAGTAGCTGTTTGAAGTAGTCTCTCTGTTCCCTACCCTTTACTAATGTTATATGCCAACTTTTATCATTTTTGGTTTTTTGTCAGTGAAGACTTTTTTAAAATCCAAAGGTTCTTTATGTATTTCTTTGCACTAGATGTGTCTAAGTATGAGATATGTAATGTTATAAATACATGTATACTCGTAAATTTTTAAGAGATTATGTCGATAATTTTACAATAGATAAACTTGACTTATAATCAAGGTTGAAATTTGTGGAAATCTGAAGGTTGAGTTTATGCCACTGATTTCAAGTTTAGAAAGGCGATTCTGAATGTGCAAACTACTGAACTTGCTCTCTGAATGAATTTGATAAAATCAATGTGGCTAATTGCATATAATAAATTGCATGAGCACACTGGAGTTATTTCTGAAATATTAAAAAAGTGAAACCTATATTCAATAGTCTGCTGATGATAGAAAGCTTAATGTCCGATCAAGATATACCCTGTTCACATTGTGAAAATAGCCATTTATTTGAAAATAAAAGGTTCTGGGATTAGGAATAAAACATTGATAAATGTATTCTGTTGCAATATTGGTTTATACTATTACTTCTCCAAATTATTCCTCATAGTTGTTTACATTTTTTTCTTTTTGTATTATAAGATGAAACTACAAAATCCAAAGATATTGAAGTAATCCCACAGGCCGAAGACATCACAGCATTTTCTGAATACAGATGATGTAAAAACGTTCCTACCCACCTGGTTTCCTTTCACCTTCCCCTCCCCCACCTTTTTATTCTGGTGTTTTCCTCACCATTCCAGTCCCAAAGAAGTGTCTTGGCCCAAAACGTCAACTGTTTATTCATGTCCAGAGAAGCTGCCTGACCTGCTGAGTTCCTTCAGAACCTTATGTGTGACTCTTTAAAAATACACTTTTATTGATAAAACTACTCCAAGTTTAATCTATTTTTAAAATCACGAATAAAATATATGTCCTAGGAGCAAGAGAACATAACTCAACCACTCTTACCTGCTTAGCCAGTTAATAAGAACATGACTGATCCCTTTGTAATTCCTAAACATAGAAACATAGAAACATAGAAAATAGGTGCAGGAGTAGGCCATTTGGCCCTTCGAGCCTGCACCGCCATTTATTATGATCATGGCTGATCATCCAACTCAGAACCCCGCCCCAGCCTTCCCTCCATACCCCCTGACCCCCGTAGCCACAAGGGCCATATCTAACTCCCTCTTAAATATAGCCAATGAACTGGCCTCAACTGTTTCCTGTGGCAGAGAATTCCACAGATTCACCACTCTCTGTGTGAAGAAGTTTTTCCTAATCTCAGTCCTAAAAGGCTTCCCCACTATCCTCAAACTGTGGCCCCTCGTTCTGGACTTCCCCAACATCGGGAACAATCTTCCTGCATCTAGCCTGTCCAATCCCTTTAGGATCTTATACGTTTCAATCAGATCCTCCCTCAATCTTCTAAATTCCAACGAGTACAAGCCCAGTTCATCCAGTCTTTCTTCATATGAAAGTCCTGCCATCCCAGGAATCAATCTGGTGAACCTTCTCTGTACTCCCTCTATGGCAAGGATGTCTTTCCTCAGATTAGGGGACCAAAACTGCACACAATACTCCAGGTGTGGTCTCACCAAGGCCTTGTACAACTGCAGTAGTACCTCCCTGCTCCTGTACTCGAATCCTCTCGCTATAAATGCCAGCATACCATTCGCCTTTTTCACCGCCTGCTGTACCTGCATGCCCACTTTCAATGACTGGTGTATAATGACACCCAGGTCTCGTTGCACCTCCCCTTTTCCTAATCGGCCACCATTCAGATAATAATCTGTTTTCCTATTTTTGCCACCAAAGTGGATAACTTCACATTTATCCACATTAAATTGCATCTGCCATGAATTTGCCCACTCACCCAACCTATCCAAGTCACCCTGCATCCTCTTAGCATCCTCCTCACAGCTAACACTGCCACCCAGCTTCGTGTCATCCGCAAACTTGGAGATGCTGCATTTAATTCCCTCATCCAAGTCATTAATATATATTGTAAACAACTGAGGTCCCAGCACTGAGCCTTGCGGTACCCCACTAGTCACCGCCTGCCATTCTGAAAAGGTCCCGTTTATTCCCACTCTTTGCTTCCTGTCTGCTAACCAATTCTCCACCCACACCAATACCTTACCCCCAATACCGTGTGCTTTAAGTTTGCACACTAATCTCCTGTGTGGGACCTTGTCAAAAGCCTTTTGAAAATCCAAATATACCACATCCACTGGTTCTCCCCTATCCACTCTACTAGTTACATCCTCAAAAAATTCTTCTGGGTATAAATATAGTGAATATTGCAACAGAGTATTCATATTCTTTGACTCAAATGAAAACCTGCCCTCTTTCAGTCAAATTAATATCAAGAAGTTATTTTTCTCTATTTATTGAGATCCAGTGCGCAAGAGGCCCTTCCGGCCTTTTGAGCTGTACTGCCCAGCAACCCCCGATTCAATCTTAGCCCAATCACGGAACAATTTACAATGACTAATTAACCTACCAACCAATACGTCCGGACTGTGGGAGGAAACTGGAGTGCCCAGAGGAAACTCATGCCATCACAGTGAGGGGAATGTACAAACTGCACACAGGCAGTGGCAGGAATTGAACCCGGGCCACCTGTACGGTAAGGCGTTGTGCTACCACAAAGCTACTGTGCCATCCCACTACATGAATAGGAGATTTCCCCTTTTACTTGCCTGAAACTTGCATCATAATATTTGTACATTGAATTCTGTTTCTGAATTTCATAACTGGAGTCCTATATGCTTTTGTCACTAAAGTGTTTACTGAGGGGACACAAAATAGGAGTGAGGGGAATGGCTATGGAACAGATCCACAGAACATTGAAGCTTTCGAACAAATTATCCTGCATTGTTCATGAAAGCGAGCAGACATTAGTTTCAGGATAAGTACACCTCAAATCATCGATTTATCTGCCTTCTCTAACAAATTCAATGCCACAGGTGGCAGTGGAGCCAAGTCATTGAGTACATTTAAAGCAGACTTTGATAGATTTTTGATTAGTTAGAATATGAAAGGATATGGGGAGAAAGTAGGAGATTGGGGCTGAGAGGGATAATGGATCAGCCATGATGAAATTATGGAGCAGACTTGATGGGCCAAATGGCCTAATTCTGCCCCAGTATCTGGTGGTCTTAAAAGAAGAAAAGATAACCAAGATATCAGGCTTTCCTTTAATCGCAAACACCTGCACAGAAAGTTAAAGGCAATTTTTTTTTTTAAAACAGAAAAACTATACTAATTGATAGCAATAGATGTCGAGACTCTGATACGGATTACACTGAGAAGACAAACTTTGCATGATCAATTCTAGAAGTGATGTGCTTTCCTGTCTTACAGATTTCAAGGAATAATTGAAACAACTGTTAATCTTGCCTTACTTCACTGAACTACATTTACAAATGTAATTTTCCTGTAAATGGCCAAACCTATCTGCCTAAATTTATTGGTCATTTTCTGCATGTCTGCTCACCACTGATTGTTGTTGATGTGATGATAATTTTATATATTTTATGCTTTAAGAAATTGTAGAATCTTTTGTATGTTAATTTTCATGGATGATTTCTAGAGTGGAAGCTATATATGATGATTAGAAAAAAATCTCACTGAAATTTGCTGAATAAATCAAATAAAGTGCATTATTTTATCATATTTTGTTACTATTTAGTTATCTTGAAAGTAGAAGTTCTTTGAAAAATAATCCCTTGAAACATTATAATAGCTATATTATTTTGTCAGGATATTTCTTGTTGGAATAACTTCATACTGCAAAGCATATGTTTCACAATGGATCAACAACTTGAATTTCGATACTTAATGCAGTACTGTGAAAAGTTGTGGGCATATATACATAGCAAAGCAGAGTGTTATGGCTGCTTTATCAGATACTGGGGATAAAACAGTGGTGTCAATATAAGTATCTTTGTGAGCAGAATTGAACAGCGAACTGAACAACATCAAGTGGAAAATTCAACTTTGTGATATTAGGGGTTTTTCCGATGATGGACAATTTTAGGTTGATTGTCACAGTTCCTTACCCAACTTCTATCATGAATAGCTCTGCTCAAAGATTGTTTCTCCCAGTTCCATCAGGGTGGAGGCTATGTAGCATCCGTGCCAGCACCAGAAGACCCCATCACAGTTACTTTCCCCAAGCAGTAAGGCTGATCAACACCTCCTCCCAGGAACCCACCCCACCAAACCCACTACTGCACTACCTATCTCCTGTCACAGTCACCTTCTGTACTTTGTGTCACTTTATGTGCATGTCCATCTATGTATATAAAGTATCTTAAGTGTTTATATTTATTGTGATTTTTTCCTAGCATGTTCTTTATCTTAGTGTGTTTTTTTTGTGCTGCATTGGATCCAGAGCAACAATTATTTTGCACTCCTTTGCACTTGTGGACTGGAAATGACATTAAACAATCTTGAATCTTGAGAGGACTAGAATCACGGTTTGATGCAGACATCAGTAATTTTCCAGATACATCAGTTCTTCAGGAACATCACAGTTCTGCCGTTTATTCCTTCAAACATTTCATAGAATCGTAGAGTTATAGAGTCATAGAAGAGTACAGCACAAAGACAGGCCCTTCAGCCCATCTAGTCTGAGCTGAGCCATTTATACTGCCTGTTCCCATCAACCTGCACCTGGACCATAGCACTCCATACCCCTCCCTGCACCTATGCAAACTTCTCTTAAACTTTGAAATTGAGCTGGCATGCACCACTTGTGCTGGAAGCTCATTGCACACTCTCACGACCCTCTGTATGAGGAAGTTTCCCCTCATGTTCCCTTTAAACTTTTCACCTTTCACTCTTAACCCATGACCTTTAGTTGTAGTCCCATCCCACCTCAGAGGAAAAAGCCTGCTTACATTTAGTCTATCTATATGCCTCATAGTTTTGTATTCCTCTATCAAATCTCCATTTAATCTTCTATGGTCCAAGGAATAAATTCCTAACCTACTTGATCTTTCCTTATAACTCAAGTCCTCCAGTCCCGGCAGCATCTTCGTAAATTTTCCCTGTACTGCTTATTGGTGGAAAATCATCAAGGTGGAATATTCAAACTTGTAATGAGAATTAATGGATGATCAATAATTAATTATGTACATGTAAAGAGACTGGTGGACTTTAGTTCAAAGTTCAAAGTAAATTTATTATCAAAGCATATATATCTCACCATATAATACCCTGTTCTTGTGGACATTCACAGTAAGTACAAGAGACACAATAGAATCAATGAAAAACTAAACACAACAAAGATGGACAAAGAACCAATGGGCAAAAGACAACAAACTCTGCAAACGCAGTACAAATAGAGAAATTAAAAATAATGAATGGATAATATTGGGAACACAAGCTGAGAGTGAGCCCATAGGTTGTGGAACCAGTTCAGTGTTGGGATAAGTGAAGTTAGCCTCTCTGGTTCAAAAGCCTCATGGCTGAGGGGTAATAACTCTTCCTGAACCTGGTGGTGGAGGACTTGAGGCTCCCGTACCACCATTGTGGTGGCATCAGTGAGAAGTGACCAAGGACTGGATAGTGGGAGTCCTTGATATCAGTTGCTGCTTTCCTGTGACAGCACTCCATGTGGATGTGCTCAATGGTAGAGAGGGCTTTACCCGTGATATAAATAAGCCAAGTGTGAGTGGTGTGGCTATTGTGGGAACAGCCGTTGCCCAAACGGACTCGCGTTAGAGTAGGGAGTTTGAAGCTTTGACGAGAAGAGATGGAGGCCATTTTGGATCAAGCAGTGTAGGAATGCGCCAGCGGGGGAGTCTAAAATCTGAGGTTTTGGCTCAGGTTTAGGCAAAGAGGCGCAGGTGTGTAGCACATAAGAACAGTTTAGGAATTTTTATAAAACTAAACATATACCAGATTACAAATGATAAAATAAAACAGGGATACTCGATCAGATGATATGTTGTTGCCGCATGATTTGGGAAGTGGCGGAGGCATTCTACTTCCTAGTGAGCACATCTGCAGCAAGTGTTGGTGCTCCAGGAACTCAGGCTCAGCGTTAATTACCTGGAGTCTGAGCTTCAAACGCTGTGGCACACAGGGAAAAGGAGAGTTACCTGGACAGTGTGCTTAAGGAGGCAGTCTCACCTAGTAGATTAACTACTTTAAGTTTGGCTGTGAGGAAATAACAGGCAGGATGTGTAAGGAAGACATTGTTTACTTGGATATTGAGAAGACCTCAGGAGATAAAGAGTGGGAATAAAGGGGGCCTCTTCTGTCTGGTTGCCAGTGTTGGGTCTGTTTCTTTTCATGGTGTATGTCAATAAACTGGATGGCGGAACTGATGGCTTTGTGGCCGAGGTTACAGACGATATGAAGAAAGGTGGAAGGGCAGATAGTGCTGCGAAAGCACTTGGATAGATTGGGAGAATGTAGCAGATGGTGAAATGCAGTTTAGGGAACACAAGAACACAAAATATAGGAGCAGGAGTAGGCTATCCGGCCCATCAAGCCTGTCCCACCATTCAATAAGATCATGGCTGATCTGTCCATAAACTCAGCTCCATCTACCTACCTTTTCCCCATAACCCTTAATTCCCTTACTATGTAAAAACCTATCTAACTGTTTCTTAAATATATTTAGTGAAGAAGCCTCAACTGCTTCCCTGGGCAGAGAGTTCCACGGGAAAAATAGTTTCTCCTCATCTCTGTCCTAAATCTTCTCCCCTGAATCTTGAGGCAATGTCCCCTAGCTCCAGTCTCACCTACCAATGGAAACAACTTTCCTACTTCTATCTTATCTATCCGTTTCAAAATTTTGTATGTTTTTATAAAATCCCCTCTCATTCTTCTGAATTCCAGAGAGTATAGTCCCAGGCAACTCAATCTTTCCTCATAGGCTAACCCCTTCATCTCCGGAATCAAACCAGTGAACCTCCTCTGCACTGCCTCCAAAGCCAGTATATCCTTCCTCAAGTATGGAGACCAGAATTGCACACAGTACTCCAGGTGCGGCCTCACCAGTACCCTGTGTAGTTGCAGCATGACCTCCCTGCTCTTGAATTCAATCCCTCTACTTCTGTAGAAAGAATAAAAACATAGACTATTTTCTAAACAGGGAGCAAATTCAGAAAGTAGAGATGTAAAGGGACTAGGAGTCCTTGTGCCAGGTTCCCTAAGGTTAACTTGTAGGTTGAGTCAATAGTAAGGAAGGTAAATGCAACATTTGCATTCATTTTCAAAGTACTAAAATACTAAAGCGAGGATGTAGTGTTGGGGTGTTATAAGGCGTTTGGTCAGACTGCACTTGGAAGGCGAAAATAAACCAGTCATGATGGGACAGCAGAGCAGACACGAAAGGCCAAGTAGCCTAATTCTGCTCCCATGTCTTCTGGCCTTATACAACTATGAGTTACAATTAATATAAATAAATAAATGACTATAAAAGAGGAATAGTGAGGTAGGCTCATGGACAATTCAGAAATCTGATAGCAGAAGGGTCAAATCTGTTGGAAGTTTTTGAAGAAATAACAAGTAGGTTAGACAGAGGAGAATTGGTTGATGTTGTGGTACTTGAATTTTCAGAAGGCCTTTGAGAAGGTGCCATACTAGATGCTGCTTAACAATCTACGATCCCATGGTATTACAGGAAAGATTCTACCATGGATAAAGCATTGCTGTTGGCCGGTAGGAATAAAGAGTAGGAATAAAGGGAGCCTTTTCTGGGTGGCTGCCAGTAACTAGTGTTGTTCCATGAGAGACTGTGTTGGGACGGATTCTTTTTCCGATACATGTCAATGATTTGGGTCATGGAATTGATGGCTTTGTTGTAAAGTTGCAAACTATATGAAGATAGGTGGAGGGGCAAGTAGTTTTTGAAATATAGAGAGGCTACAGAACGACTTGGATAGATGAGGAGAATGGGCAAATAAATGGCAGATGGAATACAGTGTCAGGAAGTGTGTGGTCATGCATGTTGGTTGAAGAAATGAATGGTTGACTATTTTCTAAATGGAGAAAAAATACAAAGATCTGAGGCACAAAGGGATTTGGGAGTCCTTGTGCAGGATTATCAAAAGGTTAATTTGCAGGGTGAGTCTGTGGTAAGGAAGGCAAATGCAATGTTATCATTCATTTCAAGAGGACCAGAATATATAAGCAAGGATGTAATGTTGAGACTTTATAAAGCACTGGTGAGGCCTCACTTGGAGTTTTGTGAGTAGTTTTGGGCCTCTTATCCTAGAAAGGATGTGCTGAAACAAAACAGGGTTCAAAAGAGGTTTACAAAAATTATTCCAGGATTATACGCCTTGTCATATGAGGAGCATTTGATGGCTCTGGGTCTGTATTCACTGGAATTCAGAAGAATGAGGAGGTGCCTCAATTGAAACCTATTGAATGGTGAAATGTCTTGACAGAGTGGATGTGGAGAGGATGTTGTCTATGGTCGGAGTGCCTCCAAGACCAAAGGCCACACCCTCAGAATACAGATGCATCCTTTTAAAATGGAGACGAGAAGGAATTTCTTTAGCCAGAGAGTAGTGAATCTGTGGAATTCTTTGCCACAGGCAGCTGTGGAGGTGAAGTTTATATGCATATTGAAGGCAGAGGTTGATGGATTCTGCTGGGTGGCAGTGTGAAATGTGAGGAGGATGTTATGAAAATGCTGGTTCAGTGGGCAGATGCATGGCAGATGCAGTTTAATGTGGATAAATGTGAGGTTATCCACTTTGGTGGTAAGAACAGGAAGGCAGATTATTATCTAAATAGAGTCAAGTTAGGAAAAGAGGAAGTACAACGAGATCTAGGTGTTCTTGTACGTCAGTCACTGAAAGCAAGCATGCAAGTACAGCAGGCAGTGAAGAAAGCTAATGGCATGCTGGCCTTCATAACAAGGGGAACTGAGTATAAGAGCAAAGAGGTCCTTCTGCAGCTGTACAGGGCCCTGGTGAGACCACAGCTGGAGTACTGTGTGCAGTTTTGGTCTCCAAATTTGAGGAAGGACGTTCTTGCTATTGAGGGAGTGCAGCGTAGGTTCACAAGGTTAATTCCCGGAATGTTGGGACTGTCATATGTCGAAAGATTGGAGCAACTGGGCTTGTATACTCTGGAACTTAGAAGGCTGAGAGGGGATCTTATTGAAACATATAAGATTATTAAGGGATTGGACACGCTGGAGGCAGGAAGCATGTTCCCGCTGATGGGTGAGTCCAGAACCAGAGGCCACAGTTTAAGAATAAGGGGTAGGCCATTTAGAACGGAGTTAAGGAAAAACTTTTTCACCCAGAGAGTGGTGGATAGATGGAATGCTCTGCCCCAGAAGGCTGTGGAGGTCAAGTCTCTGGATGGTTTCAAGAAAGAGATGGATAGAGCTCTTAAAGAGAGTGGAATCAAAGGTTCTGGGGATAAGCCAGGAACTGGATACTGATTGTGGATGATCAGCCATGATCACAGTGAATGGTGGTGCTGGCTCAAAGGGCCGAATGGCCTACTCCTGTACCCATTGTCTATTGTCTACTGTCTATTGATTCTTGATTGGTGAGGGCATGAAGGGATATGGAGGAAGGCAGGAGACTGGGGCTTAGAAGAAAAATGGATCAGCCATGATGAAATGGCAGAGCAGACTCGACGATTCTGCTGCTATATCTGATTTTCTTATAAATGAAGTTGTTCCAAAAACTTTGCTGTTGGGCATTCAGGCTCCTGTACCTCGTCTCTGATGGCAGTAATGAGCAAAGGACATAACTGGATGGTGAGGGTCGTTTGTGATGAATGGTACCTTCCTGTGACAGCCCCTTTGGAAGATAGCCTCAATGGTGAGGACGTTTGTGGCTGTGATGGAACTGACTGAATCTACACTCCTCTGATGCCTCTGACAAATTTGTGCATTGGCATCTCCATACCAGATGGTGATGCAACTAGGCAGGATGCTGTCGACGGTACATTTGTTGAAATTTGCTTGAGTCTTTGGTGATATACGTAATCCCCACAAATTTCTAATGAAACATGGCCATTGATGTTTCTTTGTCAAGATTGCGTTTATGTGTTTACATAAGTGCAAGAAACATTTGAAAATTATGGAGTTTAAATGACTGCTTCGTATTGCAAAAGAGCTTACAATGTCAAGTGCATGAAATGTAATTTTTGGGTGGAGACTGCTTCTGAAAGATTGCATTAGCCCTGCTAAAATACTCATTTTGTCAGAAACAAACAATCTGTTGGCTGGCTCACCAAGTCCAGTAGCAATCCAACAGTTTAACACTCTTCAGCTGACCAAGTACATTCACAGTCCTGCAGTTCAGACATGGAAAAAAAAGCTGGGGGAGGACAGAATTGAAGAAAGTTTCCATTTTCCAACATTCGAAAGTATAATGTTCAGAACGTATGTGTGTGCAGTACACCACAGCCCACTTAAAATTAGGGAAAACATTTGCTGCAAGAAGTACTGAGATAGCGAGAGCGAGAGAGAGAAAAAAGGTAAGGATTATTTACTCTAATTCCCTGAGTCACAAATAGCTTCTACTTTTTACAGACATTCATAAGTTGCTTTTGGTGAAAATCGGAAAAAATGCATTCTGTGCCTCTACACAATCACGGGAAGCTCTCCTAGGGTGAGCAGAGTCATCTTAGCATCCAAGTTCATAGCTCCTTGAAAGTGGTTACACAGGTCGATAAGGTGGTTAAGATGACTTATGGAATGCTTGCTTTTATTCGTCAAGGCACTGAGTTCAAAAGTCAGGAGGTTACGTTGCAACTTAATAAAACCCTGGTTATACATCTGGAGTATTGTATACAGTTCTAGTCGCTCATGACAGAAACGCGGAAGAACCCATAAAAAAACGACAAACACCCAATTTGCAGACAGAGAGAGAAGAAGTGAGAAGAAAAAAAACCAAATCCTACTAACAATAAAAGTAAGCAAATATCATTTAGAATGCGAGTCTTCTGACACGAAGCCCAGAGCAGACCATAACTTCAGCCTCAATTCATTACATAGCAGAGTAGAACTCAAAAATAGGAAAGATAGTATTATACTACAGATTTCCAAATTGCTAGATGGTCAGATAGTTTAGGGAACAGTGTAAAAAACAACAGGGCTATTTTCATGTGTGATTTTAACTTTCCCAAAACTTATTTATTGACTTATTTATCAATGCAGTGCAGAACAGGCCCTTCTGAGCCATGCTGCCCAAAATTCCTCCTATTTAACTCTAGCCTAATCACACAGGAATTTACAATAATCAATTAACCTATTAACTAGTATGTATTTTAAAAAGAATTGGCTGCAAGGCTTAAGAAACTAAAATCAAATGGAGCCCTTGAGAATTATAAAGAAGCCAGAAAAAACACTCAAGTGGGTAATTGGGAGAATGACAGGCAGGACTAATGAGAAGTCCTTACAAGTTGGATTTAAAAAATCTCAAAACATTCTGCACATACAGCAAGAGCAATATGATTTAACTCAGAGTGTCAGAACAGGTAGGACCAGTCAAGGATAAAGGAGAGAAGCAGATGAGATAGATGAGATCCAAAATGAATACTTGGCTTCGGTATTTACCGTGGAGGTCAGGGAGATCAGTGTGACGTGTAGTGTTGGATCTCTTAAAGAACATGAGGGTGGGAAAGTCCTTGGAGCTGGTTGTGATATACTCCAGTTCATTGAGATAGGCAAGAGATGGGATTACTTTAGCTTTAACAGAGATTTGAAGCCCTTGCTAGCCAAATTTGCACTTGCACAGTTTGTTGTTTTCTGCACTCTGGCTGATCTTTCATTGACCCTGTTCTAGTTTCTATTCTATAGGTTTGCTGAGTAAACCCGCAGGAAAATGAATCTCAGGGTTGTAAAGTGGCATGCAAAGGTTTGGGCAACCCTAGTCAAAATTTCTGTTACTGTGAATAGTTAAGTGAGTAGAAGATGAACTGATCTCCAAAAGTCATAAAGTTAAAGATCAAACATTCTTTTCAACATTTTAAGCAAGATTAGTGTGTTATTTTTGTCTTGTAGAATTTTAGATTGAAAAAAAGGAAAGAAGCACCATGCAAAAGTTTGGGCACCCCAAGAGATTTGAGCTCTCAGATAACTTTTACCAAGGTCTCAGATCTTAATTAGCTTGTTAAGGCTATGGCTTGTTCACAGTCATCGTTAGGAAAGGCCAGGTGATGCAAGTTTCTAAGCTTTCTAAATACCCTGACTCCTCAAACCTTGTCCGAACAATTAGCAGCCATGGGCTCCCCTAAGCAGCTGCCTAGCACTCTAAAAATTAAAATTAATGATGCCCACAAAGCAGGAGAAGGCTATAAGAAGATAGAAATGCTTTTTCAGGTAGCCGTTTCCTCAGTTCGTAATGTAATTAAGAACTGGCACTTAACAGGAACGGTGGAGGTCAAGTTGAGGTCTGGAAGACTAAGAAAACTTTCTGAGAGAACTGCTCATAGGATTGCTAGAAAGGCAAATCAAAACCCCCATTTGACTGCAAAAGACCTTCAGGAAGATTTAGCAGACTCTGGAGTGGTGGTGCACTGTTCCACTGTGCAGCGACACCTGCACAAATATGACCTTCATGGAACAGTCACAGAAGAAAACCCTTCCTTTGTCCTCACCACAAAATTCAGCATCAGAAGTTTGCAAAGGAACATCTAAACAAGCCTGATGCATTTTAGAAACAGGTCATGTGGACTGATGAAGTTAAAATAGAAATGTTTGGCCACATTGAGCAAAGGTGGTTTTTGGAAAAAAAAAGGGTTCAGAATTTCATGAAAAATGAAGAATTTCATGAGGTATTCTCCAACTGGATACCTGGAAATATGATGTAGCTATTAGTGAAACATGGCTGCAGGAGGGGTGTGATTGGCAACTATATATTCCTGGATTTAGTTGCTTCAGGTGTGATAGAATCGAAGGGGCAAGAGGGGGAGGTGTTGCATTGCTTGTCAGAGAAAATACTACAGCGGTGCTCTGGCAGGGCTCGTCTAGGGAGGCTATTTGGGTGGAATTGAGGAATTGGAAAGGTGTAGTAACACTTACAGGGGTGTATTATAGACCACCTAATGGGGAGAAAGAATTGGAGGAGCAAATTTGCAAGGAGATAGCAGATATTTGCGGTAAGCACAAGGTTGTGATTGTGGGAGATTTTAATTTTCCACACATAGACTGGGAAACCCATTCTGTAAAAGGGCTGGAGGGATTGGAGTTTGTAAAATGGGTGCAAAGTAGTTTTTTTACAGCAATACATAGAGGTACCAACTAGAGAAGGGGCAGTGTTGGATCGCCTGTTAGGGAATGAGATAGGTCAGGTGACAGAGGTATGGAAGCACTTTGGGTCCAGTGATCACAATGTCATTAGTTTCGATATAATTATGGAGAAGGATAGGACTGGTCCCAGGGTTGAGATTTTTGATTGGAGAAAAGCTAACTTTGAGGAGATGTGAAAGGATTTAGAAGGAGTGGATTGGGACAATTTGTTTTATGGGAAGGATGTAATAAGGAAATGGAGGTCATTTAAAGGTGAAATTTTGAGGGTACAGAATCTTCATGTTCCTGTTAGGTTGAAAGGAAAGGTTAAAAGTTTGAGAGAGCCATGGTTTTCAAGGGATATTGGAAACTTGGTTCGGAAAAAGAGAGAGGTCTGCAATAAATATAGGCAGCTTGGAGTAAATGAGGTGCTCGAGGAATATAAAGAATGTAAAAAGAATCTTAAGAAAGAAATTAGAAAAGCTAAAAGAAGATATGAGGTTGCTTTGGCAAGTAAGTTGAAAATAAATCCAAAGGGTTTCTACAGTTATATTAATAGCAAAAGGATAATGAGTGATAAAATTGGTCCCTTAGGGAATCAGAGTGGATGGCTATGTGTGGAGCCAAAAGAGATGGGGGAGATTTTGAACAATTTCTTTTCTTCAGTATTCACTAAGGAGAAGGATATTGAATTGTGTAAAGTAAGGAAAACAAGTAGGGTAGTTACGGAAACTATGATGATTAAAGAAGAGGAAATACTGGCACTTTTAAGGAATATAAAAGTGGATAAGTCTCCGGGTCCAGACAGGATATTCCCTAGGACCTTGAGGGAAATTAGTGTCGAAATAGCAGGGGCTCTGACAGAAATATTTCAAATGTCATTAGAAACGGGAATGGTGCCGGAGGATTGGTGTATTGCTCATGATGTTCCATTGTTTAAAAAGGGTTCTAAGAGTAAACCTAGCAATTATCGGCCTGTGAGTTTGACGTCAATGGTGGGTAAATTGATGGTAAGTATTCTTAGAGATGGTTTATATAATTATCTGGATAGACAGGGTCTGATTAGGAACAGTCAACATGGATTTGTGCGTGGAACGTCATGTTTGAGAAATCTTATTGAATTTTTTGAAGAGGTTACTAGGAAAGTTGACGAGGGTAAAGCGGTGGATGCTGTCTATGTGGATTTCAGTAAGGCCTTTGACAAGGTTCCACACAAAAGGTTAGTTAGGAAGGTTCAATCGTTAGGTATTAATATTGAAGTAGTAAAATGGATTCAGCAGTGGCTGGATGGGAGACGCCAGAGAATAGTAGTGGATAACTGTTTGGCAGATTGGTAGCCAATGACTAGTAGTGTGCCTCAGCGATCTGTACTGTGTCCAATGTTGTTTGTCATATACATTAATGATCTGAATAATGGGATGGTAAATTGGATGAGTAAGTATGCAGGTGATACTAGGATAGATGAAGTTGTGGATAATGAAGCAGGTTTTCAAAGCTTGCAGAGAGATTTGGTCCAGTTAGAAGAGTGGGCTGAAAGATGGCAGATGGAGTTTAATGCTGATAAATGTGAGGTGTTACATTTTGGTAGGACTAATCAAAATAGAACATATATGGTAAATGGTAGGACATTAAAGAATGCAGTAGAACAGAGGGACCTAGGAATAATAATGCATTGTTCCCTGAAGGTGGAATCTCATGTGGATAGGGTGGTAAAGAAAAGCTTTTGGTATGCTGGCCTTTATAAATCAGAGCATTGAGTATAGGAGTTGAGATGTAATGTTGAAATTGTACAAGTCATTGGTAAGGCCAAATTTGGAGTATTGTGTACAGTTCTGGTCACCAAATTACAGGAAAGATGTCAACAAAATTGAGAGAGTACAGAGAAGATTTAATAGAATGTTACCTGGGTTTCATCTCCTAAGTTACAGAGAAAGGTTGAACAAGTTGGGTATTTATTGTTTGGAGCGTAGAAGGTTGAGGGGGGACTTGATAGAGGTATTTAACATTATGAGGGGGATAGATAGAGTTGACGTGGATAGGCTTTTTCCATTGAGAGTGGGGGAGATTCAAACAAGAGGACATGAGTTGAGAGTTAAAGGGCAAAAGTTTAGGTGTAACATGAAGGGGAACTTCTTTACTCAGAGAGTGGTAGCTGTGTGGAATGAGTTTCCAGCAGAAGTGGTTGAGGCAGGTTTGATGTTGTCATTTAAAGTTAAATTGGACAGCTATATGGACAGGAAAGGAATGGAGGGTTATGGGCTGAGTGAAGGTCGGTGGGACTAGGTGAGAGTAAGAGTTCGGCATGGACTAGAAGGGCTGAGATGGCCTGTTTCCATGCTGTAATTGTTATATGGTTATATGGTTCACTGTTAAACAAGGGGCTGGATTGATCATGCTTTGGGCTTGTGTTGCAGCCAGTGGCACGAGGAGCATTTCACTGGTGGAGGGAAAAATGGATTCAATTAAGTACCAGCAAAGTGAGACGCTGGTGAGACCTCACTTGGAGTACTGTGGGCAGTTTTGGTCTCCTTATTTAAGAAAGGATGTGCTGACATTGGAGAGGGTACAGAGAAGATTCACTAGAATGATTCTGAGAATGAGAGGGTTAACATATGAGGAATGTTTGTCCGCTCTTGGACTGTATTCCTTGGAGTTTAGAAGAATGAGGGGAGACCTAATAGAAACATTTCAAATGTTAAAAGGCATAGACTGAGCCGATGTGGCAAAGTTGTTTCCCATGATGGGGGAGTCTAGTACAAGAAGGCATGACTTAAGGATTGAAGGGCGCCCATTCAGAACACAAATGCAAAGAAATTCTTATAGCCAGAGGGTGGTGAATCTATGGAATTTGTTGCCACGGGTGGCAGTGGAGGCCAAGTCATTGGGTGTATTTAAGGCAGAGATTGATAGGTATCTGAGTAGCCAGGGCATCAAAGGTTATGGTGAGAAGGCGGGGCAGTGGGACTAAATGGGAGAATGGTTCAGCTCATGATAAAATGGTGGTGCAGACTCGATGGGATGAATGGCTGACTTCTGCTCCTTTGTCTAATGGTCTTATGGTCTAAATTTTGGAAGCAAACATCACACTGTCTGTAAAAAAAAGCTGAAGATGAAAAGAGGATGGCTTCTACAACAGGATAATGATGCTAAACACACCTCAAAATCCACAATGGACTACCTCAAGAGACGTAAGCTGAAGGTTTTGCCATGGCCCTCACAGTCCCCCGACCTAAACATCATCAAGAATCTGTGGATAGACCTCAAAAGAGCAGTGCATGCAAGACAGCCCAAGAATCTCACAGAACTAGAAGCCTTTTGCAAGGAAGAATGGGTGAAATTCCCCCAAAACAAAAATTGAAAGACTCTTAACTGGCACAGAGAATGTTTACAAGCTGTGATACTTGCCACAGAGGGTGTTACTAAGTACTGACCATGCAGGGTGCTCAAACTTCTGCTTTGTGCCCTTTTCCTCTTTTGTTATTTTGAAACTGTAAAAGATGGAAATAAAAAAGTAATCTTGCTCAACATATCAAAGAAATGTTTCATCTTTATCTTTATGCCTTTTGGAAATCAGGTCATCTTTTACTCGCTTAGCTGTTCACAGTAACAGACATTTTGACCAGGAGTGCCCAAACTTTTGCATACCACTGTATGTTGTAACATATGTGTACTCTGATAATCAAATATACTTTGAACTTGAAATGAAGCTGTGCAAGGTCATAAAAATAACATAGCCGGCCAAAATTCTAACTGTCATTAAACTTAAGGCAACCTAAGGTCCCTATTTGTTTCAAACAGGCTTCAGTCATACCGGTGGTCAAGAAGAATGTGGTAACCTGCCTCGATGAATATCAAGCAGTTACACTTACAGTAGATCCACTGTGATGAAGTGGTTTATGAGGTTGGTAATGAAACATATCAACTCCTGACTGAGAAGTGACTTGGTTCTGCTCCAATTTGCCTGCCAGCAAGACAGGTCAACAGCAGATGCCATTTTATTGGCTCTTTAATCATCTAGACAGCGATGGTACATACATCAGGATGCTCTTCATTGGCTACAGCTCGGCATTCAATATTATCATCCACTGCAAGCTCATCAATGAGTTTCAAGACATTGGCCTCAATATCTCCTTGTGCAATTAGATCCTCGATTTCCTCACGTGCAGACCCTGATCCATTCCAGTTGGCAACAACATCTGCTCCACAATCTCCACAGGTGCACCACAATGCTGTGTGCTTCACTACCAGTTCTATTCGCTTTACACTTCTGACTGTGAGGCTAAGCACAGCTCCAATACCATATTTACGTTTGCTGACAACACCAGTATTACTTGACAAATCACCAGATAAGAGGGAGATTAAAAATCTGGTTGAATGGAGCCATAACAGTAATCTCTCCCTCAAAGTCAGCCAAACCAACGAGCTGATTATTGACAAAAGGAAGAGGAAACCGAAGGTTCATGAGCCTGTCCTCATTGGAGAGGTATTTAATTTTGCTTCCTTTAAAATCAGAGAATGTTTACAAATACAACCTGAAATTCGTACACTTCACAGCCGTCCACAATGCAAAGGTGGAGAGGGTCAATATCTTTAAATTCCTTGGTGTTATCATGTTAGAGGATGTGTCCTGGGCCTAGCGTGTAAGTGCAATTACAACGAAGGCATGGCAGTTTCAAGATTCAAGATTGTTTAATGTCATTTCCAGTCCACAAGTGTATTGTTCCTCTAGATCTGATGCAATGCATAAGGCCACACTAAGATAAAAAAAATGATAATAGAAAACACAATAACTATAAGTATAGATTGACATGTACGTAAAGTGACACAAGGTACAGGAATGTCTGTACAGAAGGTGACTGTGACAGGAGATAGGTAATGCAGAAGTGGGTTTGGAGGGGTGGGTTAGTGGGAGGAGGTGTTGATCAGCCTTACTGCTTGGGGAAAGTAACTGTTTTGGGTCTGGTGGTCCTGGCATGGAGGACAGATCCAAACCCATCAGATGCTCTTCATGCATGAACCTTTTCATTGCCAGGATCACTCATTCCTGTGAACCTCTTCTGGATCCCCTCCAAAGACAGCATATCCTTCCTTTGATAAGGAGCCCTAACTATTCTCAATATCCCAAGTGCAGTCTGAACAACATTACAGTATTGCTTTTATATT
Organism: Mobula hypostoma; assembly: GCF_963921235.1. NCBI lineage: Eukaryota > Metazoa > Chordata > Chondrichthyes > Myliobatiformes > Myliobatidae > Mobula > Mobula hypostoma. The sequence goes on along the minus strand of NC_086102.1, from coordinate 182,767,901 downwards.
CTAGTCTTCTTGAAATGACTGCTAACATTGCATTTGCCTTCCATAACACCAACTCACCTGCAAGGTAACCTTCAGGGAAACCTGCAAAGGATTCCCAATTCCCTTTGTAATTCTAAATTTTTGATTTTTCTGCTCATTTAGAAAAATAATCTATGCCTTTATTTCTTCTTCCAAAGTGTAAGACCATACACTTCCTGACACTATATTCCATCATATTCCATCATGGAGGCAGTGATCATAACATGACTGAGTTCACTGTGAAATTAGAAAAAGAGAAGCCGAAATCTGATGTGTCGGTATTTCAGTGGAGTAAAGGAAATTACAGTGGCATGAGAGAGGAACTGGCCAAAGTTGACTGGAAAGGGACACTGGCGGGAAAGACAGCAGAGCAGCAGTGGCTGGAGTTTATGTGAGAAATGAGGAATGTGCAAGACAGGAATATTCCAACAAAGAAGAAATTTTCAAGTGGAAAAAGGATGCAACCGTGGTTGACAAGAGAAGTCAAAGCCAAAGTTAAAGCAAAAGAGAGGGCATACAAGGAAGCAAAAATTAGTGGGAAGACAGAGGACTGGGAAGTTTTTAAAACTTTACAAAAGGAAACCAAGAAGGTCATTAAGACAGAAAAGATTAACTTTGAAAGGAAGCCAGCAAATAATATCAAAGAGAATACTAAAAGCTTTTTCAAGTATATAAAGAGTAAGACACAGGTGAGAGTAGATATAGGACCGATAGAAAATGATGCTGGAGAAATTGTAATGGGAGATAAGGAGATGGCAGAGGAACTGAACGAGTATTTTGCATCAGTCTTCACTGAGGAAGACATCAGCAGTATACCGGACACTCAAGGGTGGCAGGGAAGAGAAGTGTGCGCAGTCACAATTACGACAGAGAAAGTACTCAGGAAGCTGAATAGGCTAAAGGTCGATAAATCTCCTGGACCAGATGGAATGCACCCTCGTGTTCTGAAGGAAGCAGCTGTGGAGATTGCGGAGGCATTAGCGATGATCTTTCAAAAGTCAATAGATTCTGGCATGGTTCTGGAAGACTGGAAGGTTGCAAATGTCACTCCGCTATTTAAGAAGGGGGCAAGGAAGCAAAAAGGAAATTATAGACCTGCTAGCTTGACATCGGTGGTTGGGAAGCTGTTGGAGTCGATTGTCAAGGATGAGGTTACAGAGTACCTGGAGGCATATGACAAGATAGGCAGAACTCAGCATGGATTCCTTAAAGGAAAATCCTGCCTGACAAACCTATTACAATTTTTTGAGGAAATTACCAGTAGGCTAGACAAGGGAGATGCAGTGGATGTTGTAAATTTGGATTTTCAGAAGGCCTTTGACAAGGTGCCACACATGAGGCTACTTAACAAGATAAGAGCCCATGGAATTACAGGAAAGTTACATATGTGGATAGAGCGTTGGCTGTTTGGCAGGAAACTGAGAGTGGGAATAAAGGGAACCTATTCTACTTGGCTGCCGGTAACCAGTGGTGTTCCAGAGGGATCAGTGTTGGGGCCTCTTCTTTTTACATTGTACATCAATGATTTGGATTATGGAATAGATGGCTTTGTGGCTAAGTTTGCTGACGATACGAAGATAAGTGGAGGGGCCGGTAGTGCTGAGGAAACCGAGAGTCTGCAGAGAGACTTGGATAGATTGGAAGAATGGGCAGAGAAGTGGCAAATGAAGTACAATGCTGGAAAGTGTATGATTATGCACTTTGGCAGAAAAAATAAACGGGCAGACTATTATTTAAATGGGGAAAGAATTCAAAGTTCTGAGATGCAACGGGATTTGGGAGTCCTCGTACAGGATACCCTTAAAGTTAACCTCCAGGTTGAGTCGGTGGTGAAGAAGGCGAATGCAATGTTGGCATTCATTTCTAGAGGAATAGAGTATAGGAGCAGGGATGTGATGTTGAGGCTCTATAAGGCGCTGGTGGGACCTCACTTGGAGTACTGTGGGCAGTTTTGGTTTCCTTATTTATGAAAGGATGTGCTGACATTGGAGAAGGTACAGAGAAGATTCACCAGAATGATTCCGGTAATGAGAGGGTTAACATGTGAGGAACGTTTGTCCGCTGTTGGACTGTATTCCTTGGAGTTTAGAAGAATGAGGGGAGACCTCATAGAAACATTTCGAATGTTAAAAGGCATGGACAGAGTGGATGTGGCAAAGTTGTTTCCCATGATGGGGGAGTCTAGTACAAGGGGGCATGACTTAAGGATTGAAGGGCGCCCATTCAGAATAGAAATGCAAAGAAATTTTTTTAGTCAGAGGGTGGTGAATCTATGGAATTTGTTGCCACGGGCAGCAGTGGAGGCCAAGTCATTGGGTGTATTTAAGGCAGAGATTGACAGGTATCTCAGTAGCCAGGGCATCAAAGGTTATGGTGAGAAGGCGGGAGAGTGGGACTAAATAGGAGAATGGATCAGCTCATGATAAAATGGCGGAGCAGACTCGATGGGCCAAATGGCCTACTTCTGCTCCTTTGTCTTATGGTCTTATGGCTTTTGTTTACTTTGTCCTTTTTTATTTTACGTAAAACAATGTTGCTTTAAATGATAGGCTATGAGGAAAACCAGTCAATCTTTTGTGAAGGAATAATAATAACAACATATTTATAGAGCGTTCTCCAACAGACGATGTAATTCCAGGTGATTTACAAACAATAAAGTTTTAAAATGAAAATAAAATACAAAACGATGTTCGTAAAAAGCAAGGTTGAATAAGTAGGTAACACACACAAAATGCCTGAGGAACACAGCAGGCCAGCCAGCATCTATGGAAACGTGTACAGTCGCTATTTCTGGTTGAGATTTCTGTCTTAAGTGTTCCCAGTGATCTGGCCTCCACAGCCACGAGCCAATGAATTCCACAGATTAACCGCACTCTGGCTAACAAAATTTCTCCTCATCTCTGTTCTAAATGGACGTTCCTCTATTCTGAGGCTGTGCCGTCTAGCCTTAGACTCCTCCACCACAGGAAATGCCTCCACATACTTCCTGTCCAGGCCCTTCAACAATCAATGTTTCAATGAGATCACCCCTCAATCTTCTGAATTTCAGTGAATAGACATCTGGAGCCAGCAAACACTCCTTGTATGACAAGCCTTTCAATCCCAGAATCCTTCTTGTGAACCTTCTTTGAACCCTCTCCAATATCCGCAAATTCTTTCTTAGATAAGGGGCCCAAAACTGCTCACAGTACACCAAGTGAGGCCTCAGCAATGGTTCATAAAACCTCAAAATTACATCCTTGCTTTATATTCTAGTCCTCTCGAAATGAATGTTAACATTACGTTTTCCTTCCTCACAACAGACTCAAACAAAAAAATTAATCTTTATGGAATCCTGCATGAGGACTCCCAAGGCCCTTTGCACCTCAAATTTTCTCTCCATTTACAAAATAGTCTTCCCTTTTATTTCATCTCCCAAAGTGCATGACGATTCACTTCCCAACACTGTATATCATCTGCCAATTCCTTGCCCATTCTCTTAATCTGTCTAAGTCCTTCTGTAGCCTCTCATCTTCCTCAAAACTACCTGCCCCTCCAGGTATCTACATATCATCTGCAAACCTGGCCACAAAGCCATCAATTCTGTCATACAAATCACAGATATATAACATAAAAAAGAAGTTGTTCCAACACATACTCCTGTTGTACACCACTACTCACTGGCAGCCAACCGGAAAAAAGCTTGCATTATTCCCACTATTTCTTGCCAATCAACCACTGCTTTATCCACACGAGTATCTTTCCTGTAATACCATGGGCTCTAAGCTTCTGAAGCAGTCACAGGTGCGGCAACTTGTTAATGGCTTTCAGAAAATCCAAGTATTCAACATCCACCAATTCTCCTTTATCTAACCTGCTTGTTATTTCTTCAAAGAATTCCAACAGATTTGTCAGGGAAGTTTTTCACCTAAGGACACCATGCTGACTTCAGCCTATTTTATCACATGTTTCCAACTACACTGAAACTACATCCTTGAGAATCAACTCCAACATCTTCCCAACCACTGAGGTCAGACTAACTGGCCTACAATTTCCATTATTCTGCCTCCTCCCTTATGGAAGAATAGAGTGACATTTTCAATTTTCCATTCCTCCAAAACCATGCCAGAAACAGTTGGTTCCTGAAAGATCATTAATAATGCCTCCAGAATCTCTTCAGCTACTTCTTTCAGAATGCTGGGGTATATACCATCTGGTCCAGGTAACTTAGCTACCTTCAGACCTTTCAGATTCCCAAGAACTTTCTCCTTCGTAATGACAATTTCACTCACTTCTATCCCCTAACGTTCTCAAACCTCTGACATACTGCTAGTGTCTTCTACAGTGAAGACTGATGCAAAATACTCATTCAGTTCATCAGCCATTTCCTTCTACCCCATCACTACCTCTCTCGCATCATTTTCCAGTGATCCAGTATCTATTCTCACCTCTCATTTACGCTTTATATATCTGAGGAAACTTTTGGTATCCTCTGTAATATTATTGTCTAGCTTTCCTCCATATTTCATCTTTTCCTTCTTAATGACTGTTTTCTTTGCCATCTGTTTGTTTTTAAAAGCTCCCCAAATCCTTGAACTTTCCACTAATTGTTACTCTATAATATGCCCTCTCTTTCGTGTTGATGTTGCCTTTGAATTCTCTTGTCAACCACAGTGGTGTCATCTATATTTAGAGTACCTCTTCTTCTTTGGGATGTAATTCTCTGTTGCCTTCTGAATTGCAATTCCAGCCATTGCTGCTCTGCCAGAGTTCTTTTACAATCAATTTTTGCCAGCTCCTCTCTCGTGCCTCTGTCATATCATAATTACTGGCCCTTAAAGTTTCTGTTACCTTGAACTTTCTAATCAATTAATTGTGCAATTCCCAATCCAGAATAGCTGAGCACCACAAACTCTTCTAAAAAGCCATCTCACGGACATTCTCCGAATTCCCCTCTGGGACCCGATTTTCCCAATTCCCCCTTGAGTATTCTACCAGATCCTTGTTGAAATGTGTTTTTCAGCTCCCATAGTAACTTGGAGACCACATCTTTAGTACTGCTTGGAGGTCTGCATATAGCTCACATTAGGGTCTTTTCACTTCTGAATGCCTTAGCTCTAAGCACAATGTTTCATTAGCGTCTGGTCCATGTCACCTCTTTCTAATGATTTGATTTCATTTTACCACCAACAGAGCCACACACCTCCCGCTCTGCCTAGCCGTGTGTCCTTTCAATACAATATGTATCCTTGAACGTTAAGCTCTCCGCTACAATCTTCTTTCAGCCACAATTCAGTCATGTCCCCAACAGGCCAGTCGACAAGTTCTTCCACCTTGTTCTGTCTACTGTGCATATTCAATCCTGTATCCAGCCATTTAGATTTTGTCCACCTGTCAACACTGCAGCTCGTTCTGTGGGCTGCAATTTTGCCCTATCATCGGCCCCTCTTTGCTCACAGTCTCACTACACACTGCCTCTGTTTGTTAACCAACTACCTAATCCTTAGCACTATCACTCCAGTTCCATTCCCTTGCCAAATTTGTTTAAACCCAACCCTACAGTTCGAACAAACCAACCCGCAAGGGTATTGGACTGCTCAGTTTCAGGTGCAAGCCATCCCTTTTGTACAGGTCATACCCTCCCCAGAAGAGATCACAATGATCCATAAATCTGAAATCCTGCCAGTTCCTCAGACACACACTCATCTGCTGAATCATCCTAATGGATGTTACTCCTATTAATACCTAAACATACTTTTATTTGATATGTTGCATTGTCATTTTATAAAGTTTCTGGTGAATCCAGGGCATCTAAAGGGAGCAGGACATATACAAACACCCTGGTCCCTGACTCCAGCTGCAAAGATGACTATTTCCTGGCCCCTCGTGCTCTGGCCACTCAGTTCCTGGCTGATATTCTGGAGCAGGAGCAAGTCAGATAGTGAACCACCAGGATTCCCGAAAAACAAAATGCCACATTAAAAGAATTTTACTCTATTATGTTGATACATAAAGAGAAATATCAAGGAGAGGATCTTCATTTCAAACTCACCTGAGACTGTCATTGAAGGCTTCTACACCAAATTTAGAGATGTAATATGCTCCACTTCGAAGGCTGATCCTTCCACCTACACCTGCAATATTTACTATTCTGCCTCGTGCCCGCTTTATCAGTGGAAGTACACTCAGTGTGACCTCAATAAGTCCAATCAGGTTGACATTCAGCACGGCTCTGTAATCATCTATCATAAGCCAGTCAACAGGGGCAAGGGGGTGCAAGATGCCAGCATTGTTAACCAGCCCCCAGAGTCCTGGAATTGTTGAAATGAACAAAAAAAGATTTAATGTCAGATTACCCTTTATTGTAATTAATTGGCTCCTAATACTGTCTTGTGATTTCACACATAAAACTCACATTGAAGCAAAAACATCAGCTGTACAATTTCATATCTATATATTTACACGTAGTCCACATAAAGAACCTTAATGCTGTTGCCTTAATGTTAAAGGTTCATCAGACTCCTTGTCTTATATGGCACAGTTAGAAGGAGGAAAATCACAAAGATTTTTACTCATGGATATGAAGGATGCAAGAAATAAAGTCAATTCAATTCAAAGGTCTAAGAAATAAATTTAATCACTGCAGTGGATTCCAGTTAATCAGACAGCCTCCTATTTCACACAACTCTTAAAGAATAAAATCCGATCATCCAGAAAACAACTGGGATGCCCTTTGTTTACTTGGAACATCATGGTGTTTAATCAGGACAGAAGACTGTTGCTGAGCTGTTCCTAATTAGAGTCAGTTAATTGATGGTTTATCTCTTTTTTTGTATACGTTTTTGACTATTTCCATGAAACTTTGACTAATTGTGGTAGCCACTTACCTGAGCCAAAATGTACTGATCCTTATGTGTCCAGAAATCAAATCAAATCAAATCAAATCAGAACAGTCACTCCAAAGACAACACGGAATTCAATCAACCTACAGAAAATGTCAGCAATACTCTTAAGAGCATGGAAACCATGTCTAACAAAGGATTCATTTATCGAGATACAGCATGAAGTCCTTTGCGCCCCTTAAACCCACACCACTCAGAACTCCCCCAATTTAACCCGAGCCTAATCACAGGACAATTTACAATGACCAGTTCACCTGCCAAGCAGTACTTCTTTAGATCGTGAGAAGAAACGGGGTCACCCAGACGAAACCCACACGTTCACAGGGAGTACATGGAAACTCTCACAGGCAGCGGCAGGAACTGAACCTGGATCACCTGTACTGAAAAGTGCTGTGCTAAACACTACACCATGGTGGATCTCCTGCCAAAGGAGGCAGAGCAAAGGGGGATAACATAATGTCCCTTTAGACTCAATAGGATGAATGGCCTAATTCTGTTCCTTTGCCTTATGGTCTAATGAAAACATCTGTGCAAACTGTAAGAGCTAATGCTTCAGATCAAAGACCCTTCATCAGAAGTAGGTCAATGAGAAAATAAATTAGCTTTCAGCTGCAGAGCGGTTTGGAAAGGGATGGATTTGGCGGTGGTAATATCTCAGAGAAGCCGAGATCAGGATTGCCACAGGGATATGCTGTTCGAATATAGAATAGTGCAGTGCAGGAACAGGCCCCAGCACATCTGCACAAACATTATACTGCTAACTAATCCCATCTGCCTGGACATGGTCCGTATCCCACAATTCCCTGCTTGCACATATATCTGTCTAAGTGCACCTGAGACACTGTACTGCCTCTATCACTTGCTTGCTGGTGCAGGACAGCCCCACAGCAGTCCATGCAAAAAGAAATTTGTAGTTCCTGGATCACTGAGTGTATGTCCTCAAGCTTCTGTACTTCCTCCTGATGGCAGAAATGAGAATGAGACATGACCTCGGTGGTGCGTCTTTTTGAGGCATCGCTCTCTGAAGGTGTCCTGGGTACTACGGAGTCTAGTGCCATGATGGAGTTGACTAAGTTCACAACTCTTTGCAGCTTGTTTCAATCCTGTGCAGTAGACCGTCCCCACCCCAATACCAGACAGTGATGGAACCAGTTAGAATGCTTTCCACGGTACATTTATAGACATTTGCGAGTGTTCTGGGTGACATACAATTCTCCTCGGCCTTCTAATGAAATATAGTTGCTGCACTTAATACTCCAAATGTGACCCAACTACTGTTTTACATGCTTCAACATGAACTCCCAATTTGTACACTCAATGCCCTTCTGCTATCTTTACCATCTCATCCACCCATGTTGCCACTTTTAGGGAGTTATGCACCTGCACCCCAAAATCCAACTGAAAGCCTGTGTTCTTAATGCTCCTACCATTTACTTTCCTCTTGCGTTTGACCTTCTAAAATGCAACACCTTCAATTCGTCCAATGGTGGGGGAGCCTAGGGCCAGAAGGCACAGCCTCAGAATAGAGCGTTATACATTTAGGATGAAGGTGTGGAGGAATTTCTTTAACCAGAGAGTGGTGAATCCGTGGAATTTATTGTCATGGGCGGCTGTGAAGGCCAAGTGGTTGGATATATTTAAGGCAATGGTTGATGCATTCTTGATTAGTCAGGGCATGAAGGGTTATGGGGAGAAGGCAGGAGGTTGGGGCTGAGAGGGAAATGGATCAGCATTGATTGAATAACAGAGCAGACCCAGTGGGCTACATGGCCAAATTCTGCTCCTATGTCTTATGGAATTCATATTGAATTTTACACACAGGATTAATTCCTTGAACATGCCTGTCCCAAGCCTTTTAAGGTGCCTTTTCTTTTCTCGTTGCCATTATGATACATGAGTTTCACTTGAAAGGCTAGCATTTGCCTTCCAAATTGATATCCCCTTCATAACGATATGGAGAAACATCTGCTTGAACTGTTGTATATCGGATGAAGATATGTATGTTGGTTGCAAGTTGCAGGGTTTAGATTCAATGATGTGGAAGTGGCAACATATTTCCAAGACAGAATGTGAGTGATTTCGAGTCAATGGTGTTCCTATAAGCATGCTGGCTGTGTCTGGGAGGTACTAATGGACAAGCGTAGATGAGCACCAGAAAGAAAGTCTGTAATGATCAAGAAGCAAACTGTTTGGAATCAAATGACCTTGTCTCATGTCTCAGGGTGGAATATGTCTGCACCCAGACCACCTCTACCCCGGCATTATTTCTCTGTTGCCTGACCCACACCCCTCCCTCGGCGCCCCACTGTCGCCATTCCCACTTGCTCTTGCCAGATTTACACACTTGTTCCCTGCTCCATGTTGAGAAATACAGTACTGTTCAGAAGTCTTAGACACCCTGGCTCTATGCATATGTGTATATTATATTTATATATAAAAGCCCCTTCAAATAGAGAATTGACAAATATGAAATATTACTCTCTGCCAGTTCTGAAGCAAATGTGATGGCTACCCTTTATCTCTTTTACCAATCAACTTCCCAGCTCTTTACTTCACTCCCTCCCACTCTCCTAATTTCAATTATCATCAGCCACCTTGCATGCCTTCCTTCCTTCCATCTTCTTACTCTAAATTCTCCCTTTCTCTCCAGTCCTGAAGAAGAGTCTAGGGGCAAAACGCCAACTGTTTATTCATTTCATAGATGCTGCTTGGCCTGCTGAGTTCCTCCAGCATTTTGTGGGTTTGTTTTGTAGAACACCTTAACACTTTTTTATCTTCTCTCTATTTGCTTTTGCACTGTACTGCTTCCAGAAAATTGACAAATTTATCAACATAAGCCAATGATTTGATTCGAAGAAGGAGTCTGAGAGTCTGAGTGGGAGTGCCGAGAAAGAGATTTTTGAAATTTTCGTTATTTTTTTTCTCCAACGGCTTTCTGAGAGGCGGGACTGCGCAGGCGTGTGACGTCGGGCAGTGCAGCGCGGCAGATTTAAAAGGGCAGACATCCTGCTTCGGATTTGATTCGAAGAAGGAGTCTGAGAGTCTGAGTGGGAGTGCCGAGAAAGAGATTTTTGAAATTTTCGTTATTTTTTTTCTCCAACGGCTTTCTGAGAGGCGGGACTGCGCAGGCGTGTGACGTCGGGCAGTGCAGCGCGGCAGATTTAAAAGGAACAGAGCCTCAGAGAGCGGGCAGCGTAGTTTGCGGGCTGCGGAGTGAGCCGGGAGCAGAGTGAAGACTTAAGGGTTTCGGCTCAACGGGCTTAGGCGGAAGCGGGCGAGGCGAGGAAGGTTTGACATTCATTTTCTGTTGCTATTTGAGGAGAGGGGCATTATGACTGTGAGGGCAGTTTGCTGTTCTCAGTGTCGGATGTGGGAGGCCCTGGAGTGTCCAAGCCTCCCGGACGTCTACATCTGCGCCAAGTGCATCGAGATGCAGCTCCTAAGGGACCGCGTTACGGAACTGGAGCTGCAGCTCGATGACCTTCGTCTGGTCAGGGAGAGCGAGGAGGTGATAGAGAGGAGTGGAAGGCAGGTGGTCACGCCGGGGCCACGGGAGGCAGACAAGTGGGTCACGGTTAGGAGGGGGAAGGGGAAAAGGCAGGTGATGGGGAGTACCCCGGCGGCTGTGCCCCTTAACAACAGGTACTCCTGTTTGAGTACTGTTGGAGGGGACAGCTTACCCGGGGGAAGCGACAGTGGCCCTGCCTCCGGCACAGAGTCTGGCCCTGTAGCTCAGAAGGGTAGGGCAAGGAAGAGGAGGGCAGTTGTGATAGGGGACTCGATAGTAAGGGGGTCAGATAGGCGATTCTGTGGACGCAGTCCAGAGACTCGGATGGTAGTTTGCCTCCCTGGTGCCAGGGTCCGGGATATTTCTGATCGTGTCCAAGATATCCTGAATTGGGAGGGTGAAGAGCCAGAGGTCCTGGTACATATAGGTACCAATGACATAGGTAGGAAAAGGGATGAGGTCCTGAAAGAAGAATATAGGGAGCTAGGAAGGGAGTTGAGAAAAAGGACCGCAAAGGTAGTAATCTCGGGATTACTGCCTGTGCCACGCGACAGTGAGAGTAGGAATGCGATGAGGTGGAGGATAAATGCGTGGCTGAGGGATTGGAGCAGGGGGCAGGGATTCAAGTTTTTGGATCATTGGGACCTCTTTTGGCGCAGGTGTGACCTGTACAAAAAGGACGGGTTACACTTAAATCCTAGGGGGACCAATATCCTGGCAGGGAGATTAGCGGGGGCTACTGAGGTGACTTTAAACTAGAATGGTTGGGGGGTGGGAATCAAATTAAAGAGGCTAGGTGTGAGGAGGTTAGTTCACAACAGAGGGATGGGAACCAGTGCAGAGAGACAGAGGGGTGTAAAGTGAGCATAGAAGCAAAAAGTACAAAGGGGAAAAGTAAAAGTGGCAGGCCGACAAATCCAGGGCAAGCATTAAAAAGGGCTAAGAGAGTTGTAAAAGAGCGCCTGAAGGCTTTATGTGTCAATGCAAGGAGCATTCGTAATAAGGTGGATGAATTGAAAGTGCAGATTGTTATTAATGATTATGATATAGTTGGGATCACAGAGACATGGCTCCAGGGTGACCAGGGATGGGAGCTCAACGTTCAGGGATATTCAATATTCAGGAGGGATAGACATGAAGGAAGGGGAGGTGGGGTGGCGTTGCTGGTTAAAAAAGAGATTAACGCAATAGAAAGGAAGGACATAAGCCGGGAAGATGTGGAATCGATATGGGTAGAGCTGCGTAACACTAAGGGGCAGAAGACGCTGGTGGGAGTTGTGTACAGGCCACCTAACAGTAGTAGTGAGGTCGGAGATGGTATTAAACAGGAAATTAGAAATGTGTGCAATAAAGGAACAGCAGTTATAATGGGTGACTTCAATCTACATGTAGACTGGGTGAACCAAATTGGTAAAGGTGCTGAGGAAGAGGATTTCTTGGAATGTATGCGGGATGGTTTTTTGAACCAACATGTCGAGGAACCGACTAGAGAGCAGGCTATTCTGGACTGGGTTTTGAGCAATGAGGAAGGGTTAATTAGCGATCTTGTCGTGAGAGGCCCCTTGGGTAAGAGTGACCATAATATGGTGGAATTCTTCATTAACATGGAGAGTGACGTAGTTAATTCAGAAACAAAGGTTCTGAACTTAAAGAGGGGTAACTTTGAAGGTATGAGACATGAATTAGCTAAGATAGACTGGCAAATGACACTTAAAGGATTGACGGTGGATATGCAATGGCAGGCATTTAAAGGTTGCATGGATGAACTACAACAATTGTTCATCCCAGTTTGGCAAAAGAATAAATCAAGGAAGGTAGTGCACCCGTGGCTGACAAGAGAAATTAGGGATAGTATCAATTCCAAAGAAGTAGCATACAAATTAGCCAGAGAAAGTGGCTCACCTGAGGACTGGGAGAAATTCAGAGTTTAGCAGAGGAGGACAAAGGGCTTAATTAGGAAGGGGAAAAAAGATTATGAGAGAAAACTGGCAGAGAACATAAAAACGGACTGTAAAAGCTTTTATAGATATGTAAAAAGGAAAAGACTGATAAAGACAAATGTAGGTCCCCTGCAAACAGAAACAGGTGAATTGATTATGGGGAGCAAGGACATGGCAGACCAATTGAATAATTACTTTGGTTCTGTCTTCACTAAGGAGGACATAAATAATCTTCCAGAAATAGTAAGGGACAGAGGGTCCAGTGAGATGGAGGAACTGAGCGAAATACATGTTAGTAGGGAAGTGGTGTTAGGTAAATTGAAGGGATTGAAGGCAGATAAATCCCCAGGGCCAGATGGTCTGCATCCCAGAGTGCTTAAGGAAGTAGCCCAAGAAATAGTGGATGCATTAGTGATAATTTTTCAAAACTCGTTAGATTCTGGACTAGTTCCTGAGGATTGGAGGGTGGCTAATGTAACCCCACTTTTTAAAAAAGGAGGGAGAGAGAAACCGGGGAATTATAGGCCGGTTAGCCTAACGTCGGTGGTGGGGAAACTGCTGGAGTCAGTTATCAAGGATGTGATAACAGCACATTTGGAAAGCGGTGAAATGATTGGACAAAGTCAGCATGGATTTGTGAAAGGAAAATCATGTCTGACGAATCTCATAGAATTTTTTGAGGATGTAACTAGTAGAGTGGATAGGGGAGAACCAGTGGATGTGGTATATTTGGATTTTCAAAAGGCTTTTGACAAGGTCCCACACAGGAGATTAGTGTGCAAACTTAAAGCACACGGTATTAGGGGTAAGGTATTGGTGTGGGTGGAGAATTGGTTAGCAGACAGGAAGCAAAGAGTGGGAATAAATGGGACCTTTTCAGAATGGCAGGCGGTGACTAGTGGGGTACCGCAAGGCTCAGTGCTGGGACCCCAGTTGTTTACAATATATATTAATGACTTGGATGAGGGAATTAAATGCAGCATCTCCAAGTTTGCGGATGACATGAAGCTGGGTGGCAATGTTAGCTGTGAGGAGGATGCTAAGAGGATGCAGGGTGACTTGGATAGGTTGGGTGAGTTGGCAAATTCATGGCAGATGCAATTTAATGTGGATAAATGTGAAGTTATCCACTTTGGTGGCAAAAATAGGAAAACAGATTATTATCTGAATGGTGGCCGATTAGGAAAAGGGGAGGTGCAACGAGACCTGGGTGTCATTATACACCAGTCATTGAAAGTGGGCATGCAGGTACAGCAGGCGGTGAAAAAGGCGAACGGTATGCTGGCATTTATAGCGAGAGGATTCGAGTACAGGAGCAGGGAGGTACTACTGCAGTTGTACAAGGCCTTGGTGAGACCACACCTGGAGTATTGTGTGCAGTTTTGGTCCCCTAATCTGAGGAAAGACATCTTTGCCATAGAGGGAGTACAAAGAAGGTTCACCAGATTGATTCCTGGGATGGCAGGTCTTTCATATGAAGAAAGACTGGATGAACTGGGCTTGTACTCGTTGGAATTTAGAAGATTGAGGGGGGATCTGATTGAAACGTATAAGATCCTAAAGGGATTGGACAGGCTGGATGCGGGAAGATTGTTCCCGATGTTGGGGAGGTCCAGAACGAGGGGTCACAGTTTGAGGATAGAGGGGAAGCCTTTTAGGACCGAGATTAGGAAAAACTTCTTCACACAGAGAGTGGTGAATCTGTGGAATTCTCTGCCACAGCAAACTGTTGAGGCCAGTTCATTAGCTATGTTTAAAAGGAAGTTAGATATGGCCCTTGTGGCTACAGGGGTCAGGGGGTATGGAGGGAAGGCTGGGTTCTGAGTTGGATGATCAGCCATGATCATAATAAATGGCGGTGCAGGCTCAAAGGGCCGAATGGCCTACTCCTGCACCTATTTTCTATGTTTCTATGTTTCTATATTAAAACTGATTTGATTACCGAAGATTTTCAAAACACTTTTACTGCATTACATTTTTTTAAACTGATTAGACCCTCTTTATTTGAGAAACAGGGACAGTTCACAGTGAGCAATATGATCTAAGAATTGACAATTTCTATATGGCAAAGATGAAGGTTTAAATTTAAATTACCTTTTCCCTTTACCTCTGATTTTACAAATTCTGCTGCCTTCCCAATACTCTCAGACTTGGTAACATCAAGTTGAATTGTTTTGAGTCTCGATGATGTCCTGCTCTTCAGTTCTTCAGCACCCTTCTCAGTAAAACAGGCAGCCAGAACATGGAATCCCTGCTGGTCCAGACGCTGGGCCAGAAGATTTCCAAAGCCAGAGTCACAGCCTGTGATGTACACGTGCTTGTCAAATATATTTGTTATCTGTTTCCTGTCTCTGTACCGCCAGTACAGGAAGCAAAGTACCAGCGACAGAATCAGATAGCCAAGCATTTCTGAAACTCGAGAAAAACATGCAGCATTTCAGAAACTATTTCAATTGTGTGAAGTCATTGAAAAATAATTCTGAGGTTCAACAAGTGCACTAGGGAACACAAGAGTCCAGAAAATTTGATGTAGTTTATTGGTAAGATTAGATCCTACTGTAAGGGAAATATAGATATGGTGATGAATTCTCAAACTAAGAAGTGACTTGCCTGATTGGGAGTCTTTCGTGACTGAAGCACAAGTGTCTGACCGATGGAAACAATATTGTGAAATGTGATGTTTCATCGTCTTTAGCACACTGTAATCTACGAAAGCTTAACTGGCTTATCCCTTTAGTCATAGAAAAGTACAGGTAAGAAAGCGGCCCTTCGATCCATCCAGTCCATGCCGAAACCATTTAAACTGCCTACTCCCATTGACCTGAACCCAGACCATAGCCCCCCATACCCCCACCATCATAAACACTGAAATCCAGCTCGCACGCACCAGTTGTGCTGGCAGCTTGTTCCACACTCTCACAACTCTCTCAACAAAGAAGTTTCCCCTCATGTTCCCCTTAAACTTTTCATCTTTCAACCTTAACCCATGACCTCTGATTGTAGTCCCACCCAACCTCAATGGAAAAAGCCAGCTTGCGTTTACCCTATCGATACCCCTCATAGTTTTATGTACCTCCATCAAATCTCCCCTCTACCTTGTACATTACAAGGAATAAATTCCTAACCTACTTAATCTTTCCCTACCACTCAGGTCTTCTAGACCCAGGCACGTAGAACTTAACGCTGATAACTTCAACATGACGTTTCTGAAAAGTCAAATAAGGGTTTGACATGTACAATAAGTGGTCAGGCACTAGACAGGGTTGATGAACAGAAAAACCTCGACCCAGGTTGGGCACGTTTTATCGATGCATAGGAGGATGTGAGGTGACCTGATCTTACCTGCTACTCACCTGTCCCACAGACTCACACAATGGCTACTGCAAAGTCGCCTCCGGAATCTCCGGAGATAAACGATCAGAGCCCCCACCCTATCTCTGTCCCCTCCCACAATGGGAGTTCCGCTTAAACTTCACTTTTTATTGGCCCATGTGAAACTCGAAGCAAAAGGTTCTCGCAGGGAATCTCCTCGCAGCCCGTTTCCGCTCTCCACAGAAACGCTAAAGCAAAATTAACTATTCATAATAAAATATTCACAAGAAAAAAGCGTTCCACATCTTTTCATTCTTTACGTTCATGGTTAATGATTTCCATACTGGTCTAGCGCTGTTGTCAGTCACATGGCGCTCTCCTGTTTTATATTAAATACTACAGGAATTGAGTTTCCTCACCACTCCCTCCCCGTTCGACACTTCCCTCTGCACCAGGAGAAGAACCCTACACCTTGGGCTCGCACAGATTTCATCATCGCTACTCCAAAGTGAAAAGTACTCGCAACTCGCTCCCGTTTTCGCTCAAGCTACTCCAAAGTGAAAATCTCAGACTTCAAACGAAGAATGTGCGAACTGAAATCCGTGTCCGCTTTCGCATTGCCATCCCTGGTACTGAGGTCCACAGGTTATCACCAAGTCAGATACACTGGACTCCGAAGCAGACATTCTCCTCCAAATACCGTCATGTGAAGAACTTCTCCGGGTGGATAAAGGAAAAGATTCAAAATGTACTCGAGGCCTCCTGGAAGCAATGTGCTGTTAAATCCCGGTCAATGTCACTCACCCATGCTACGCAGGCAATCCTAAATACAACCTAAATTCTGAAGTTCTATGACTCTATCACAGCACCCGAGCAGTGTACAGAGTTGCTGACTGCCTTGTCACAGGGCTGCAAATCTTGTAATTCTTTTCATGAGTTGTTTTACTATAACACTTAAAGATCAATGTTTAAAGTAAATATTACTATCAAAATACACATATGTTACGACATACAACCCTGAGATTCATTTTCCCGCGGGCATACTCAGCAAATCTATAGAACAGTAACTAGAACAGGATCAATGAAAGATCAACTGCAGTGCAGAAGACAACAAACTCTGCAAGTGCAAATGTAAATAAATAGGCAATAAATATTGAGAACATGTGATGAAGAGTCTTTAAAAGTAAGTCCATAGATTAGAAACATAGAAAATCTACAGCACAATACAGGCCCTTCAGCCCACAAAGCTGTGCCGAACATGTCCTTACCTTAGAAATTACCTCGGGTTACCTATAGCCCTCTATTTTTCTGAGCTCCATGTACCTGTCCAGGAGTGTCTTAAAAGACCCTATCATATCCACCTCCATCACCTTTGCCGGCAACCCATTCCACGCACTCAGCACCCTCTGTGTAAAAAATTTACCCCCGACATCTCCTCTGTACCTACTTCCAAGCACCTCAAAACTGCTTCAGCCCTGGGAAAAAGCCTCTGACTATCCGTATGATCAATGCCTCTCATCGTCTTATACACCTCTATCAAGTCACCTCTCATCCTCCGTTGCACCAATGAAAAAGGGCCGAGTTCACTCAACCGATTGTCATACGGCATGCTCCCCAATCCAGGCAACATCCTTGTAAATCTCCTCTGCACCCTTTCTATATGCAGTTTGTACATTCCCCTCACTGTGACGGCATGAGTTTCCTCCGGGTGTTCCAGTTTCCTCCCACAGTGCAAAGACGTATTGGTTGGTAGGTTAATTAGTCATTGTAAATTGTTCCGTGATTGGGCTAGGATTGAATCGGCGGTTGCTGGGCAGTGCGGCTCAAAGTGTCATGGTCTGGTCCGTGAACTCCGCATTCCGGTTCACGGTCCGGTCCTTCCATCCATTTCCCATCGTTCTGTTGGTTGGTCTATTTAAGGCACATGATTCCTGTTTGGGCAGACACATAACTACCTCCAGAGACTAGGGCTTGGCTGTTGGATTGTTCCTATGTAAACCCCCTGTCTGAATCCCTTTTCTGCCCCTTCCTCCTGACTATCGACCTGTGGCTCTGACATCAATTGCTGTGAAGTGCTTTGTGCGATTGGTTATGGCACACATCAACCACAGCCTACTCATCAACCTCGATGCTTTGCAATTCGCCTACTGGACCAACAGGTCAACGGCAGATGCCATCTCTCTGGCCCTACATTCCTCCTTAGAACACCTGGAGAATAAAGACGCATACGTAAGGCTCCTTTTCATTGACTACAGCTCTGCCTTTAATACCATCATTCCAAATAAACTGATTCCTAAGCTTTAGAACCTGGGCCTTAGCACTCAGATCTGCAGCTGGGTATTCAACTTCCTCACAGTCAGGACGGAGGCTGTAAAAATAGGGGACAAGCTCTCCTCTACAATCACGCTGAGCACTGGTGCCCCACAAGGCTGTGTACTCAGCCCCCTGCTGTTCTCATTGTACACCCACTGCACAGCCAAGTTTCCATCAAACTCAGTATATAAGTTTGCAGATGACCGTATCTTGGGTAATGGTAAGTTCGAGTACAGAAAGAAAATTAAGGACCTGGTGTCATGGGGCGAAGACAACAACCTATCCCTCAACGTGAGCAAGACGAAGGAATTGGTTGTTGACTTCAGAAGGAGTAGCGGACCGCACAACCCCATTTACATCAATGGTGCCCAAGTGAAACAGGTCAAAAACTTTAAGTTCCTCGGGGTCAATATCACAAATGACCTGACTTGGTCCAATCACGCAGAGTTCACTGCCAAGAAGGCCCACCATCGCCTTTACTTCCTGAGAAAGCTAAAGAAATTTGCCCCGTCCACTAAAACCCTCACTAATTTTTATAGATGCACCGTAGAAAGCATTCTTCTAGGGTGCATCACAACCTGGTATGGAAGTTGTCCTGTCCAAGACCAGAAGAAGCTGCAGAAGATGGTGAACACGGCGCAGCACATCACACAAACCAATCTTCTGTCCTTGGACTCACTTTACTCCGCACGCTGTTGGAGCAGTGCTGCCAGGATAATCAAGGACACGACCCACCCAGCCAACACACTTTTCATCCCTCTTCCCTCCAGGAGAAGGCTCAGGAGCCTGAAGACTCGTACGGCCAGATTTGGGAACAACTTCTTTCCAACTGTGATAAGACTGCTGAACGGATCCTGACCCAGGTCTGGGCCGTACCCTCCAAATATCTGGACGTGCCTCTTACTTTTTTTGCAATACTTTACTTTCCCTTTTCCATTTTCTATTTATGATTTATAATTTAAATTTTTACTATTTACTATCGATTTGTACTCCAGGGAGCGCAAAGCGCAGAATCAAATATCGCTGTGATGATTATACGCTCTAGTATCAATTGTCTGGTGACAATAAAGTATAGCCTTGCCCTGAAACCAGTATCTGAAGCCTCGCCTTACCTCACCTGTATCCTTTGCCTGCACTGCTGTCAAGTTCAACTGTCGGAGCAAGATAAGGAACTGTCTATCGTTGTTTTGAACTGTCTCTGTGTCCATACCTTCACAAGATAGTTCCGGCCATTTGCCGCTACCGACTGTTGGGAACCATCTCGTCATGTTCAGCATTCTGTGTAAGAGTCCCAGCCCTACGTCCCATTCCCAAGGAGGGGTCCTGGCTCTGTGTTCCATGTTCCTGTCTCTGAAGTCCAAGACTCTGTGTTCCTGTGCTCTCGACCAAAGCTCTGTCTTCCTGTCTTCCCCAAGACCAAGGCTCTGTGTTCTGCGTTCCTGTCGTCCCAAGTCCAAGTTTCTGAGGTTCCCGTCGTCCCAAGTCCAAGGCTTGGCAGTTCCTGAGTACCAAGTCAAGGCTTCGTGTTCTCGTCCTGTCCATGTGGCGCCTCGTCCTGTGCAGGAGCTGCCTCGTCTAGTCCTGTCTCCCAAGACAACGTCATGTCTTCACCTAGTTCCGGAGTCTAAGCCCGAGTCAAGACCCAGGTTCTGGTCCTTGTCCATTCTCTGGCCCAGAGTCCGAACCCAAGCCTCATCACGTCCTCGCCTCAAGGAACCCAAGCCTTATCACGTCCTCGCCTCGAGGAACCCAAGCCTTGTCATATCCTCGCCTCGAGGAACCCAAGTCTCGTCATGTACTCACCTCAGGGAATCCAAGCCTCGTCACCTCCTCACCTCCTCACCTCACGGAACCCAGTCCTCGTCATGTCCTGTAGCCACGTCATGTCATCGCCTAGTACCAGGGTCTGAGCTCGAGTCAAGACCCAGGTTCAGGGTCCTTGTCCAGTCTCTGGCTCGGGGTCGAAGCCTAGGCTCCTAGTTCCCAGTTCCTAGTCCTGGTCCCACTTTCCCAGCCAATGTCCTAGCACAAGTCTGTGTTCTTGTCCCAGCTCCTAGTCTGCATCCAGTCACGTCCCTAACTCTAGTCTCTAATCCTGTCCAGTTCCTAGTACTTTAGTGTCTGTGTCTTGCATTTGGGTCCGCACCCAGCGCCGCACCAGATGACACAAAGGGCCGGAAGGGCCTCTTGCGCACTGGATCTCAATAAGTAGAGAAAAATAACCTTTTGATATTAATTTGACTGAAAGAGGGCAGGATTCCATTTGAGTCAAAGGATATGAATACTCGGTTGCAATATTCACTCTATTGATACCCAGAAGGATTGTTTCAGGAATTACAAAGGGATCAGTCATGTTCTTATTAACTGACAAAGCAGGTAAGAGTGGTTGACTTGCATTCTCCTGCTCCTGTGACATATATTTTATTCCTGATTAAAATAACAGATTAAAATTGGAGTAGTTTTATCAATAAAAGTATATATTTAAGGTGTCAAACATAAAGTGCTGGAGAAACTCAGCAGGACAGGCAGCATCTCTGGATATGAATAAACAGTTGACGTTTTGGGCCAAGACACTTCTTTGGGACTGGAATGGTGAGGAAGACACCAGATTAAAAAGGTAGGGGAGGGGAAGGTGAAAGGAAACCAGGTGGGTAGGAACGTTTTTACATCATCTCTATTCAGAAAATGCTGTGATGTCTTCGGCCTGTGGGATTACTTCAATATCTTTGGATTTTGTAGTTTTATCTTTAATACAAAAAGAAAAAATGTAAACATTTCTGAGGATTAATTTGGAGAAGTAACAGTATAAACCAGTATTGCAACTAGATCTTTCTGTCTCTGTCTCTGGAGACAGCTTATCCACCATTTCACAGATCAGATTTGCAGAGTAATATCTTGGCATTCATATGATGCAGTCAGTGGTAATTTCATCCACAACAGGGGAATATTGAGAGCATCCTGACAAGCTGCATCTCCATTGGTATGGGAGAAGAAGAGCATTGGACTGGAAATCCCGAGAAAGATCCGTGAGAACAGCCCAGAGGATCATAGGAGTCTCCCTACCATCCATCGGGGACACTTATCAGGAGTGTCGAATACACAGGGCCCTTACTATTATTAAGGATCCCACTCATCCATTCAGCATCCTCTTTGACTTCCCACCATTGATGCATAACGACAAGAACAGTCAGGATGGGAAACAGTTTCTTCCCTCAATCCGTGAGGTTTCTGAACGCCCTGCCATATCGCACTCAAAGTGTCACCGGTTAACTTATACTGTACCTACAATATTAACTTTATATACTTCACTTTGTTTATCTATGCATAATTCATTTGTAGATTTAACTCTTACTTCCCTGAGTGAGTGCGTGTTATGAGTACTACTGTACTTTACACCCTGGTCCAGAGAAACGTTGTCTCATTTGATGGTGTGCATGTATATAGTTAAATGACAAACTTGACTAGACTTGATATTGGATTTCTGTTTGTACACATCCTGCATGCCACTGTCGTGGCATGTATGCAGTTGTATGTGTTTGGCAATGCATAAAGTGAACAAAATATTTCTGTAATCATTTTGAACTATACTATTCTATATGATACTGTGTTGAACTTCTATAGATGTGTCGTGAAGAGCATACTGACAAGCTGAACCACAGCCTGGTATGGAAACACCAATGCCCTTGAATGGAAAATCCTACAAAAATTAATGGAAGCGGCTCAGTCCAGCACGGGTAAAGCCCTCCCCACCATTGAGCACATCGACATGAAATGATGTCGCTAGGAAGCAGCATCCATCTTCAGGGCCCCCCACCACCTAGGTCACGCTCTCTTCTCACTGCTGCCATCAGGAAGAAGGTACAGGAGCCTCATGATTCACACCACCATGTCCAGGAACAGTTACTACCCCTCAAACATCAGGCTCCTGAATCAAAGGGGATAATTTCACTCAAATTCTCTGTCCCATCATTGAAATCTTCCCACAACCAAAAGGTTCCACATCTCATGTTCTTGATATTTATTGCTTATTTATTTATTAGTATTGTTTCCTCTTTTTTCACTTGCACAGTTTGTTGTCTTCTGTACTCTAGATGAACGCCCAAGATGGGCAGTCTTTCATTGATTCCGTTATGTTATTTTTTGATAGATATATTGAGTATGCCCGCAAGGAAATGAATCTCAAGAGTTGTATATGGTGACATATGTGTACTTTGAAAATAAAACTTGCTTTTCACTTTGAACTAGGATTATTGTGTACAGTTCTGATAATCACATATGAGCAAGAGACTAATCTCAAGGAAGTTCAGGTAAGATGCACAAAGGTTTTTCCAGGACTGGAGGGTTTGGTTATAACGAGAAAACAGGGGTCGGGGAGGCTAGGTCTGTTTTCCCTCAAGCGAAGGATGCTCTCGGGTGACTTTATGGAGATTATTAAAATTTAGGAGACTGCCTGCTGGCCACTGATGGAGTAACAGCTTTTTACTGCTGCTCCTAACTTATTTACTTCTCTTTCCAACCTTTTGAAATACTATTGTTAGATGGGATATTATTTTAATATGACTACTAAAGCAGCTTTGGAAGCTATTACAAGTTCAATTCAAAAGCTTACTGGGGAGTTTCAACAGTTTAGAAAAGAAATCAGCACTGAAATTAAACAAATAAGTACGTAACTAGAAGATATTCAAGCAATTCTAACCAAACATGATAAGAAGATAAAGGAACATAAAGATGTTATTACTTTACTGGACGGGAGAATGGATGATATGCAAAAGTTATATGAAAAACAATTTAAGACCAACGAAATGATGAGACAGAAGATTATTGATTTGGAAAACAGAAGTAGCAGGAACAACTTACGAATCTTGGGACTTAAAGAACAAATGGAAGGAGATAATCCTAAAGAATTCTTTGCAAATCTTTTGATGGAATTATTCCCTGATATTATGAAGTCTCGGATTTTGATTGACTGTGCTCACAGGTCACCTATCTATGGATTAGCTTCAAAATCTAGACCAAGATCGGTCATAATATGTTTCCACAACTTCAAATGAAGGATCGTCTGATTCGTGCTGCCCGTGGAAAAGGTATGATTGACTATTAAGATCATAAGATACGTATTGTTCAAGATTTTTCATCAGAATTTAAGGCAGAACGTGCTAAGTTCAAAAAAGTTATGACAGAGTTCTACAGTTAAAATTTTAAACCTTCTCTTCGTTCTCCGACTCGACTGAGGATTACATTGGAAGACGGATCATTCAAATGGTTTTATACGAAGGAAAAGGCGCAAGAATTTTTAGACTTTAAAAGAAATGAATGAAAATATATATTGAATAGACTAAAATTCTTGCAAAAACAGAAATACTACATATTAAAAAATGACTGTTTAATATTTTTAGCATGAATAATTGTTATTTCTGTTTGATAAACCTGTCTAAGCTTGTTTCTCATTGTATATTATTTAGTCTTGGTTGGAATAGTATAATAACCTTGAATTCTTGGAGCGGTTCCAACAGGCTTTCTGAGGGAATGTGTTTAGGGGAAGTAAACAGTGGTTGCTCTGTGACTGAGTTTCTGTCTCTGGGAGGGGGAGGAGGGACGGGGAGTCTTTTTTTTTAAGCTGATTTGGGAATCTAGTCAATTCTGTTGCTTAGTTAATATAGTTCAAGGTTTATTATTTGGGTTTGATATACATTTTTCTGAATGCTATTTTAATCTTTCTTATAAAGAGCTTTAAAATGGATCAAAGTATTAATTTACTTAGTTTTAATGTAAAAGGGCTAAATCACCCCGTGAAAAGAAGTAAGGTTTTTGCTAATATTAGAAAACTTAAGGTACCCATTGTTTTTCTTCAAGAAATACATATACGTAAGTGTGACAATTCACCCCTTTTTTATTGATGGAGAGGGTCTCATTTTCATTCTTTGTTTCTGGCCAAAGCAAGGGTCAGAGCCGTCTCTATTTCCTGAGGAGAATGAGGTCCTTTAACATCTGCCAGATGATGCTGAGGATGTTCTGTGGGTCTGTGGTGGCCAGTGCTATCATGTTTGCTGTTGTGTGCTGGGGCAGCAGGCTGAGGGTAGCAGACACCAACAGAATCAACAAACTCATTGGTAAGGCCAGTGATGTTGTGGGGATGGAACTGGACTCTCTCACGGTGGTGTCTGAAAAGAGGATGCTGTCTGAGTTGCATGCCATCTTGGTCAATGTTTCTCATCCACTACATAATGCACTGGTTGGGCACAGGAGTACATTCAGCCAGAGACTCATTCAACCGAGATGCAACACAGAGCGTCATAGGAAGTTATTCCTGCCTGTGGCCATCAAACTTAACTCCTCCCTTGGATGGTCAGACACCCTGAGCCAATAGGCTGGTCCTGGACTTATTTCCTGGCATAATTTACATATTACTATTTAACAGTTTATGGTTTTATTACTATTTATTATTTATGGTGCAACTGTAACGTAAACCAATTTCCCCCGGGGTCAATAAAGCATGACTATGACTATGACTATGACTATGAAGAGGCGTTTCGATCCTCATAGTTAATAAATTTCCCTTTCTTCAACATAAAGTAATTTCTGATACTAATGCATGTTTTGTTATAGTATCAGGGAAACTAAATAACAAATTAATGGTATTTTCCAATGTATATGATTCGAATATAGATGACCCAGGTTTTTTTGAGCACTTTTTTTTCATTTTTGCCAGATCTAAGTCTGTACTCATGGGTGGAGACTTTAATTGTTGCTTAGATCCAGTTTTAGATCGTTCATCTTTTAAACCAGTCTAATTTTTAGACTTTAAAAAATGAATGAATATATATATTGAATAGACTAAAAATCTTGCAAAGACAGAAGTACTACATATTAAAAAATGACTGTTTAATATTTTTTAGTATGAATAATTGTTATTTCTGTTTGATAAACCTGTCTAAGCTTGTTTCTCACAGTATGTTATTTTATCTTGGTTGGAATAGTATAACAACCTTGAATTCTTGGAGCGGTTCCAACAGGCTTTCTAAAGGAATGTCCTTAGGGGAAGTAAACAGTGGTTGCTCGATGACTGAGTTTCTCTCTTTGGGAGGGGGAGGAGGGATGGGGAGTCTCTTTTTTCTTGATGCTGATTTGGGAATCTAGTCAATTCTGTTGCTTAGTTAATATATTTCAAGGTTTATTATTTGGGTTTGATATACATTTTTCTGAATGCTATTTGAATCTTTCTTATAAAGAGCTTTAAAATGGATCAAAGTATTAATTTACTTAGTTTTAATGTAAAAGGACTAAATCACCCCGTGAAAAGAAGTAAGATTTTTGCCAATATTAAAAAACTTAAGGTACCCATTGTTTTTCTTCAAGATACACATATACGTAAGTGTGACAATTCACGTTTTTTTTATCGATGGAGAGGGTCTCATTTTCATTCTTTGTTTCGGGCCAAAGCAAGGGTCAGAGCCGTCTCTATTTCCTGAGGAGAATGAGGTCCTTTAACATCTGCCAGACGATGCTGAGGATGTTCCATGAGTCTGTGGTGGCCAGTGCTATCATGTTTGCTGTTGTGTACACCAACAGAATCAACAAACTCATTCGTAAGGCCAGTGATGTTGTGGGGATGGAACTGGACTCTCTCACGGTGGTGTCAGAAAAGAGGATGCTGTCTGAGTTGCATGCCATCTTGGACAATGTCTCCCATCCACTACATAATGTACTGGTTGGGCACAGGAGTACATTCAGCCAGAGACTCATTCCACCGAGATGCAACACAAAGCATCATAGGAAGTCATTACTGCCTGTGGCCATCAAACTTTACAACTCCTCCCTTTGAGGGTCAGACACCCTGAGCCAATAGGCTGGTCCTGGACTTATTTCCTGGCATAATTTACATATTACTATTTAACTGTTTATGGTTTTATTACTATTTATTATTTATGGTGCAACTGTAACGAAAACCAATTTCCCCCGAGATCAATAAAGTATGACTATGACTATGAAGAGGCGTTTCGATCCTCATAGTTAATAAAGTTCCCTTTCTTTAACATAAAGTAATTTCTGATACTAATGGGCGTTTTGTTATAGTATCAGGGAAACTAAATAACAAATTAATGGTATTTTCCAATGTATATGCTCCAAATATAGATGACCCAGTTTTTTTAAGCGTTTTTTTTTCATTTTTGCCAGATCTAAGTCTGTACTCATTGGTGATGGGTGGAGGCTTTAAATGTTGCTTAGATCCAGTTTTAGATCATTCATCTTTTAAACCAATGATACCGAATAAATCAGCTGTGTTTATCAAATCTTTTTTAATGAAATGTGGCATTGTTGATGCCTGGCATTTTTGCATCCAGTAGATAAGGAATATTTGTTTTTTTTTCTCATGTTCATCCTACATTTTCCAGGATTGATTATTTTTTATTGATAGCCAAATGATTCCATTAGTTCGATCCTGTGAATCTGAAGAGATTGCTGTTTCAGATCACGCTCCTGTGTTTCTATCTTTAAATATTCCTGGTCTTCCTCAAACAAATAGATTTTGGCAATTTAATCTAACTTTTTTATCTGATAAAGATTTTTTAAAGTTGATGGAGAGACAAATTACCTTTGTTTTTGAAGAGAATGCGTTAGAGGAAACTTCTAGCCTTATCAGATGCGATGCTTTTAAGGCGTATATTAGAGGACAAATTATTTCTTATACTGCAAGTACTAAGAGGAAAGCTAATGAAAAGGGAAATGATTTAGCAAATCAACTGAAACAGTTAGACCAGGAGTATGCCTTGGCTCCAGAACCTGCTTTATATAAAAGACGTATTGAAATTAAAACTAAATATGATCTTCTTTTAACTTATCCAATTGAAACCCAACTCCTAAAAGATAAAAGTCAATTTTATATTCATGGAGATGAAACAGGTAAATTATTGGCTGATCAAATTAAAACCTTTAGAGCTAAACAACAGATTAAAGAAATATGCAAGGCTAATGGTGATAGGACAACTGATTATTTAGCAATAAATGATACTTTCAGAGAATTTTACTCTATAGTTCTGAATCTTCTAAGGATGATACTGTAATGAACAATTTCTTAGATCAACTAAATATTCCTACAATTTCTGCCTACAACAGAAAATTGTTGGAACAACCAATTTCTTTTGAGGAATTTGTGGAGGCTGTGCACTCATTACATTTGAGGAAACCTCCGGCTCCAGATGGATTTTCTGTATAATTTTATAAGATCTTTTCTTCATTGCTTATACCTCACTTATGTTCAGTTTTTTCGGATTCCTTTAAGTTGGGCCCACTCCCTCAATCTTTTTATGAGGATTCCATTTCACTCATTCTTAAAAAGAATAAGGATCCAACTGAATGCTCTTCTTACAGAGCAATTTCTTTACTTAATGTTGATGCTGAGATCTTATCTAAAGTTTTGGCCAATAGGACTGAAAATATTTTACCATCTGTCATTTCTGATAACCAAACCGGAATTTATCAAAAATCGATATTCTCACTTTAATATTCGCTGGATAAGCATTCTAGATTAAATAAAATTCATGTTCAGAAAGATAAAAAGAGTGGAGGATTAGCCTTACCAAACTTTAGATTTTATTATTGGGCAGTTAATATAAGAAATCTTACATTTTGGTTATATTATATAAATCGTGAGGATTGCCCGATGTGGGTTTTTTCAGAAGCTAATTCGGTTAATAAATTCTCTATTATCTCTCTTCTTGGATCCTCACTTCCTTTGTCTTTGAGTAAGCTAACTGATAATCTGGTAGTTAAACACACTCTGAGGATTTGGATACAATTTCGAAAATATTTTGACTTATTGAGATTTTCTCTTTCGAGTCCCATTTTTTCTAATTATTTTTTAAACCCTCTTTGATTGATGTGGCTTTTAAAGAATGGGATAAATGAGGTATTAAGTGCTTTCAGGACTTGTTTGTAGAGGGAAGTATTTTTTCATTTGAACAATTGTCAACTAAATATAGTTTACCCAAAACTCATTTTCTTCGATATCTACAAATAAGAGATCTTTTATGGTCTCAAATAAGTATATTTTCTAAAGGTCCTGATAAGAATCTACTAGATGTAATCTTTAATCTGAAACCTTTTTATTATGGATCTATATCTAATGTTTATAATATGCTGTTGGGAATGAGATAAAATTAAAATCATTGGGAACAAAATTTACAGACTTCATTTTCTGAGGAAACTTGGAATCAAATTTTTAAATTGTTCAACAGTTCATCGTTATGTGCCTGTCACTGTCTCCTTCAATTTAAAGTGGTCCATAAGGCCCATATGGCTAAGGATAAGTCATCTCATTTTTATTTAGATACATCTCTGTATTGTGATAAATGTAATAATGGAGAAGCTTCACTCATTCATATGTTTTGGACATGCCCGAGTCTTGGAAAATATTGGAAAGAATTATTTCAAACCTTTTTGATACTTTTTAAAGTAAATTTCAAGCCTAATCCTTTGACTGCTTTATTTGGTATTGTTGGAGGAAAGGACTTTATTTTGGAGCCAACTGATTTGCACATTTTGGCTTTTATGTCTCTTATGGCCAGAAGGACGCTTTTGCTTAAATGGAAAGATGTGGCCCCTCCTATTCACGCCCAATGGTTACGTGATGTCATGTCATGTTTAAATTTAGAGAAGATACAATGTCCAATATTTGAATCTAATCAAGACTTTCAAACATTATGGGGACCCTTTCTGAATTATTTTCAAAACCTTTGATTTGCTGTTAAAGCACAGATGATGACTAACAATCTTTTTCCCTTTTTTCTATTAATCAGCTTCGGTCTTGGTGGTGGGATAGATTTATTTTATATAAAATTACTATTATTTTTCAATGTTACGAACTAATTGATTTGTACTAATATAAGGTAAGGAGTCTTTATATGCGATTTAGTTTAATGTATTGACATATATTTTTTCCTGTACTCTGTATTCTTATATATAAATTAATAAAAATATTGAAAAAAAAAAAGAAAATTTAGAGGGGCATAGATAGGGGACACAGGCACAGCTCTTTCCCATGGAAGGGGAGTTTAGAATCAGAAGATCAGGTGTGAGGTGAGTGTGAATCGATTTAAGGGAGAACTGAGGGGCCAGAGAGTGGTGGTCACATGAACAAACAATTAGAGGAGGTGATAGAGGTGGGTCCTTTCACAGTGTTTAAAATCGACCTTGGACATATACATCGATAGGAAAGATGTGTCAGGATATTGGAGGAGAATTAGAATTGGTTGTTGTGTATGAATTGTGCACTACAGCACAAGCTCAAGTTTAAGCACACTTACCTGAGTGTCCAGTTATGAAACAGCAAAAGATTGGAGTTTTAGAGTTTATATAGCAGAGAAACAGGTCCTTCAGTGCAACGTCGTGCCGTCCAAAGTGTCTTCCTGAGGTATCCCACTTGCACAGTTTGCTGTCTTCAGCACACTGCACTCTGGTTAAATGTGGTCGTTCACTGATTGTGTCATGGTTATTGTTCTATAATAATTCTATGCTGCAGAGAGTTGTGGACTCAGCCAAATATATCTCAGGCACACCATCACTAGTACCTATCTGAGGTGCTGCCTGAAGAAAGCAACATCTGTTACCAAAGACCTCACCATCCAGGCCATGGCACCTCATGGCAGCTACCATTGGTCAAAAGGTCCAGAAGCTGAACTTCCACATCACCCAGTTCAAAAATTACTGATTCTCAGTTCTTGAATCAGCCTTCTCTAACCACAACTTCTATATAACAATAACATGACCACTTTTGCAAGTCAATGGGCTTCATATCTTTGTTCTAGTTATGTTATTTATTTAAAATCAGGTATAATTAATGCTTCCCTTTCTTGCTATCTGTACTCACCATAATTTAGAAGGATGAGAGGGGGTGGATTTCATTGAAACCTTTCAAGTATTGAAAGACCTGGACAGAGTAGATGTGGAAAGGATGTTTCCCATGGTGGGGGAGTCTAGGACAAGAGGGCACAGCCTCAGGATAGAGGGGTGTTCATTTAAAACAGAGATTCAGACACATTTCTTTAGCCAGAGGGTGGTGAATTTGTGGAATTTGTTACCACAGGCAGCTGTGGAAGCCAGGTAGTTGTGTGTATTTAAGGCAGAGATTGATAGGTTCTTGATTGGACATGGCATCAAAGGTTACAGAAAGAAGCCTGGGAAGTGGGGCTGAGGAGGGGAAAAATAATCCACCATGACTGAATGAGAGCAGACTCGATGGGCCAAATAGCCTAATTTGCTCCTATGTCTCTAAGTCTCATAAAACATTCGTTAGAGCACATCTGGTGTATTGTATGTAGTTCTGGTCACCACTCTATAAGAAGCATATGCTTGCTCTGGAGAAAGTACGTAGGTGATGCACCAGGATTGGAAAGTTGGGCAAGTTTCATCAATGCAGAGGAGGCTGTGAGGTGACCTGACTGAAATATACAGGATTATGTGTGCAATAAAGAGAGGAGCTCAGAATTGCGTATGGTGACGTATATGTACTTTGATAATAAATTTACCAACACTTGTTGCAGATGTATTCATTAGGAACCACAATGATGTCACCAGCTCCCACATCATACCACTACAACACATCACCCAGTCCTGTATCCTTACTTCATTTAATTAGTTGCAATTTGGTATCCCGGTGCCAAACTTACCTGTTCTTACCTGCTACTCACCTACGCCACCTCACCGCAGAATCACACAATGGCTACTCCAAACTGGAATCCGGAAGGTCTTGAGCGAAAGGTTCAGTTCCCCAGCTTATCGCTGTCCATGCCCACAATGGGAGCTCTGCTTACTTTTTATTGGCCCAAGTGAAACTCTATGCAACAAGACTTCCTCTTTTTAATTGTTCTTGTTCTCACAGATGCAGGGTGCCTACATCTTTATAATCGTCCTTGATTACGCTCTACGTCAAGCTAGCAAAGATCATGACAAGCTTGGTTTTACCATAAAACCAGGACGAACCAAAAGGATCAGACCAGTTCTGCTCACAGATCTCGATTTTGTGGATGACATAGTCCTGCTCTCTGACCAGATGGAGGAAGCACAGCAGCTATTGACAAAAGTGAAAATAGAATGCAACAAAGTTGGACTTCACCTAAACGCTAAAAAGACAGAGTACATGGTGTTTAACTGCGACAAACATACTTTCAAGACCGTGAAGAATGACACCATTAAGAAAGTCTTTGACTACAAGTACCTCGGGTCAAGAATGATGAGTTCGGAGAAGGACATAAAGATACGGAAGGCGCTGGCGTGGAGGGCTATGAACAACATGAAGGAAACCTGGAAGTCGAACCTGACCAGAGGGTTTAAAAAGAGGATTTTCATAGCAATCATAGAGTCCATTCTCACGTACGGATGCAAGACGTGGACACTCACCAAGACTATGCGAAAGTCCCTAGATGGTTGCTATACACGAATGCTCCAGATGGCTCTTGAAGTGAGTTGGCAACAGCACATGATGAACGTCAAGCTCTATGACGACCTACCGATGCTCACCACTAAAATCGGCGAGAAGATTGCAACTAGCGGGGCACTGTCTACACCACCCTGAGCTACCTGCCTAGTCATCATATGGGAGCCCAAGCACGGGAGGATGAACCCTGGGCACCTCCCAAGACTATGGTCAACGCGCTCCTAGAAGACAGCGGCGCGGCTAATGTAGATGAACTGAACACACTGATGAGGGAGAGGGAGAAGTGGAGAGTCCGTCATCGTGCCCGACACTGGCCCGCTAGGCCTGAGTCAACGCAGTAGTAGTAGTAGTGTTCTCACAGAGAACCTGCTGTTGCTGATTTGCTCATTTCTGCTCTTGCACAGATATTTATTAAGCAAAATAAACTTTATTCATAATAAAAATTCTTTACAAGAATATGATAACTCAGAGTGTCAGTGCAGGTAGGACCCAGTCAAGGATAAAGGAAGGAAGCAGATGAGATAGGTGAGATCCGAAATGAATACTAGGTATCGATATTTACCGTGGAGGCCAAGGAGATCAGTGTGACATGTGCTAATGTGCCAGGGCATTCTTTGATAAAGAAAAGGGTAGTGCTGGATCTCTGAAAGAACATGAGGGTGGAAAAGTCCTTGTAGCTGGTTGTGATATACTCCAATTTATTGAGTTTGGATTGCTTTTGCATTAACGAGATCCTTGAGCCCTCTCTAGCCACATGCAAGGTCCTGCAGAGCTGGTGACTTGCAAATATTGTTATGTATTATCTAAAATATATTTAGGACATTTTTTGAAAAATGCATCATTCCAAAAAGCACTATAGTGGTTGGCTATGAGGCTCATGGTGTTTTATTATCACCTAATTACTGGAATCATTTTGGGATCCATCTTGCAGACTGTGATGTGATGTGTTGGAGTGTACTGGTGGGTGAGGAGGGGTAAGAGGAAGGTTAACTCCCTGGCAATAGAGCATGCTGCTTTCCCAACGAGAATGTTCCCAACTGTGCCTTATTATTCAATAACGTCCGTTTAAATCAGTTCAAATGGGGTTTCTCTTATAATATCAGCAAGATGTTCCTGCTTCTACAATTGTTTAAATCCCTGAGAAACAGGATTTCCCAGTTTTTTTATTGACCCCTACCATTAACTGAAGGGTCCTTGGAGCCTCTATTTCAGAGCCTCAGCTCCCCCCTATGACTGGTCCAGCCACCTTATTCGTTCCACTCTGAACACTAGTATACAAACTTATGATGCTATCAGTTTTGTTTAATATAACATATTGGTCCAAGATTGTATACCTGATATTTCTAAACACACCTTCCCGTTGCATGTTGATGAGGGCAGTTGGCGAATAGGAACGCGGAGCAGCCCTTGGGCAGCTGGACCCACTCACCCCACACACAGTGACATCTCCCCTCTCTGAACTGAGTGTGGCAGCACCAGATGAAATTCACGGCACATCAGGAGGAGCCAATGAGCTGAAAACTTCTCATCAGGCAGTGAGCTCCAGAGTTTGCTCAGATCCAGATCACAGCAGAACAGTTGTCCTGTTCTAAAGAGTCAATTAATTTATTTGTTGGAGATTGTGCAAAGCCAGCTGGAATGTATGATGATTGACGTCCTGAATCTGGACAGACTTTATTGATGATTCCACAACTATAGTTCATGAAGAAGTGTAATACCTGTGGACATGCCAGCAGGAAGGCTTCTCCCAACTCTTTAAACACCATCCTGTATTATTATGGGAACATAATCATTCCACCACTGGTGGTCAGAATTCTGATGTCAAGGTCGTAGCTTTTGGAATTCTCTCCTTGTGCCTCTCTTTTACCCCTCCTTTCTCTTTAAAACATTCGTCACAAAAGCTATATAAAAGTTGTTGGTGAACACAGCAGGTCAGGCAGCATCTCTAGGAAGAGGTACAGTCGACGTTTCAGGCCGAGACCCTTCGTCAGGACTGACTGAAGGAAAAGTGAGTAAGAGCTTTGAAAGTGGGAGGGGGAGGGGGAGATCCAAAATGATAGGAGAAGACAGGAGGGGGAGGGATGGAGCCAAGAGCTGGACAGTTGATTGGCAAAAGGGATATGAGAGGATCATGGGACAGGAGGCCCAGGGAGAAAGAAAAGGGGGAGGGGGGAAAACCCAGAGGATGGGCAAGGGGTATAGTGAGAGGGACAGAGGGAGAAAAAGGAGAGAGAGAAAAAGAATGTGTGTAAATAAATAAATAAATAAATGACGGATGGGGTACGAGGGAGAGGTGGGGCATTAGCAGAAGTTTGAGAAGTCAATGTTCATGCCATCAGGTTGGAGGCTACCAGACAGAATATAAGGTGTTGTTCCTCCAACCTGAGTGGCTTCATCTTTACAGTAGAGGAGGCCATGGATAGACATGTCAGAATGGGAATGGGACATTGAATTAAAATGTGTGGCCACTGGGAGATCCAGCTTTCTCTGGCGGACAGAGCGTAGGTGTTCAGCGAAAAGATCTCCAAGTCTGCGTCGGGTCTCGCCAATATATAGAAGGCTGCATCAGGAGCACCGGGTGCAGTATATCACCCCAGCCGACTCACAGGTGAAGTGTCGCCTCACCTGGAAGGACTGTCTGGGGCCCTGAATGATAGTGAGGGAGGAAGTGTAAGGGCATGTGTCGCACTTGTTCCACTTACAAGGATAAGTGCCAGGAGGGAGATCGGTGGGGAGGATTTGGGTAAGGGGAATGAATGGACAAGGGAGTCACGTAGGGAGCGATCCCTGCAGAAAGCAGAGAAGGTGGGGGAGGGAAAGATGTGCTTAGTGGTGGGATCCCGTTGGAGGTGGCAGAAGTTACGGAGAATTATATGTTGGACCTGGAGGCTGGTGGAGTGGTAGGTGAGGACAAGGGGAACCCTATTCCTAGTGGGGTGGTGGGAGGATGGAGTGAGAGTAGATATGTGTGAAATGGGGGAGATGCGTTTGAGAGCAGAGTTGATGGTAGAGGAAGGGAAGACCCTCTCTTCAAAAAAGGACATCTCCTTTGTTCTGGAATGAAAAGCCTCATCCTGAGAGCAGATGCGACGGAGACGGAGGAATTGCGAGAAGGGGATGGCTTTTTTCCAAGAGACAGGGTGAGAAGAGGAATAGTCCAGATAGCTATGAGAGTCAGTAGGCTTATAGTAGACATCAGTGGATAAGCTGTCTCCAGAGATCGAGACAGTAAGATCTAGAAAGGGGAGGGAGGTGTTGGAAATGGACCAGCTAAACTTGAGGGCAGGGTGAAAGTTGGAGGCAAAGTTAATAAAGTCAACGAGTTCTGCATGCGTGCAGGAAGCAGCGCCAATGCAGTCGTCAATGTAGCGAAGGAAAAGTGGGGGACAGATACCAGAATAGACACGGAACATAGATTGTTCCACAAACCCAACAAAAAGGCAGGCATAGCTAGGACCCATACGGGTGCCCATAGCTACACCTTTAGTTTGGAGGAAGTGGGAGGAGTCAAAGGAGAAATTATTAAGAGTAAGGACTAATTCCGCTAGACGGAGCAGAGTGGTGGTAGAGGGGAACTGGTTAGGTCTGGAATCCAAAAAGAGGCAGAGAGCTTTGAGACCTTCCTGATGGGGGATGGATGTATATAGGGACTGGACATCCATGGTGAAAATAAAGTGGTGGGGGCTAGGGAACTTAAAATCATCGAAAAGTTTCAGAGCGTGAAAAGTGTCACGAACATAGGTAGGAAGGGATTGAACAATGGGGGGATAAAACAGTGTCGAGGTATGCAAAAATGAGTTTGGTGGGGCAGGAGCAAGCTGAGACAATGGGTCTACCTGGACAGGCAGGTTTGTGGATCTTAGGTAGGAGGTAGAAACGGGTAGTGCGGGGTGTGGTAACTATAAGGTTGGTAGCAGTGGATGGGAGATCCCCTGAGCGGATAAAGTCGGTGATGGTGTGGGAGACAACGGCCTGGTGCTCCTTGGTGGGGTCACGATCGAGGGGTAAATAAGACGAGGTATCTGCGAGTTGTTGCTGTGCCTCGACAAGCTTTTGGCTCCATCCCTCCCCTTCCTGTCTACTCCTATCATTTCAGATCTCCCCCTCCCCCTCCCCCTCCCACTTTCAAATCTCTTACTAGCTTTTCTTTCAGTTAGTCCTGACAAAGTGTCTCGGCCCAAAACGTCGACTGTACCTCTTCCTAGAGATGCTGCCTGACCTGCTGCGTTCACCAGCAACTTTTATGTGTGTTGCTTGAAATTCCAGCATCTGCAGATTTCCTTGTGTTTACGCTTCACAAAAACTACCAGTTTGTTCAAGCATTTATCTAGTGTTCCTGATTTCCCTTTATATTTGTCAGTAACTATAGAAAAATCATGCTGACTTGAAATGATTTGGAATATTTTGTTCCAGTTAAGGTGCTCAGTCAAGCATTATCCATCATCAGGGATTTCCCATGCTCTCTTCTCACTGCTATCATCAGGAAGAAGATACAGGAGTCTCAGGAATCACAGCATCAGATTCAGGAACAGTTATTACTGTTCGACCATCAGGGTCTTAAACAAAAAGGGATAACTTCACCTATCCCATCACTGAACTGTTCCCACAACCCATAATGAAAGGTTCAAAAAACTAGGTAATGATAGAGGTCTAAAGGATTATAAGGCTAGCAGGAAGAAGCTTAAGAAAGAAATTAGGAGAGCCAGAAGGGGCAATGAGAAGGCCTTGGTGGACAGGATTAAAGAAAACCCTAAGGCATTCGACAATTATTTGAAGAGCGAGAGGATAAGATGTGAGAGAATAGGACCAATCAAGTGTGAGAGTGGAAAAGTGTGTATGGAACCGGAGGAGATAGCAGAGGTACTTAATGAGTACTTTACTTCAGTATTCACTACAGAAAAGGATCTTGGTGATTGTAGGGATGACTTACAGTGGACTGAAAAGCTTGAGTATGCGGATATTAAGAAAAAGTGCTGGAGCTTTTGGAAAACATCAAGTTGGATAAGTCACCGGGACCGGATGAGATGTACCCCAGGCTACTGTGGGAGGTGAGGAAGGAGATTGCTGAGCCTCTGGTAATGATCTTTGCATCAACAACAGAGATGGGAGAGGTTCCAGAGGATTGGAGGGTTGCAGATGTTATTCCATTTAACAAGAAAGGGAGTAGAGATAGCCCAGCAAATTATAGACCAGTGAGTCTTACTTCAGTGGTTGGTAAGTTGATGGAGAAGGTCCTGAGAGGCAGGATTTATGAACATTTGGAGAGGCATTATATGATTAGGAATAAACAGCATGGATTTGTGAAAGGCAAGTCGTGCCTTACGAGCCTGATTGAATATTTTGAGGATGTGACTAAACACATTGATGAAGGTAGAGCAGTAGATGTAGTGTATATGGATTTCAACAAGGCATTTGACAAGGTACCCCGTGCAAGGCTTATTGAGAAAGTAAGGAGGCATGAGATCCAAGGGGACATTGCTTAGTGGATTCAGAATTGGCTTGCCCACAGAAGGCAAGGAGTGGTTGTAGATAGGTCATATTCTGCATGGAGGTCGGTCACGAATGGTGTGCCTCAGGGATCTGTTCTGGAACCCCTATTCCTCGTAATTTTTATAAATGACCTGGATAGGGAAGTGGAGGGATGGGTTAGTAAATTTGCTGATGACACAAAAGTTGGAGGTATTATGGATACTGTGGAGGGCTATCAGATGTTACAGCAGGACATTGATAGAATGCAAAACTGGGCTGAGAAGTGGCAGATGGAGTTCAACCAGATAAGTGTGAGGTGGCTCATTTTAGTAGGTCAAATATGATGACAGAATATAGTACTATAAGACCATAGGACAAAGGAGCAGAAGTCAGCCATTTGGCCCATCGAGTCTGCTCCACCATTTCATCATAAGCTGATCCATTCTCCCATTTAGTCCCACTGCCCTGCCTTCTCACCATAACCTTTGATGCCCTGGCTACTCAGATACCTATCAATCTCTGCATTAAATACACCCAATGACATGGCCTCCACTGCTGCCCGTGGCAACAAATTCCATAGATTCACCACCCCCCGACTAAAAAAAATTCTTCACATTTCTGTTCTGAATTGGCGCCTTTCAATCCTTAAGTCATGCCCTCTCGTACTAGACTCCCCCATCATGGGAAACAACTTTGCCACATCCACTCTGTCCATGCCTTTCAACATTCAAAATGTTTCTGAGGTCTCCCCTCATTCTTCTAAACTCCAAGGAATACAGTCCAAGAGCGGACAAATGTTTCTCATATGTTAACCCTCTCATTCCCAGAATCATTCTAGTGAATCTTCTCTGTACCCTCTCCAACGTCAGCACATCCTTTCTTAAATAAGGAGACCAAAACTGCCCATGGTACTCCAAGTGAGGTCTCACCAGCATCTTATAGAGCCTCAACATCACATCCCTGCTCCTATACTCTATTGTTCTTGAAATGAATGCCAACATTGCATTCGCCTTCTTCACTACTGACTCAACCTGGAGGTTAACCTTAAGGGTATCCTGTATGAGGACTGCCAAGTCCCGTTGCATCTCAGAACTTTGAATTCTTTCCCCATCTAAATGATAGTCTGCCCATTTATTTCTTCTGCCAAAGTGCATAACCATACACTTTCCAACATTGTACTTCATTAGCCACTTCTTTGCCCATTCTTCCAATCTATCCAAGTCTCTCTGCAGACTCTGTTTCCTCAGCACTACCGGCCCCTCTACCTACCTTCGTATCGTCAGCAAATTTAGCCACAAAGCCATCTAATCCAAATCGTCGATGTCCAATATAAAAAGAAGTTGCCCCAACATGGATCCCTGTGGAATACCACTGGTAACCAGCAGCCAACCAGAATAGGATCCCTTTATTCCCAATCTCTGTTTCCTGCCAATCAGCCCACACTCTATCCACGTATGTAACTTTCCCGTAATTCCATGGGCTCTTATCTTGTTAAGTAGCCTCATGTGTGGCACCTTGTTAAAGGCCTTCTGAAAATCCAAATATACAACATCTCCCTTGTCTAGCCTAATGGTAATTTCCTCAAAAAATTGTAATAGGTTTGTCAGGCAGGATTTTCCTTTAAGGAATCCATGCTGAGTTCTGCCTATCTTGTCATATGCCTCCAGGTACTCTGTAACCTCATCCTTGACAATCGACTCCAACAGCTTCCCAACCACCGATGTCAAGCTAATAGGTCTATAATTTCCTTTTTGCTTCCTTGCCCCCTTCTTAAATAGCGGAGTGACATATGCAATCTTCCAGTCTTCCGGAACCATGCCAGAATCTATCAACTTTTGAAAGATCATCGCTAATGCCTCCGCAATCTCCACAGCTGCTTCCTTCAGAACACGAGGGTGCATTCCATCTGGTCCAGGAGATTTATCGACCTTTAGCCTATTCAGCTTCCTGAGTACTTTCTCTGTCGTAATTGTGACTGCGCACACTTCTCTTCCCTGCCACCCTTGAGTGTCAGGTATACTGCTGATGTCTTCCTCAGTGAAGACTGATGCAAAATACTCGTTCAGTTCCTCTGCCATCTCCTTATCTCCCATTACAATTTCTCCAGTATCATTTTCTTTCTTTCTTTTTAAATCTTTTTATTGAGTAAGTATACAAAAAAGGTAAGCCATATAAACATTAATACAATGTTAAAGTATAATAAAATTCCAAAAGATAACAATACCAAAAAGAAAATACTACAAACAATGTAATTTAAGCATAAGAAAGCAAGATAACATAATAGTATACTAGATTTTATATATATCAATGGAAAAAAAAAGAAAAAAAAACCCCAAAAAAAAAACCCACCGTGCAACTAACTAAAAGCAAAGCAAAGCAATGGGCTAACTTGAAACCAAACAGAGTTAAACTTAAAATCACGTCCTCAATCCCGACCTCCATTAAAACAGTGAAAAAAAAACAAGAAGGGTAAATATTACATTAAATGAAAATATCGAATAAAAGGTCCCCAAATCTGTTCAAATTTAAATGAAGAATCATAAAGATTACTTCTAATTTTCTCCAGATTCAAACATAAAATCGTCTGAGAAAACCAAAAAAAGGTAGTTGGAGCATTAAGCTCTTTCCAATGTTGTAAAATACATCTTTTCGCCATTAAAGTAAGAAATGCAATCATTCTACGGGCTGAAGGGGAAAGATTACTAGAAATTTTAGGTAGTCCAAAGATAGCAGTAATAGGGTGAGGAGAGATATCTATATTTAATACCTTAGAAATAATATTGAAAATATCTCTCCAAAAAGTTTCCAAAGTAGGGCAAGACCACGCTCATGGAGTGAAGTCGCGTTCTTGACTCGCTCCATTACCTCTGAGTTTTTTCTCTCTATGGTCAGCTATACTTTAATTAACTATTAAGGCATCAATTTTTACAATACTTTGAATTAAACTGAATTCTCTGACAATTGGATGATACTGAGATCGGCTATGTCTAAGAACGGGAAAGACGGCAAGGATGGTAAACCTCCGGTTAAACCGAAAGCTACGGATCTCCCTCCGACTGAATCACCGGTGACTTTGAAAGCGATATCGGAGTTAATTCAGAGGGAAAGTTCAACCTCTGTTAGGGAGATGATTCGTACAGAAATTATGGGCTTTGTTAAAGACCTGATTCATACGGAAATCTCAACTAAGTTCCAGAAAATTGCCGATTTAATTGATAAGATGCAAACATGTATTGCGGAACATCAGTCGGCTATATCTGATCTTCAAAAATCCGCGCAACAAAGTGAGCTTAAGATGGGGAAAGTCGAAGAAACAATTAATGTAATGAAGAAGAAACTTGACTTTTTGACTTTTAAAAACTCTGACTTGGAATCTAGAATGCGACGGCAGAATTTACGAATGATTGGCGTCAGGGAAGCCGTGGAAGCTAACAACCCTATGAAATATTTCTCCCAACTTTTAAAAGATGCATTCCCTACTGTATTTCCTGACCAACCACCGCTACTGGATCGTGTTCACAGAATCCCATCATACTCGTCTAGGTCAGATAGACCTAGGCATGTTATGTCCCCCCAGTATCATTTTCTATCGGTCCTATATCTACTCTCACCTGTGTCTTACTCTTTATATACTTGAAAAAGCTTTTAGTATTCTCTTTGATATTATTTGCTGGCTTCCTTTCAGAGTTAATCTTTTCTGTCTTAATGACCTTCTTGGTTTCCTTTTGTAAAGTTTTAAAAACTCCCCAGTCCTCTGTCTTCCCACTAATTTTTGCTTCCCTGTATGCCCTCTCCTTTGCTTTAACTTTGGCTTTGACTTCTCTTGTCAACCATGGTTGCATCCTTTTTCCATTCGAAAATTTCTTCTTTTTTGGAATATACCTGTCTTGCACCTTCCTCATTTCTCACATAAAATCCAGCCACTGCTGCTCTGCCGTCTTTCCCGCCAGTGTCCCTTTCCAGTCAACTTTGGCCAGTTCCTCTCTCATGCCACTGTAATTTCCTTTACTCCACTGAAATACCGACACATCAGATTTCGGCTTCTCTTTTTCAAATTTCACAGTGAACTCAATCATGTTATGATCACTGCTTCCTAAGGGTTCTTTCACCTCAATCTTTCTAATCACCTCCGGTTCATTACACAATACCCAATCCAGTACAGCCGATCCCCTAGTGGGCTCAACAACAAGCTGTTCTAAAAAGCCATCTTGCAGACATTCTACAAATTCTCTCTCTTGAGATCCAGTGCCGACCTGATTTTCCCAATCCACTCGCATGTTAAAATCCCCCACAATTATCAT
This sequence comes from Mobula hypostoma, assembly GCF_963921235.1. NCBI lineage: Eukaryota > Metazoa > Chordata > Chondrichthyes > Myliobatiformes > Myliobatidae > Mobula > Mobula hypostoma. Next base: position 182,726,727 of record NC_086102.1, on the reverse strand, counting down.
AACACTGCCCTTCTGACAAGTCTTTTCTATTTCCAGTTGTAATTTGAAGTCCACATCCCTGCAGCTGTTTGGAGGCCTATAAATAACTGCCATCAGGGTCCTTTTACCCCTGCGATTTCTGAGCTCAACCCATAAAGATTCTGCACCTTCCGATCCCATATCACCTCTTTCTAATGATTTAATATCAATTCTTACCAATAAAGCCACGCCTCCCCCTCTGCCTACCTTCCTATCCTTCCAATACACCGTGTATCCTTGGACGTTCAGCTCCCACGTCTCAGTGATGGCCACAATATCATACCTGCCAATCTGTAGCTGTACGACAAGATCATCCACTTTATTCCTTATGCTGTGTGCCCTTAAGTATAACACCTGAAGACCAGTATTTGGTACTTTTCGCTTTGATTTCACTGCAACTTTATTGCACTGCAACTCATCCTAATGGCTACAAATTTGCCCCATCACCTGCCTATCTTTCCTGACATCTTTACTGCTCACTACCTTAGATTTATTTCTGTTTTCCCCTTCCTCCGCTCTATCATTCCGGTTCCTATCCCCCTGCCAAATTAATTTAAACCCTCCCTAACAGCTCTATTAAACCTTCCCGCCAGGATATTGGTCCCCTTTGGGTTCAGGTGTAACCTGTCCATTTTGAACAGGTCATACTTCCCCCTGAAGAGATCCCAATTATCCAAGAATCTGAAGCCCCGGCCCCTGCACCAGTCTCTCAGCCACGCATTCATCTGCCTGATCCTACTATTCTTGCCCTCGCTATCACGTGACACAGGTAGCAATCCCGAGATTACTACCCGGGAGGTCCTGCTTCTCAGCTTCCTTCCTAACTCCCAGAAATCTCTCTTCAGGACCTCCTCCCTTGTCCTATCTATGTCATTGGTACCAACATGTACCAAGACAACTAGCTGCTCGCCCTCCCCCTTCAGAATATTCTGGACCCATTCCGAGAGATCCCGTACCCTGGCACCTGGGAGGCAACACACCATGCAGGTATCTCTATCAGGCTCACAGAATCTCCTGTCCGTTCCCCTGACTATGGAATCCCCTATGACTACCGCATTCCTCTTCTCCCTCCTTCCCTCCTGCACAACAGCGCCAGGCTCAGTGCCAGAGACTTGGTCACCGTGGGCATCCCCTGTCAGGTCATTCCCCTCAACAGCATCTAGAACAAGATATTTGTTGCTGAGGGGGACAGCCACAGGTGTGCTCTCCACTATCCAGGCATTTCCCTTCCCTCTCTTGATACTGACCCAGTTTTCTGACCCCTGTAGCCTAGGGATGACTACCCCCCTGTAGCTCCTGTCTATCACCTCTTCACTTTCTCTGATAAGTAGTAGGTCATCAAGCTGCAGCTCCAGGTCCCTAACACGGTCTCTGAGGAGCTGCATCTCAGTGCACCTGGTGCAGATGTGGCCATCAGGGAGGCTGGAGGACTCCCAGGATTCCCACATCTGACACCCTGAACAAAGCACTAACCCTGCAGGCATGCTACTAATTCTACAGGAATGAAACGGGAAAAATAAGTCTACTCACCCACTTACCTCGCCAAACAGACAAACCTTTTTAAACCTTTAGCTCGTACCATTAGCTGTGAAAACCCTGCTGCTCCTGTCTGCCTGGGCCAATTCGCGAAGGGGGGGGGGAAGGGAGAAAAAAAAAGAGTTGGTGCCTCGCTCTCACCTCTTCCTGTTTACCGCCAAAGCCCACTGAAGGCCAAAGACCTACACTCTGCTACCACTCACTCCTTTGCCCGCTCCGTCAGCGGCCCGCTGTATAGGGTGATTCCTTTTTAAACTCTCCGCACTGTCCTGTTACGTCACACGCCTGCGCATTCTCGTCCTTCTTGCACTCGAAGAAGTATTTTAAAAAATTATGGTAAGACTCTTGGCAGTGAGGAGGATCAGAGGGATCTTGGGGTTCGAGTCCATAGGACGCTCAAAGCTGCTGCGCAGGTTGACTCTGTGGTTAAGAAGGCATACGGTATATTGGCCTTCATCAATCGTGGGATTGTGTTTAGGAGCTGAGAGGTAATGTTACAGCTATATAGAACCCTGGTCAGACCCCACTTGGAGTACTGTGCTCATTTATGGTCGCCTCACTACAGGAAGGATGCGGAAACAATAGAAAGGGTGCAGACGAGATTTACAAGGATGTTGCCTGGATTGGGGAGCATGCCTTATGAGAATAGGTTGAGTGAATTCTGCCCTTTTTCATTGGCGCAACGGAGGATGGGAGGTGACTTGATAGAGGTGTATAAGACGATGAGAGGCATTGATCATGTGGATAGTCAGAGGCTTTTTCCCAGGGCTGAAGCAGTTTTGAGGTGCTTGGAAGTAGGTACAGAGGAGATGTCAGGGGTAAATTTTTTACGCAGAGGGTGCTGAGTGCGTGGAATGGGCTGCCGGCAAAGGTGATGGAGGTGGATATGATAGGGTATTTTAAGACACTCCTGGACGGGTACATGGAGCTCAGAAAAATAGAGGGCTATAGGTAACCCTAGTTAATTTCTAAGGCAAGGACATGTTCGGCACAGCTTTGTAGGCTGAAGGGTCTGTGTTGTGCTGTAGATTTTCTATGTTTCTAATCTATGGACTTACATTTAAAGACTCTTCATCACATGTTCTCAATATTTATTGCCTATTTATTTACATTTGCACTTGCAGAGTTTGTTGTCTTCTGCACTCCAGTTGATCTTTCATTGATCCTGTTCTAGTTACTGTTTTATCGATTTGCTGAGTATGCCCACGGGAAAATGAATCTCAGGGTTGTATGTTGTAACATATGTGTACTTTGATAGTAATATTTACTTTAAACATTGATCTTTAAGTGTTATAGTAAAACAACATGAAAAAAAATTACAAGATTTGCATCCCTGTAACAAGGCAGTCAACAACTCTGTACACTGCTAGTGTGCTGTGATTGTCACAATGGCGGGGGCATAGGGAGCAAGGGTGGACCAAAATGCAAGACACATCTTATGAGGTTACTGTTCGATACCATGTTTATTGTTCGATACCAGGAGAGCAAGGCAGGAGAAGGAGTAGCGACCTGGACAGGGACTCAGGACTGCGACTAGGCTGGGACCAAGGGTCTGGGCCTGGGACTCGGAATCGGCTCCCAGAACTAGAGGAGACATGAAGTGGCTAGAGTATGGACTCAGAGCCCGAGACTGGGCAAGGACCAGGTACCTGGGTCTTGCCTCGGGCTCGGACCCCAGAACCAGGCAAGGACATGACATGGACTAGGGAGAGGAGGAACATGGGAACACAGAGCCTCAGTGTCGGGGAGCAGGTACATGGAACCATGGACATATATACAGAACAGAGTCGGGACCCCTCCTTGGGTACAGGACATAGGGCCGGGACTCTCACACACACACACACACACAGAGCCGGGACCCCTCCTTGGGTACAGGACATAGGGCCGGGACTCATGACCCCCCCCCCCCGCAGTGCAACGGCAAGATGGCCTGACTTACCCAACAGAGGCAAGGACCAGACAAGACAAGACATGACCCCCTGCGGAGCAACAGCAAGACGGCCTGACTTACCCCATGGAGGCGAGGACAAGACAAGACCAATACGAATGAACACCAGACAGTACCTATCTAGCTCCGGTGATGGAACTAGACCAAAGTGCAGGCAAGGGCTGCAGAAGAGGGCTAGAGGCGAGAGGGGCAGAGAAGGGGATAGGACAGGAATCACAGACCGCCAGGGCCAGGACTTGACTTGCTGCTTGAATGCCGCCAGGACCAGGACTTGACTTGCTGCTTGAATGCCGCCAGGACCAGGACTTGACTTGGGGCTTGAATGCCGCCAGGACCAGGACTTGACTTGCTGCTTGAATGCTGCTGGGACCAGGACTTGACTTGGGGCTTGAATGCCGCCGGGGACAGGACTTGACTTGCTGCTTGAATGCTGCCGGGGCCAGGACTGACTTGGAGTCTCCGGGTAGTGGCGAGCTCTCAACTCAGCCCAGGAACAGTAGACAGCGGTTCTTGATTCCCTCTGGCGGGTTAACTGACGGACCCACCTCGGTGAGGAAACTTTGCAGGCTCGCTTTGGTAAGGTAACTGGACAGGGTTGCTCTGGTGAGGAAAGGCGACTTACTGGCACTCACTTCGGCAGAGACTAGGCTTGCTCCGGCCAGGTGATATCGACACACCGTACCTTGGTGACTTTGCAAACGCTCCCGAGCCAGAGACTATAAACTACCGGTTCAGCCGAGCGTTAATTGCCTCTAATCGAGGGACACGGGAAAACAGGGAATCAACAGTCCGGATCGTAACATAAACAAGGTAAATCTAAAGGGACCCCGATCCGGACCGTGACAGCGATAGAGTTATAGAACTTCAGAATTTAGGTTGTATTTAGGATTGCCTGCGTAGCATGGGTGAGTGACATTGACCGGGATTTAACAGCACATTGCTTCCAGGAGGCCTCGAGCACATTTTGAATCTTTTCCTTTATCCACCCAGAGAAGCTCTTCACATGACGGAATTTGGAGGAGAATGTCTGCTTAGGAGTCCAGTGTATCTGACTTGGTGATAACCTGTGGACCTCAGTACCAGGGATGGCAATGCGAAAGCGGACACGGATTTCGGTTCGCACATTCTTCGTTTGAAGTCTGAGATTTTCACTTTGGAGTAGCTTGAGCGAAAACGGGAGCGAGTTGCGAGTACTTTTCACTTTGGAGTAGCGATGATGAAATCTGTGCGAGCCCAAGGTGTAGGGTTCTTCTCCTGGTGCAGAGGGAAGTGCCGAACGAGGAGGGAGTGGTGAGGAAACTCAAATCCTGTAGTATTTAATATAAAACAGGAGAGCGCCATGTGACTGACAACAGCGCTAGACCAGTATGGAAATCATTAACCATGAACGTAAAGAATGAAAAGATGTGGAACGCTTTATTCTTGTGAATATTTTATTATGAATAGTTAATTCTGCTTTAGCGTTTCTGTCGAGAGCGGAAACGGGCTGCGAGGAGATTCGCTGCGAGAACATAAACAAGAACAGGAAATCTTGTTGCGTCGAGTTTCACTTGGGCCAATAAAAAGTGAAGTTTAAGCGGAACTCCCATTGTGGGAGGGGACAGAGATAGGGTGGAGACTCCGAGCGTTTATCTCCGGAGATTCCGGAGTCTACTTTGCAGTGGCCATTGTGTGAGTCTGTGGGACAGGTGATAGCAGGTAAGATCAGGTACGTTTGGTACCGGGATACCAAATTGCAACTAATGAAATGAAGTAAGGATACAGGATCAGGCGGTGTGTTGTAGCGGCTGATGTGGGAGCTGATGAGACCATTGCGATTCGTGATGACCACATCTGCAACAAGTTTGGGTAAATTTATTATCAAAGTACATATCGTCACCATATGCAATTCTCAGCTCCTCTCTGTATCGCACACATAATCCTGTATATTTCAATTAGGTCACCTCACAGCCTCCTATGCATCGATAAAACGTGCCCAACCTGGGTCGAGGTTTTTCTGTTCATCAACCCTGTCTAGTGCCTGACCACTTATTGTACATGTCAAACCCTTATTTGACTTTTCAAAAACGTCATGTTGAAGTTATCAGCGTTATATTCTACATGCCTGGGTCTACAAGACCTGAGTGATAAGGAAAGATTAAGTAGGTTAGGGATTTATTCCTTGTAATGTACAAGGTAGAGGGGAGATTTGATAGAAGTATATAAAACTATGAGGGGTATCGATAGGGTAAATGCAAGCAGGCTTTTTCCATTGAGGTTGGGTGGGACTACAATCAGAGGTCATGGGTTAAGGTTGAAAGATGAAAAGTTTAAGGGGAACATGAGGGGAAACTTCTTTGTTGAGAGGGTTGTGAGAGTGTGGAACAAGCTGCCAGCACAACTGGTGCATGCGAGCTGGATTTCAGTGTTTATGATGGTGGGGGTATGGCGGGCTATGGTCTGGGTTCAGGTCAATGGGAGTAGGCAGTTTAAATGGTTTCGGCATGGACTGGACGGATCGAAGGGCCGCTTTCTTACCTGTACTTTTCTTTGACTAAAGGGATAAGCCAATTAAGCTTTCGTAGATTACAGTGTGCTAAAGACGATGAAACATCACATTTCACAATATTGTTTCCATCGGTTAGACACTTGTGCTTCAGTCACGAAAGACTCCCGATCAGGCAAGTCACTTCTTAGTTTGAGAATTCATCACCATATCTATATTTCCCTTACAGTAGGATCTAATCTTACCAATAAACTGCATCAAATTTTCTGGACTCTTGTGTTCCCTAGTGCACTTGTTGAACCTCAGAATTATTTTTCAATGACTTCACACAATTGAAATAGTTTCTCAAATACAATGATTCTGAAATGCTGCATGTTTTTCTCGAGTTTCAGAAATGCTTGGCTATCTGATTCTGTCGCTGGTACTTTGCTTCCTGTACTGGCGGTACAGAGACTGGAAACAGGTAACAAATATATTTGACAAGCACGTGTACATCACAGGCTGTGACTCTGGCTTTGGAAATCTTCTGGCCCAGCGTCTGGACCAGCAGGGATTCCATGTTCTGGCTGCCTGTTTTACTGAGAAGGGTGCTGAAGAACTGAAGAGCAGGACATCATCGAGACTCAAAACAATTCAACTTGATGTTACCAAGTCTGAGAGCATTGGGAAGGCAGCAGAATTTGTAAAATCGGAGGTAAAGGGAAAAGGTAATTTAAATTTAAACCTTTATCTTTGCCATATAGAAATTGTCAATTCTTAGATCAGGGGTCGGCAACCTTTTTGCCTCAGTGGGCTGGATCACGTATTAATGAGCGGACAGTTGGCCAGATAAATGCCATTAAAAATTTTGAAATTTTGGAATTATCCATTTAAATACATCTAGTTATGTTTTGCCTCAAATTAGTGAATAACACATGCTGGAAAACCATTTGTGCTTAACCAAGGTTGCTAATTAGTAATCACAGAACTCAGTTTAGTTTTTTTGTCCCACCATTGCTGGTGCCCCATCAGTTGTGATGCCAATTAGCTTCGACACATTAAGTTTCATTTCTGACATCATTTTCAGCAAAGCTTCAAAAATGTCTGCTCCAGTAACCGTATCCTTCGTAGGAATTAATTGAATAAACTCTTCAAAAATTTGAAAAGTTGAGGTCAGTCCTCGCACAAACACCGCAAGTTGAGCAGTGTCTCTCAAGTCTGTACTCTCATCAAGCGCAATTGAAAAAAAAATGCAATTCGTTGCAGGCATCCCTTAAACAACTTTTCACATCTGCTGACTGTCATGGACCCTGTGACGGGGATAAAGAACCAGCAGAAATAGAAACCACTTTGGAGTCTCGTATTGCTATAAACTACTAATATCTATTAGTAACTACGCAATACAGTAATATAAATGTAGATAAATCAAACAGTTTAGCAATGATTATATATAAAAGTAAGTGTGGAATATATGTATGAAAAAACCAAGCTTCTTTAAGTCTAGGGGTAAAAAGATACAGTCTTACGATGTTGAGTAAAGTTCAGTTCAGTTCAGTTCGTGGTATTTAGTTGAGTAGTGATGGAGAGAGAGAGAGAGAGTGAGTTGAGTCTTCAGGTGACTGATGCCGTCGATCTCCTCATCGTCCTCCGAAATCCTTCACAAGTCACCGACTGTGACTTTAACCAGGGGGACCGGTCTTCCTGTGGTGAAGCTATCACCCAGGCGAGGGTGGACACATAGACAACTCCCCACCAGTCAACCCCTTCTCCTCAAACTGGAATAGCAACTTGGATCAATCCGCCTGATCGATCCTCCAAAACCCACTTTCTCTGCAGGCACAACAATGCTCATTCAGTGTCCAGATCGTGTGTCCTCAGGTCTGTATCATCTGACTTCCCATTTATTTCACCAGGCTGTGCATCACTTGTCATTCAAAGAGACCCTCCCTCCTTTGTCTGTAAAGGAGTACAAGCAGGCAACAAGTCCTTGGAAGTAACATCAACAACCTGCTGAAAATAATAACATCGAGTGTCCTCTGCCTTCGGTCACCATAGCAACCTTGGAGCTGCTTGGTGCCATCTCCAACTCCCAACTCAGTAAAAATCCAGAGTTACTTCCAATTCCTTAAAGTGACAGTCCAACTGTTAATCTTCGTCTCTCTCTCTCTTCAAAAGCAATATATCGGTGGTAAATAACTCTGTCTCTCTCTCTCTCTCCTTTCCAACCAAACCATCAATGATAAATGTCTCTCTCCAACAGTTAATAGGGGCACTCCTGGATCCCCTCACACTCCCCTTCCTCGGGAAAAAAAATTGTCGAAGACGATTTTTTTTATATGTCCATTACAGGGTTTTAAACAATACAGGAAATAAAACATCAGATGACAAAGCAAAAATGTGTACAGTTTTCAACTTAACATCGGGATAAGCAATCAGCTATGACATTGTCAGTACCTTTCACATGTTTGATTTTTAAGTCACCTTCCTGCAGTACTAGACTCCAATTTAACAACCTTCTATTCTTATCCTTCATCTTAGTTAGAAACATCAACTGATTATAACCCATGTAAACCACAAGTGTCTCTGAGCAACAGAAAGGTTTTGAGGTCTCTGATCATAGGCCTCAACGTTTCAACGTTTTGAGACTTTGTAGCTGGCACGGGTAGCTCCTCCATTTTCACTGCTTTTACAGCACTCAGTGTCTACCTTCCTGCGTTTCGCATTCATTGCCGTTGGAATTTTTTTGATTGTATTTCGTAACGCAAGTTATTCAACAAGTATCGTAGCACATGTAAATATCTGGATATTTAGCGTGGATTTCTTGTTAAAACACAGTGACGTTGTTTCTGTTTACAAATTTGAATGATCTCATCTGAAAACCTGTGCATGCACGGAGAGTATCAAATACATATTAATAAGGTAGTCTGCCTTCCCATCATTCGTATATACCAGTGTTTGGTCTGGAACCAAACGGAACCTGGGTCCAGTGTAACAGGACGCCATGCATGTCCATCAGTTGGTTGGGTGAAACACTCAGAATAAGGAAAAAGTGCTCGCGGGCCGGATAAGCATAGTATCTCAATATTTACTCGCGGGCCGGTCAAAATACCTTTGTGGGCCAGATCTGGCCCGCGGGCCGTAGGTTGCCTACCCCTGTCTTAGATCATATTGCTTAATGTGAACTGTCCCTGTTTCTCAAATAAAGAGGGTCTAATCTGTTCTGTCGTGGGTTACTAAGAACAAACCATATTCTGGAAGAATTAAAGCTAGAATGTTTATTTACAACAGCAAACTGCAAGTACATCTTTAAAATACAGTTTCTAGATCATTCTCTCATTTCCGCGCATGCTCATAACTCTGTCCAAGCACATTCTTACACGTGATATCACCACATCTTCCTTTCCTTAAAAAGAAAAACAATTAGCAATATTAAACAAACAAAAGCATCATTTAACATGCCTCTATCAGTCTCTCTGGGGGTTTAAGAACATAAGTAGACCTAAGTGGCTCACACAGTTCTTGTGTTTCGTTGTTATTTCCTTGTTTCATCTGGTCTGCACCAGTTAACTGAAACTCTGAAGTTGGCTCTTTCTTAAGGTCTTTGAGAAGAAATCGCAATTCATCCATTAACTGTGTAATTTCTTTTTTATGCTGAGACTTCATCATTTCAATAAAACTTCTCAATTCCTTCACTTGTGCTTTCACTTCTTCAATTGGATCCTGATTCTTGTCACTCTTTGGCTTCAGATCCGTATTGTAGTGTGTGTAAGTTTAGCCTCTGTCCACTGTATTCTGACTCTGTATCACTGTCTAGGACTAAGACACTTTTTACCAAATTCAGTACATTTTTTGGCACTACCACAAATGAAAGTATGTGCTCAATATTTTTGTGTGATACTTTTGCCACACATGTTCCTTTAACTGGAATATCTGCACCTGAATACCCAGTCACTTTTATATTTGTCTGGTGTAACTTTGGTCTTGGCTTTAATGCATTAAACTCAGATTCTGCAAGAACATTTACTTGTGCTCCAGTATCTAATTTAAACAGAATAATATTTCGGTTCACTTGCAATGGCAAAGTCCACTCATTCTTACTTCCTTTGTTTTCACAAAGCACATCTATATAAAACTTCTCGAGTTCATTTTCAAGCACAGCATTTACGTGCTTTATTTCGTTTTTACTTCTGCAACAGCGTGAAAAATGATTACTCTTACCACAGTTGTTGCACATTTTCTGATATGCTGGACACTTTTTAGGTCAGTGCTCCCGCCCACAGCGATCACAAAGTTTTTTTTCTTTCAGATGACGTCTTGTTCTCTGTCGGTTTCGTTGCCATTGTATTATTTTTTCTAATACGTTTGCACACCATGTGTACATTGCAGTTCTCAATAAAAAGCTCTTTAGCCTGTGACATCACGGTCTCAGAAGCTTTGCAGAGTGCCACAGCTTTTTCCAAATTCAAATCTTGTTCTAACAGTCTTTCTCTCAGACCATTATCCAGAATGCTGCAAACAGTTCTGTCCTTAATGAGAGAGTCTGTAAGCTCTGCAAACTCGCATCTTTTACTGTGGTTTCTCAACTCCCTAACAAATTGATCAATCGTTTGACCAGGTTTCTGCTGACATTTGAAAAAATTGTAGCGCTCGTATGTCACATTACACTTCGGTATACAAAATGCTTCAAATTTGTTGATTATCACTCTTGGATTCAAATTATCCACATTTTCTCATCCCCTATTGCATGGAGTAGGATCGCTGCTTTCGTTTTTTCTGTTTTATTTTCTGCTTCGATCGCCGATAAATAAATTTCAAAATGCTGTTTAAATCTTTTCCAATTTTCAGCTACGTTTCCAGTCAGCTGAAGCGTTGATGGGGGTTGCAGAACATCCATTTTTAAAGCTGTTAGCAAACAACGAAAAAGTTTGCGCTCTTTTTGTTCGATTATCTTTGCTTCTCCCGCGTTAGTGAAACGAATTATTCTTCCAGACCGACTTCTGATACCATGGTGTGTTCTTTACATGTACCGAGAGTTAAAAGAACAAACCATATTCTGGAAGAATTAAAGCTAGAACTTTTATTTACAACAGCAAGCACGTCTTTAACATACAGTTTCTAGATCATTCTCTCATTTCTACGCATGCTCATAACTCTGTCCAATCATGTTCTTACACATGACAGGTGATATCACCATATGTTTAAAAATGTAAAGCAGTAAATGCGTTTTGAAAATCTTCAGTAATCAAATCAGTTTTAATATCAGTGGCTTTTGTTGATAAATTTGTCAATTTTCTGGCAGCAGTACAGTGCAACACCAAATAGAGAAGATAAAAAAGTGATGTCTTTATGAAGGGGTGATCAATTTTGAATGCAAATGCTAGCCTTTCAAGTGAAACTCATGTATCATAATAGCAACAAAAAGAAAAAGGCACCTTAAAAGGCTTGGGACAGGCATGTTCATGGAATTAATCCTGTGTGTAAAATTCAATATGAATTCTATAGGACATAGGAGCAGAATTTGGCCATGTAGCCCACTGGGTCTGCTCTGTTATTCCATCAATGCTGATCCATTTCCCTCTCAGCCCCAACCTCCTGCCTTCTACCCATAACCTTTCATGCCCTGACTAGTCAAGAATGCATCAACCTTTGCCTTAAATATATCCAACCACTTGGCCTTCACAGCCGCCCATGACAATGAATTCCACGGATTCACCACTCTCTGGCTAAAGAAATTCCTCCACACCTTCATCCTAAATGTATAGTGCTCTATTCTGAGGCTGTGCCTTCTGGCCCTAGGCTCCCCCACCATTGGACGAATTGAAGGTGTTGCATTTTAGAAGGTCAAACGCAAGAGGAAAGTAAATGGTAGGAGTATTAAGAACACAGGCTTTCAGTTGGATTTTGGGGTGCAGCTGCATAACTCCCTAAAAGTGGCAACATGGGTGGATGAGGTGGTAAAGATAGCAGAAGGGCATTGAGTGTACAAATTGGGAGTTCATGTTGAAGCATGTAAAACAGTAGTTGGATCACATTTGGAGTATTAAGTGCAGCAACTATATTTTATTAGAAGGTCAAGGAGAAATTTATGTCACCCAGAACACTCACAAATGTCTACAAATGTACCGTGGAAAGCATTCTGACTGGTTCCATCACTGTCTGGTATTGGGGTGGGGAGGGTCTACTGCACATGATTGAAACAAGCTGCAAAGAGTTGTGAACTTAGTCAACTCCATCATGGCACTAGACTCCGTAGTACCCAGGACACCTTCAGAGAGCGATGTCTCAAAAAGACGGCATCCATCATTAAGGACTCCCACCACCCAGGTTATGCTTCGTTCTCGTTCCTACCATAAGGGAGGACATGCAGAAGCCTGAAGGCACACAATCAATGATTCAGGAGCATGCAAATATACAGATATTACTACTGCCAATTCCATGCCTTTCCAATCCTCTCTGCGACTGAAAGCCAATTTATTTTCTCATTGACCTACGTCTGATGAAGGGTCTTGGATCTGAAGCATTAACTCTGTTACAGTTTGCACAGATGTTTTCATAAGACCATAAAGAATAGGAGCAGAATTAGGCCATTCATCCTATTGAGTCTAAGGGGATGTCATGTTATCCTCCTGTGCTCTGCCTCCAAAGGCAGGAGATCCACGGTGGTGTAGTGTTTAGCACAGCACTTTACAATACAGTTGACCCTGGTTCAGTTCCCGCCTCTGCTTGTAAGAGTTTCTACGTACTCGCCGTGTACATGTGGGTTTCTTCTGGGTGACTCCATTTCCTCTCACGATCCAAAGAAGTACTGGTTGGTAGGTTAATTGGTCATTGTAAATTGTCCTGTGATTAGGCTCGGGTTAAATCGGGGGAGTTCTGAGTGGCGTGGGTTTAAGGGGCGCAAGGGACTTCACACTGTATCTCAATAAATGAATCCTTTGTTAGACATGGTTTCCATGCTCTTAAGAGTATTGCTGACATTTTCTGTAGGTTGATTGAATTCCGTGTTGTCTTTGGAGTGACTGTTCTGATTTGATTTCTGGTTGGTTAGGACACAGCAGGAACAGTACATTTTGGCTCAGGTAAGTGAGTACCACAATTAAGTCAAAGTTTCATGGAAATAGTTTAAAAGGTATACAAAGAAAGAGACAAACCATCAGTTAACTGACTCTAATTAGGAACAGCTCAGCAACAGTCTCCTGTCCCAATTAAACACCATGATGTTCCAAATAAACAAAGGGCATCCTGGCTGTTTTCTCGATTTTCTGTTTTTATTCTGTGTCAAATAGGAGACTGATTAACCGATGGCTCAATTAATTGGAATCCACTGCCGTGATTAAATTTATTTCTTAGACTTTTGCATTGAATTGACTTTATTTCTTATATCCTTCATATACATGAGTAAAGATCTTTGTTACGTCTCTGTCTAAATGTGCAATTTATAGTAATTTATAATAAATAGTATATCCAACAGGACAATCAGTGTAACATAGAAATAGGATTGTATCAGCATGAATTAATTCATCTGATTGCCTGGTGAAAGAAGCTGTCCCGGAGCCTGTTGGTCCTGGCTTTTATGCTACGGTACCGTTTCCCGGATGGTAGCAGCTGGAACCGTTTGTGAGTTGGGGTGACTCAGGTCTCCAGTGATCCTTCAGGCCCTCTTAACACACCTGTCTTTCTGATTCTGGAGGGTGGAGGTACTGTTATGTCCACCCCCTCCCACCCCACCCATTTAGTTTGCTGTTTTATTTCTAGCTACGAGCTCTCAATGCCTAATTGTAAGTTTGCAGCTATTGTTGATTACTTTTATTTGTGTTGTTAGCAACTAACCATCATCATCAGATTGACCATTCTGAAGCAGGAAGCACTTTGTTCGGAGTCAAAGGAGTTTTGATCAATATTTGAATTCGTCTTTTGTGAGAATGCCTAAAATACTGTCTTTTCACTCAGCTGCTTGCATACTGTGATATATTGGTGATCATTAAAACAGTCTTCAAACTATAACTACACTGGGAATGGAGTCTACCTATCTGCCTAGCTTAAGGAAACGGGGAAAGATTCTTGAGTGAAGGCAGAAAAGGTGTCCCTGCATCTAGAGCGAGTCAGTTCCATTAAATTCCTGGCATCCTTTTGATCTGTGGCACTTGCAGTCTTTTGAGCGAGTGTAGTGGGTTTGGTTGATTAGACCCAAACAATCTGTGTTTCCAGGAGATGTGCTAACAAGCATACAAGAACAATAAAGTAATTTAAGCCTATTTATTTTCATAAAATAGAAAGCACAAATAAAGCACACAAAATACAAAGATTTCAGAGCTCACGATTCTTAGATACTATTTGTTGCTGTGTCGGGGGAGCTCGGAATTTCGACTCACTCATGAAACCACCCCTGGGTCCAAGCTCTGATCGTGACTTCCAGTCAGTGCAAAGTACAAAAAATCAGTGAAAGGCACCCCAGTAAATACAAGTGTGATAAGCATAGAGAGACCCAGAAACAGTCAAACTCTTTGATCTTTTGTTCTCATGCCTGTGTTTTATTCAAACAATATGTGTTCATTAACACAGTGTTCAGCTTATCCTTCTAAATCAATTATAATAGGCATCCGTTAGTCTCGTGAGACCATGGATTTGCGCCTTGGAAGGTTTCCGGGGTGCAGGGCTGGGCAAGGTTGTTTGGAAGACCGGCAGTTGCCCATGCTGCAAGTCTCCCCTCTCCACGACACCGATGTTGTCCAAGGGAAGGGCACTAGGGCCGATACAGCTTGGCACCGGTGTCGTCGCAGAACAATGTGTGGTTAAGCGCCTTGCTCAAGGACACAACACGCTGCCTCAGCTTAGGCTCAAACTAGCGACCTTCAGATCACCAGACAGACACCAGGCAGCATACATGAGGTTTAGGAAGCAAGGTTCAGATGGGTCTATTGAGGAATATAGGGAAGCAAGAAAGGAGCTTAAGAAGGGGCTGAGAAGAGCAAGAAGGGGGCATGAGAAGGCCTTGGCGAGTAGGGTAAAGGAAAACCCCAAGGCATTCTTACAGTAATGTGAAGAAAAAAAGGATGACAGGAGTGAAGGTAGGACCGATTAGAGATAAAGGTGGGAAGATGTGCCTGGAGGCTGTGGAAGTGAGCGAGGTCCTCAATGAATACTTCTCTTTGGTATTCACCAATGAGAGGGAACTTGATGATGGTGAGGACAATATGAGTGAGGTTGATGTTCTGGAGCATGCTGATATTAAGGGAGAGGAGGTGTTGGAGTTAAAATACATTAGGACAGATAAGTCCCCGGGGCCTGATGGAATATTCCCCAGGCTGCTCCACGAGGCGAGAGAAGAGATTGCTGAGCCTCTGCCTAGGATCTTTATGTCCTCGTTGTCCACGGGAATGGTACCGGAGGATTGGAGGGAGGCGAATGTTGTTCCCTTGTTCAAAAAAGGTAGTAGGGATAGTCTGGGTAATTATAGACCAGTGAACCTTACGTCTGTGGTGGGAAAGCTGTTGGAAAAGATTCTTAGAGATAGAATCTATGGGCATTTAGAGAATCATAGTCTGATCAGGGACAGTCAGCATGGCTTTGTGAAGGGCAGATCGTGTCTAACAAGCCTGATAGAGTTCTTTGAGGAGGTGACCAGGCATATAGATGAGGGTAGTGCAGTGGATGTGATCTATATGGATTTTAGTAAGGCATTTGACAAGGTTCCACAGGGTAGGCTTATTCAGAAAGTTAGAAGGCATGGGATCCAGGGAAGTTTGGCCAGGTGGATTCAGAATTGGCTTGCCTACAGAAGGCAGAGGGTGGTGGTGGAGGGAGTACATTCAGGTTGGAGGATTGTGACTAGTGGTGTCCCACAAGGATCTGTTCTGGGACCTCAACTTTTCGTGATTTTTATTAACGACCTAGATGTTGGGGTAGAAGGGTGGATTGGCAAGTTTGCAGACGACACAAAGGTTGGTGGTGTTGTAGATAGTGTAGAGGATTGTCAAAGATTGAAGAGAGACATTGATAGGATGCAGAAGTGGGCTGAGAAGTGGCAGATGGAGTTCAACCCGGAGAAGTGTGAGGTGGTACACTTTGGAAGGACAAACTCCAAGGCAGAGTACAAAGTAAATGGTAGGATACTTGGTAGTGTGGAGGAGCAGAGGGATCTCGGAGTACATGTCCACAAATCCCTGAAAGTTGCCTCACAGGTGGATAGGGTAGTTAAGAAAGCTTATGGGGTGTTAGCTTTCATAAGTCGAGGAATAGAGTTTAAGAGTTGCGATGTAATGATGCAGCTCTATAAAACTCTGGTTAGGCCACACTTGGGAGTATTGTGTCCAGTTCTGGTCACCTCACTATAGGAAGGATATGGAAGCATTGGAAAAGGTACAGAGGAGACTTACCAGGATGCTGCCTGGTTTAGAAAGTATGCATTATGATCAGAGATTAAGGGAGCTAGGGCTTTACTCTTTGGAGAGAAGGTGGATGAGAGGAGACATGATAGAGGTGTACAAGATAATAAGAGGAATAGATAGAGTGGGTAGCCAGTGCCTTTTCCCCAGGGCACCACTGCTCAATACAAGAGGACATGGCTTTAAGGTAAGCGGTGGGAAGTTCAAGGGGGATATTAGAGGAAGGTTTTTCACTCAGAGAGTGGTTGGTGCGTGGAATGCACTGCCTGAGTCAGTGGTGGAGGCAGATACACTAGTGAAGTTTGAGAGACTACTAGACCGGTATATGGAGGAATCTAAGGTGGGGGCTTATATGGGAGGCAGGGTTTGAGGGTCGGCACAACATTGTGGGCCGAAGGGCCTGTACTGTGCTGTACTATTCTATGTTCTATGTTCTGTGAACCACTTGGCCACGTACCAACACTTATAAGTTAATTAAACACTTTAATAGTTACTATTCATCCATTACTCCACCAAGAATTTAAATATAAGACAAGGAGCATGATGAACCTGTAACACTAGAGCAATTATAATAAAGGGTAATCTGACATTAAATCTTTTTTTTTGTTCATTTCAACAATTATAGGACTCTGGGGGCTGGTTAACAATGCTGGCATCATGAACCCCCTTGCACCTGTTGACTGGCTTATGATAGATGATTACAGAGCCGTGCTGAATGTCAACCTGGTTGGACTTATTGAGGTCACACTAAGTGTACTTCCACTGATAAAGCGGGCACGAGGCAGAATAGTGAATATTGCAAGTGTATTTGGAAGGGTATCCCCAATAAGTGGAGCATATTGCATCTCTAAATTTGGTGTAGAAGCCTTCAATGACAGTCTCAGGTGAGTTTGAAATTAAGATGCTCTACTTGATATTTCTCTTTATGTATCAACATAACAGAGTAGAGTTCTTTTAATCTGGCGTTTTGTTTTTCGGGAATCCTGGTGGTTCACTATCTGACTTGCTCCTGCTCCAGGATATCGGCCAGGAACTGAGAGTGAGCCCTGAGCCAAGACCTGGTACCAGGCCTTGGGGACCAGAGCACCAGGGGCCAGGAAATTTGTCATATTTGTGGCTGGAGTCAGGGACCAGAGTGCTTGTATATTCCCTCTTCCCTTTAGACTCCATGTTAGTGATGGGGGAAGAAGGAAATGGCTGATGAACTGAATGAGTATTTTGCATCAGTCTTCCCTGTAGAAGACACTAGCAGTACGTCAGAGGTTTGAGAATGTCAGAGGATAGAAGTGAGTGAAGTTGTCATTACTAAGGAGAAAGTTCTTGGGAATCTGAAAGGTCTGAAGGTAGCTAAGTTACCTGGACCAGATGGTATATACCCCAGCATTCTGAAAGAGGTAGCTGAAGAGATTCTGGAGGCATTACTAATGATCTTTCAGGAACCAATTGATTCTGGCATGGTTTTGGAGGAATGGAAAATTGCAAATGTCACTCCACTCTTCCAGAAGCGAGGAGGGAGAACAATGGAAACTGTAGGCCAGTTAGTCTGATCTCAGTGGTTGGGAAGATGTTGGAACTGATTCTTAAGGATGTAGTTTCAGTGTACTTGGAAACACATGATAAAATAGGCTGAAGTCAGCATGGTGTCCTTGGGTGAAAAACTTCCCTGACAAATCTGTTGGAATTCTTTGAAGAAATAACAAGCAGGATAGATAAAGAAGAACTGGTGGATGTTGAATACTTGGATTTTCTGAAAGCCTTTAACAAGTTGCCACACACGTGGCTGCTTCAGAAGCTAAGAGCCCATGGTATTACAGGAAAGATATTCGTGTGGATAAAGCAGTGGTTGATTGGCAAGAGAGAAATAGTGGGAATAATGCAAGTTTTTTCTGGTTGGCTGCCAGTGACCAGTGGTGTATAACTGGAGTATGTGTTGGGACATCTATTTTACGTTATATATCTATGACTTGTATAACAGAATTGATGGCTTTGTGGCCAGGTTTGCAAACGATATGTAGATACATGGAGGGGCAGGTGGTTTTGAGGAAGATGAGAGGCTACAGAAGGACTTAGACAGATTAAGAGAATGGGCAAAGAATTGGCAGATGGTATACAGTGTTGGGAAGTGAATCGTCATGCACTTTGGGAGAAGAAATAAAAGGGAAGACTATTTTCTAAATGGAGAGAAAATACAAAAATTTGAGGTGCAAAGGGATTTCATGCAAGATTCCATAAAGGTTAATTTTTTATTTGAGTTTGTGGTGAGGATGGAAAATGTAATGTTCACATACATTTCGAGAGGACTAGAATATAAAGCAAGGATGTAATTGAGGTTTTATAAAACATTGGTGAGGCCTCACTTGGTGTACTGTGAGCAGTTTTATGCCCCTTATCTAAGATAAAATTTGCTGATATTGGAGAGGGTTCAAAGAAGGATGACAAAAATGATTCTGGGATTGAAAGGTTTGTCATATGAGGAGTGTTTGCTGGCTTCAGATGTCTATTCACTGAAATTCAGAAGACTAAGGGGTGATCTCATTGAAACATTGATTGTTGAAGGGCCTGGACAGAGAGTATGTGGAGGCGTATCCTGTGGTGGAGGAGTTTAAGACTAGAGGACACAGCCTCAGAATAGAGGAACGTCCATTTACAACAGAGATGAGGAGGAATTTCATTAGCCAGAGAGTGGTTAATCTGTGAAATTTATTGCCTCATATGGCTGTGGAGGCCAGATCGCTGGAAACACTTGAGACAGAAATCTCAACCAGAAATAGCGACTGTACACCTTTCTATAGATGCTGGCTGGCCTGCTGTGTTCCTCAGACATTTTGTGTGTGTTACCTACTTATTCAACCTTTTTTTAATGAACATCATTTTGTATTTTATTTTCATTTTTAATCTTTACTCTTTGTAAATCACCTGGAATTACATCTTCTGCAGGAAAAATGCTGTATAACTTTGTTGTTATTATTATTATTATTATTATTATTATTACTTCATAAAAGATTGACTGGGTCCCCTCATAGTCTATCATTTAAAGCAGCTTGAACATTATAATACATAAAATAAAAAAGGACAAAGTAAACAAAAGCCGGTAGATAAAAGTTCATAACAACATGATGGTTTTATTTTGTAATTTTGCAGGAGAGATGTGAAGTGTTTTGGAGTGAAAGTAGCTTGTATTGAGCCAGGTTTTTTCAAAACATCCTTGACTAATATAGACTACATAGTGCAGCAAATGAACAGGTTGTGGAGTAGGTTACCACCAGACGTACAAGAAGAATACGGGCATGATTTCGTGGATAAAGGTTAGTTGTTTTTATCTTATATATATTTAGATGTTTTTAATTAAAGATATCCAATTATGAACTTGTGATCCAAATGGATACATTACCTAAAGGAAGCTTGTCTCAATAAATATTATTCATCCACTGCTATGCTTCACCTGGAGATAGCAGAATAGTGTAGAAAATGCAAAATCCATTTTTTGAGTTTTTTATGTTTATATATAAATTGTTCAAATGAATTGGTTCAATTTAATATAGAGAATGTATACAGCCTGAAATTCTTAACCTTCACAGACATTCACAAAACAATAAAACCCAAAGAATGAATGATAGAAACTTCAGAAACGTAAAGCCCAGCCTATCCTTCACACCTTCCATGCACAAGCAGCAGCTGAGGCACTGATTTCCTCTCCCTCCCCACCCCACCACCCTCCCATCATGCAAGTGTACGGGGTCTTTGTTTTGTTACATTTAAAATGGCGACTTTGTTATGTTAATCTGGGGAATGCGGCTTTGTTGTGCTTCAACACTGAAGAGAGTTTGCGCTAACAGTTGTTTTCTTTAAAATGAGATAACAGGGTTCTATTAGCCAATGGGTGGTTATGTATTGTTTTGTTTTCGGATACCATGCTGTATGATATGACTGTGGACTGAGTTTTGGCGGGGAGTCAGAGGAGAGACGAGGAAGACCGCGGACGTGTGGAGAGACTCCGGTCGATCACTCAGGGTGGTCCCGAGCCGTGAGTCGACGGAATTCGGGTGGTCGTCTGAAGTCGAATTGAGCTCCAACGTAGCGCGCAAAGAACTTGGACTTTGATAAATGTTGGCGCCTTTTTTTTATTACTTTCCTCTCTGTATCAAATGTATATTAATGTCATAGAATTAGTAATATCTATAAAGTGTATTTGTTAAAATTTACTGGGTGTGCTGGCTGATGATTGATGTTTGTGATTGATTAATTTAAATTACTCAACAAAGAGTGCAGAGACCAGCAGCTCTCTGGTCCAATGTTGCAATCTGCCAAGTCACTTCTCCAAAAACCCTGACGGCTCTTACTCACCATCGGTTTGGTGGGGGGGTGGAGGTTAGAGGATGAATCGAGTACAGGGGCCTTCTTCTGACAGCAGCACACACTGTCTGCTGTCCCAATATTTCAGTCTCCCATGACATTTCCATGGCGATATCAGGGAAGAACCTGGTCGTCTACGGGTCCGGACCCGAAGGTGCAAGTCTTGTAGGCAGCTCCTGGAGATAGGAAAGCGCCAGGCTGCACAGCCGGTTCAAAGGCCCACTGCTTGTGAAGAACCGTCGTTTGAGCAGTAGCTCACAGGCTCTGACAGAACCCCAGACACCTTGAACAGAAAAGAAAGACACGAGAAGAAGAAAAAGCTATCTCCTGGACAAACTGGAAGGTCACCTGGGTCTGCAAAAACTGATGCTGCCATCTTTCCTGTTCATCCTCCCATACACAAAGCATGTATCTTTCAGCAGCACCACTGCTGTACTATATCTCTCCTTTGTAAATCAACCATCTGTGTTAACCTTGTGAACCATCGTTTTCAATAAAAACTTGAAGGTACAAGATGCTAATTTTGAAGAAGGCCTCACACCCCACTTCAAGGATTTCATATTAGCATTTGCAGCTCAATAATTGCACAGTTGCCTGCAACCTGTGGTCTCTTTTCCTCTTGCTCAGGAAGTTGTTCAAGTTCTAATCTCAAGTATGACCAACACAGCACTACAATCTCAAGCCAGGATCTGAAAGTTAAAAGATGAAAATACAAAATACTACCTGCATACAGATCCCATGTTTTGAATTTCATAATTAAATGAATCATAGAATTGTTACAGCAGAATTTTGCAAGAGAACTCAAATTGGCCCCATTTTGCTCTGTACCCAGTACAACTGTGTGAGTCGTACACAGGTGTTGTCTTTGATTACCCAATTTCAATCAAAATCATATCAAATTAGCATAAATATTAGAAACATTTCAACATTTCCAATATGTTTCAAGCATATTTTACTGTAACATACCAGAAACAAGCAACGTTATCGCTTGTGCTGACAGCTTGCTCCACTCTTTTACAACCCTCAGGTTCCCTTTAAACTTTTCACTTTTCACTCTTAACCCATGACCTCTGGTTGCAGTCCCACCCAACCTCAGTGGGGAAAAAGCCTGCTTGCATTTACCCGATATGTACCCCTCCTAATTTTTTATACCAAATCTGCTCTCAATCTTTTATGCTCCAAGGAATAAAGTCCTAACTCATTTAATACTTTCTTATAACTCAGGTCTTCCAAACCTGGCAACATCCTTGTAAATTTTCTCTGTACTCTTTCAACCTTATTTACTGCTGTGTCTGTAGACCTTAAACTATTGACACAACAGCAGATAGATTACTGATGTGTCTATAGTGACACCGACGTAAAATTTCATTTAAAAATTCCTTTCTTCCTGTATCATAGAAAATAGGCCACATTATCCCTTTCGGTGGTGTGAGTCAGGAATCTTGACTTTAAACTGTCAAAGATTTCAGAGAATGGAACCACAATTTGGAGCGTTAATACACACAGTTTCAGTAATTCTATATGTCGTAATAATGCAAAATGAATGTGAGGAAGGAGTACAGATGGTCCATTCATTCTAGATTGCATGGTTGCATCCCAGTTCCTCAAACCGCCAGCCCACTAGCAGCAGCTGCATGCAGTCTCCTAGAAGGAGAGGAAGCCGATATACCCAGCATTAATTGAAGAAAAAGAATCCATTAAATTCTTCCTCAGTCACCTGGGTTACAAGAGACACGAGGAGTAATAAAATGGGATTTTATTGGAGTGAGAGGCTGGAGATATAAAAATTGAGGTCTGTCAGGGACTTCCTGTTTGATTTCAGGTAGCAAGAACCATTTCTTGGAGAAGAGGCAGGAACTCCACCTGTTTCCTCTTGTGAGAGCATACAGGTTGTTGTGTATTTCAACAATATTTGAGTAATCTTGTGTATATATTGATTGATTAAACTGTTTTGTAAAAATGTAAAACTATGGCAATTACAAATGTCATCACACTACCACATGATGCACGTGCGCCTCGCTAAAAGTAAGCTCAGAGTTAGACCACATTTCACCAGTGTGGTGAATTTGTTACAATAGACAATAGGTGCAGGAGTAGGCCATTCAGCCCCTCGAGCCAGCACCGCCATTCACTGTAATCATGTTACCACTTGCAGCTATGGAGGCCAGGATGCTGGGTGTATTTAAGACAGAGATTGATAGGTTCTTGATTGGACATGGCATCAAAGGTTATAAGAAGGAGGCTGGGAACTGGGTTGAGGAGGAGAAAAAAGGATCCACCATGATTGAATGGCGGAGCAAACTCGAGGGCCAGACGGCCTCATTCTGCTCCTATGTCTTGTGGTCTTGTTTCGGACTCCCAGATCTTCCTGGTTTGGAGTTACAAAACATAACACCGAGAGTGAGCCTTTACTGCACAAGTCAACAACTCATCACAAAAATTAGCAGATTCCTAGGAAAATAAAATCTATCTGAAAACACTTCACCTTTCCTTTGTGCAAACAATATGTATCACTAATACTCTGCCATCTGTTATATATGGTGCTTATCAATATCATAGTTGAAAAACAATTTTCTTTAAATGTACTTTTCATATTGTTTTACAGTCTCTTTAAAACTGACAACGCAAGTGGAGAAGCAATTAAACACAGATTTGATGAAAGTGGTGTGGTGCCTGAACCATGCTCTGACTTCTCTTCATCCTCGTACTCGGTACTCTGCTGGAATCGATGCAAAGATTTTTTGGATTCCTCTCTCCTACATGCCAACTACTATCTCTGATTTTCTGCTCAGTAGAGATAAAATCAAGCCAGCAAAAGCTCTCTTTTAGCATTGTTTTGGGATTGAGTATGATGAAGAGGAAATAGTACTAGTGACACTAATGTAAAATATGATGTGATCCCTTTCTTTCTGTATCATAGAAAACAGGCAATGTTATTCCTTTCTCTGGTGTCAGTCAGTATCTTAACTTTCAAAACTATCAAAGATTTTGGAGAATAGAATCAAAATTTGGAGTAAATTTGAGGTGTGGATTTTGAGGTGTTATCAATTAAAAGGCATTTATCACTGCTGACGTTTCAATGTTCTGGTCAAAAATAAAAGGTCACAAATTGATTTATGTGTCTTTCTTGATTTTGTAGTTTGTTGTATTGTATAAATATATATTTTACAAATGTTAAGAAATGTTCCTCAGCCACCCAGTTGAACTTTTGGAAGGCAGTGAGTGAATCCTTTCAAGTCTTTTTAGAGTTTACAGAGAATTGTGTAAAGAAAGCTCCCAGAAACATCCAGTGAGAGACAGTAATGATTACAGTAATGCCTGCTAATGATTAGGTCAGAGGAGAATGGCCAGACTGGTTAAGTTTACAGGACGGTGACAGTAATTCAAGTTCAGCTGGAGGGGTAGCCAATCAGGACCGAGGCAAGCAATGGACTCCTACCTAAATGTGAGCAGTCCCAGAGAGAAACACCAAAAACTCTGCACTGAGAATGTTACCTCGACTGCTGATGAAATGCCTGCAGGCTAATTGCAAAGTGAAAACAGATCTCTACAAAGTGATCTAAATTAATTACAAATATAAAACATAAATAACTGATTGCGTAAGTATTCACCCCTCCCCCTTAACGTGAGACACCAAGTAATCACTGGTGCTGTCAATTGGTTTTGGAAGTCACAGAGCTGGTTAAATGGAGATTTGTTTTTGGAGGCCTGTGTGCAGTCAAGGTGTTTCAATTGATTGTAGTGAAAATACACCGGTCTCTGGAAGGGTCAACTGTTGGTGAGTCAGTATCCTGGGGAAAAACTACACCATGAAGACAAAAGAACACTCTAAACAACTCTGTGAAAAGGCTATTGAAAAGCACAAGTCAGGAGTTGGATACCATAAAACTTTCACGTCACTGAATAGCGAAAAGCCAAATTAAACCCACCGATTCAATGTTGTAAAACAATAAAAGATGAAAACTCCCGGCGGGGGGGAGGGGGCGAATACTTTTGGTGGGCACTGTTTATGACCTTTGCAGATTACTGTATACTCACGGTATACCTATGCCCACACAATCTTTCTCTTTAAAGAGTGATGTATTTCCCTTTTTTCATTTTCTGATAGGAACCCAAAGTATAGACAATGTTTGGTTTAAAAAAAGACAGAACAAATAACTATTTATATATCTGTAATTCAATGTTAAACCTAGTCAGAAGCAAATCCATAATAATGCTTTGTGATTATTCTCTGATGACCATTCCCTCTGAAAGGAAGCGTGTAGTCTCTGGAAAGTGTTTGAAGTCTGTGGCCAAAAAAAACCCAGCTCATTCAATTTTTAAACATAAGTGATTGTTTCTGCAGATGATGGATATCCAGAGTAGTACACACAAAATGCTGGAGGAACTCAGCAGGACAGGCAGCATCTTTGGAAAATAAATGAACGGTCAATTATCTTAACACATTCAAAGTTCAAAATAATGTGCAAAATTAAACGTTGAAAATTAAAATATTTGGTCAGAACAATGTCACGAGAGATCACATTGAACCCCCATCCACTGATGGCTTGTAATTCATCTCCAGTAAATCATTATAATGCCACTGTTAATAAGTACAAGACCAGTAGGATTCTGTACATAATATCACGGTGATGGGCACGTGGCCAAGTGGTTAAGGCGTTGGACTAGTGACCTGAAGGTCAGGAGTTCGAGCCCCAGCCGAGGGAACGTGTTGTGTCTGTGAGCAAGGCACTTAATCACACATTGCTCTGCGACGACACTGGTGCCAAGCTGTATGGGTCCTAATGCCCTTCCCTCAGACAACATTGGTGTCGTGGAGAGGGGAGACTTGCAGCATGGGCAACTGCTGGTCTTCCATTCAACCTTGCCCAGGCCTGCGCTCTGGAGAGTGAAGACTTTCCAGGCGCAGATCCATGGTCTCGCAAGACTAACGGATGCCTTTAAAATCACAGTGAAAACAGAAACAAATCCAAAGTTCAAAGAAAGTATCCACCTCATCTTTTAGAGAACAAAGTGCCAAGCTGAAGTGAAAATAAATGTTTAAAAATCTGACAGATATTGAAAGATTCGGGGATACGTTGGCCAGGAAAAGCAGTAAGTGGTAGAGTCAGTGTGGCGAGAAACACATTGGTAAAGGTTGTAAGGAGATAGAACGCAATGAGGAGAGTGGATAGTGATAACATTAGCACTCAAATAGCTGGATATGGAGAGGAGGGAGAAATGGTTTAATGAGAGGGAAAGATAAAAAGACTGTAAAAAATATCCAGTAGTAAAAATTTTCCCTCCCCCGCCCTACTTCAGCCTATCATTTTCCCAGGGTCCCCCCCCCTGCTTCCTTTCCTTCTATGGTCATCTCTTCTCTCCTGTTAGATTTCTTCATATCCAGTCCTTTCCATCCACCTAGCTTCACCTATCATTTTCTAGCAATCCTCCTTCCCCTCTCTCTGCCTTTTTTATTCTAGCGTCTTCCCTCTTCCTTTCCAGTTCTGAAGAAGGGTGCCAGCCCAAAACGTCAACTGTTTATTCATTTCCATAGATGCTGCCTGACCAGCTGAGTTCTTCAACCATTTTGTGTGTGTTGATGAAGAGTCTGTGAAGCTTATAGCAGGAGAGAATGAGACTGAGGAGTGCAAGTGTGAGAGAGAGCAGTGTAAAGTGTGAGAGAGAGAGCAGTGTAAAGCAATGCTGGAAGACTGAGAGATGCCACAACATCCTTGCATGTGGTTTAACTAGAAAAGTAGTTTTCACTCTGTATTGCCTCGTAAAACTTTCTATGGCATAAACAGCAAGAGTTAGACATTCACAGCAAAGTTACAACTGCCTTTCAACCGGTCATTAATGCAAAGGATGTGGATTGGATGCAAAGTTTTACTACCTAATGCTGCTGCCATTTAGGACAGTAATAAAGTTCCTCCATCTCTTGCTGGTGTTCAGGGTTTCCTTCATAATGTCA
Organism: Mobula hypostoma; assembly: GCF_963921235.1. Lineage (NCBI taxonomy): Eukaryota > Metazoa > Chordata > Chondrichthyes > Myliobatiformes > Myliobatidae > Mobula > Mobula hypostoma. The sequence continues at coordinate 182,700,070 of NC_086102.1, read as the reverse complement.
GTAGCTTCTTCTCGTTTCACGACTGTCAGCCATGCAAGTCCTGGGTGGAGACTCAGGAATACTGTCGCACTCAGATGTAGAAGGATTCTTCATTGCTGGTTTTGTAACAATTGTAGGCCGTATCTCGGGTAATGATGAGTTTGAGTACAGAGAGGAAATTAAGAACCTGGTGGCATGGAGCGAAGACAATAACCTATCCCTCAACGTCAGCAAGACGAAGGAATTGGTTGTTGACTTCAGAAGGATTAGCGGACCGCACAACCCCATCTACATCGGTGGTGCGCAAGTGGAACAGGTCAAAAGCTTTAAGTGCCATGTCCAATCAAGAATCTATCAATCTCTGCCTTAAATACACCCATCTACCTGGCTTCCACAGCTGCCTGTGGTAACAAATTCCACAAATTCCCCACACTCTGGCTGCATCTCTGTTTTAAATGGACACCCCTCTATCCTGAGGCTGTGCCTCTCTCGTCCTAGACTCCCCCACCATGGCAAACATCCTTTCCTCGTCTACTCTATCCAGGTCTTTCAATACTTGAAAGGTTTCAATGAAATCCACCCCCTCTCATCCTTCTAAATTCCGGTGAGTACAGACAGCGAGAAAGGGAAGCATTAATTATACCTGATTTTAAATAAATAAAATAATTAGAACAAAGATAAGAAGCCCACTGACTTGCAAAAGTGGTCATGTTATTGTGATAGATTAGAGAACGGAGAATCAGTAATTCTTGAACCGGGTGATGTGGAAGTTCAGCTTCTGGACCTTTTGACCAATGGTAGCTGCCATGAGGTGCCATGGCCTGGATGGTGAGGTCTTTGGTAACAGATGTTGCTTTCTTCTGGCAGCACCTCAGATAGATACTAGTGACGGTGTGCCTGAGATATATTTGGCTGAGTCCACAACTCTCTGCAGCATAGAATTATTATAGAACAATAACCATAACACAATCAGTGAACGACCACATTTAACCAGAGTGCAGTGTGCTGAAGACAGCAAACTGTGCAAGTGGGATACCTCAGGGAGACACTTTGGACGGCACGACGTTGCACTGAAGGACCTGTTTCTTTGCTATATAAACTCTAAAACTCCAATCTTTTGCTATTTCATAACTGGACACTCAGGTAAGTGTGCTTAAACATGAGCTTGTGCTGTAGTGCACAATTCATACACAACAACCGATTCTAATTCTCCTCCAATATCCTGACACATCTTTCCTATCGATGTATATGTCCATGGTCGATTTTAAACACTGTGAAAGGACCCACCTCTATCACCTCCTCTAATTGTTTGTTCATGTGACCACCACTCTCTGGCCCCTCAGTTCTCCCTTAAATCGATTCACACTCACCTCACACCTGAGCTTCTGATTCTAGACTCCCCTACCATGGGAAAGAGCTGTGCCTATGTCCCCTATCTATGCCCCTCTAAATTTTCTATTTTTTTCAATATTTTTATTAATTTATATATAAGAATACAGAGTACAGGAAAAAATATATGTCAATACATTAAACGAAATCACATATAAAGACTCCTTACCTTATATTAGTACAAATCAATTAGTTCGTAACATTGAAAAATAATAGTAATTTTATATAAAATAAATCTATCCCACTACCAAGACCGAAGCTGATTAATAGAAAAAAGGGAAAAAGATTCTAGTCATCATCTGTGCTTTAACAGCAAATCAAAGGTTTTGAAAATAATTCAAAAAGGGTCCCCATAATGTTTGAAAGTCTTGATTAGATTCAAATATTGAACATTAGATTCAAATATTGTATCTTCTCTAAATTTAAATATGACATGACATCACGTAACCATTGGGCGTGAATAGGAGGGGCCACATCTTTCCATTTAAGCAAAAGCGTCCTTCTGGCCATAAGAGACATAAAAGCCAAAATGTGCAAATCAGTTGGCTCCAAAATAAAGTCCTTTCCTCCAACAATACCAAATAAAGCAGTCAAAGGATTAGGCTTGAAATTTACTTTAAAAAGTATCAAAAAGGTTTGAAATAATTCTTTCCAATATTTTCCAAGACTCGGGCATGTCCAAAACATATGAATGAGTGAAGCTTCTCCATTATTACATTTATCACAATACAGAGATGTATCTAAATAAAAATGAGATGACTTATCCTTAGCCATATGGGCCTTATGGACCACTTTAAATTGAAGGAGACAGTGACAGGCACATAACGATGAACTGTTGAACAATTTAAAAATTTGATTCCAAGTTTCCTCAGAAAATGAAGTCTGTAAATTTTGTTCCCAATGATTTTAATTTTATCTCATTCCCAACAGCATATTATAAACATTAGATATAGATCCATAATAAAAAGGTTTCAGATTAAAGATTACATCTAGTAGATTCTTATCAGGACCTTTAGAAAATGTACTTATTTGCGACCGTAAAAAATCTCTTATTTGTAGATATCGAAAAAAATGAGTTTTGGGTAAACTATATTTAGTTCACAATTGTTCAAATGAAAAAATACTTCCCTCTAAAAACAAGTCCTGAAAGCATTTAATACCTCATCTATCCCATTCTTTAAAAGCCACTTCAATCAAAGAGGGTTTAAAAAATAATTAGAAAAAATGGGACTCGAAAGAGAAAATCTCAATAAGCCAAAATATTTTCGGAATTGTATCCAAATCCTCAGAGTGTTTTTCACTACCAGATTATCAGTTAGCTTACTCAAAGACAAAGGAAGTGAGGATCCAAGAAGAGAGATAATAGAGAATTTATTAACCGAATTAGCTTCTGAAAAAACCCACATCGGGCAATCCTCACGATTTATATAATATAACCAAAATGTAAGATTTCTTATATTAACTGCCCAATAATAAAATCTAAAGTTTGGTAAGGCTAATCCTCCACTCTTTTTATCTTTCTGAACATGAATTTTATTTAATCTAGAATGCTTATCCAGCGAATATTAAAGTGAGAATATCGATTTTTGATAAATTCCGGTTTGGTTATCAGAAATGACAGATGGTA